>NW_006285802.1:126825-128563 GCF_000327345.1 Myotis davidii
TACTCTGAAATATTTTCCCCCCTTTGGATCTATTTTTGTTCATCAGTTTATGTTGCTCATTATATTCCACAAATGAGTGAGATCATGTGATATTTATCTTTCTCTGACTGACTTATTTCACTTAGCTTGATGCACTCCAGGTCCATCCATGCTGTTGCAAATGATAAGAGTTCCTTCTTTTATACAGCAGCGTAGTATTCAATTGAGTAGATGTACCACTGTTTTTTAATCCATTCATCTGCTGATGGGCACTTAGGCTGTTTCCAAATCTTAGCTACTGTAAATTGTGCTGCTATGAACATAGGGGTGCATATATCCTTTCTGATTGGTGTTTCTGGTTCCTTGGGATATGTTCCTAGAAGTGGGGTACTGGGTCAAATAGGGTTTCATTTTTAATTTTTTGAGGAAACTCCACACTGTTTTCCACAGTGGTTGTACCTGTCTGCATTCCCACTAGCAGTGCAAGAGGGTTCCTTTTTCTCCACATCCTTGCCAACCCTTGTCGTTTGTTGATTTGTTGATAATAGCCAGCCTGACAGGTGTGAGATGGTACCTCATTGTTGTTTTGATATGCATCTGTCAGATGATTAATGACTTTGAGCAGGAGTGGTGAAAGTGGGCTTCCCTGTCTTGTTTTTTTCTCCACATCCTTGCCAACCCTTATCGTTTATTGATTTGTTGATGATAGCCATTCTGACAGGTGTGAGATGGTACCTCATTGTTGTTTTGATACGCATCTGTCAGATGATTAATGACTGAGCAGGTGTGGTGAAAGTGGGCTTCCCTGTCTTGTTCCTGTTCTTAGGAGAAACTATTTTAGTTTTTGCCCATTGAGTATGATGTTGGCTGTAGGTTTGTCATACATGGCCTTTATCATGTTAAAATTTTCTCCCTCTATTCCATAGTTACTATATCTTTTCTCATGGTGTTGAGCATCTTTATCATTATTACTCTGAACTCTGTTTCAGATAAATTTCTTATCTCTGCTTCATTTGTCTCTTCTTCTGAAGAATTCTCTAGTTCTTTCTTCTCAGGTGTAGCAAGAGTTTTTTCAATGGTGTGGGGCAGTTGCTTCTATCTGGAGGCTGTTACTTTTAATCTCTTAATTGGGGATTGTTTCTTTGTCTCCTCATTTTGCTTGTTTGTTTGGGTTTGTGACTATGCTTTAAGTAGATCCTCTACACCAGTGGTCGGCAAACTGCGGCTCGCGGGGTTTACCAGAGCACAAGATGGGTGGCTCCACAGGGAATTTTTGTGTGGTGGCCCTTCAAGAGGGTGACCATACTTCCAGTTGCCACCTCCTGGTAGACAGCACCCTGCTGCTTTTCATAGCTAGATGTGGATATCCTCCTCAGATTTGGTGCTCTCTGCTGGGGAGCCCAGCTTAGGGATTAGATCCCCGAGTTCTCTGTGGCACCACCCCACAGCTGAGCTATATCTCCAGGACTTCAGTTACTGTCTGTGGGCACCCGGCCAGCCCTTTCGCACCTACCCCACTCCTACCAGTCTCTATATGGTCTCCACTTTCGGTCCTCAGGTATCAGGGTTCTCTCCTGTGAGTTTTCCATTAATTATCCAGGAAACCTTTCCATATTTCAGTTGTAATTCCAGCTTGTTCCTGGGAGCATGTCTGTGCAGCCTCCACCTACTCTGCCACCATTTTTAATCTCCTCTTCATTTCATGTTTATTGGAATTTTTCAAGACATATTCACTTTGTTTCTTCATAACTGTTTTATA
>NW_006285802.1:128727-129495 GCF_000327345.1 Myotis davidii
AATGTTGACTGTTTAAAAGGTTGTGTTTGAGTGTTCTGTAAACCTCTGTTTATTTTCTTGTCATTTGAATCACAGATTCTGTGTTAAGTCAAACCAGGGGATGATTTGGCCTACAATGTTAAAACCCTTTCTTCCTTGGATGAAGCCCCAACTGTTAATATGAACTAAGTGATGCTTCTGGCTGTGAGCATCAGAAAGTAAGCAAAAGTGCAGGCAGGTAAAGAGCAGAACTCCTCCAGCTTTGCACAGAAATGATTGTCCTTCTTCAGGCAGGTCTGTCATTTAACCTGTCGGTATGCTTGGCTAGTTTATGTGACCTATATGTTATTCACTCAGGAGGATATCTGTGTGTGTATTTATGTGCAGGCCATTGAAATGAATGATTTTATTAAAAAAGTATGAGATATACTGTATATATATAATGTGTGGTTAAGCAGCATATGCTGTCTTGATATTAAAAGACTATATCATGTCAAAATCCGTATGTGTATTTATTTGCAGGTCATTGAAATGAATGATTTTATAAAACAGTATGAGATATACTGTATATATGTAATGTGTGGTTAAGCAGCATATGCCATCTTGATATTAAAAGACTATATCATGTCAAAATAATTATTGAAGATATGATTTGATGTCTGGGATTTCAAAATAATATAGTACAGGAAAGTGCTTGGGTGGTGCTTGGGAAGCAAGATTGGCCTTGAATTGAGGACTGGTGAAGCTGGATCATGGGTATATTTGGATGCATGTAGATTTGCTCTACTT
>NW_006285802.1:130221-140140 GCF_000327345.1 Myotis davidii
ATTAGCAATTTCTTTTCCCTTGCCATGTTAATAGTTGCCTTGCTTCTGATCGGTATACATCACAGGCTCAGCCTACACAGTTTACATGTAGACATCATGACTCCCAGGGTAGTGTCCTGGCTGCCAGCCCAGAATGTGTTATTGGTGACCCTGTTGTTCTCTTCTTTAAACACAAAGTTAATTATGAGTTGTTGGAGCCTCTGATGACTTCTGAGACATCACACACTCCCTCACTAATCTTCTAACATGTAGATCAGATACCATGTGATAAAGTACTCTCTAAAAAAGTGCCAAATCAGACCAGGGCAAAGCTAAATGGTCCCTTCTGATGAAGTGACACTGTTGTAGGCAGTATATTTGAGAAGGTATACATCCTTCTAAACAGATTGATTAGATGTTATTACAAGAGAATGGAACACCCATCCCTTCACCTCTCATTGCTATGTGCTGAATGAAATATGAACTGGAATAAGAAGGCTGAGAAAAAAGATTTTATACTACTGGCTATTTTCTTTCTACAGAGTCTGGATTTTTATAGGGTTATGTAATTAATATCTCAGCTCTAGGTTAGATTTCTTATTGGTTAATCTTGTTCAGTTTGCACCTAGATGCATTAGATATCAGAAAGGATTTTAGAAAAATAATATTCAATTTTATTTGGGTTTGCATATTATTCAAATATATGTTTTTGTAATAAAAATTATGTTTTCTTATAAGTTATTAATTATAGAATCCAGCACAATAGCAAGTTTAAGAGATGGATTCATATTCATCTGATAATCACAAATATGAGATCGGAGAGATTTTAGCAAAATACATATCTCTGTCAATATTTTCATACAAATTCTCAGAGTATTTGCTTCTTATATATAAAGATTTCTTGGTGTGCTCCATCTTTCCCTTAGTGTAGAGTAAAATTGAGGTTACTCAATATAATATATTTGTATTTATTTAAGCTATTCCTAAATAATGGAATATAGCTATATTAAAATCATAAAAAATAGAAAAGCAATTTTGGACCACCCTATTTAATTAAACAGTAAGCACACAGGCATACATTAGAAAGAGTTATACCTTCATCCTGCATAGTCTGAAATATATTTGTATTTACCTTTCTTTTGTTATACTCATAAATCTGAATATGGGATGTCATAGATGATGAATAAATATGTACTTAGTTATTATTTACTGTAATTTATTATTATTACTTGGACTCATGATCTACAATATCTTTACATTAGTGAGAAATTAGTTAATAAATCTGCTTCTACAGAATATGGCGTTTATTCTTAAAATATAAAAGAATACAAATGATATTTAACACATGCATGAAAACAAAAGTAATGCAAATGAGATGATGGCATTATGATGCAATTAAGGGCAATAAGCAGGCTGATAGTAGTTGAGACCACTGGGAGAAAAACAGTTGGGTTTGAAAGACAACAAAATATTGAGCCATTAAATACTATCATATACTCTTCTCTCACCTAGTATCAGTAACACTTTCTACTTCAATCCGTTACTTGTTAAGATAAAATTCTCTAGGGCGAATTTCTGTTTTTAGGAAGTTTCTAGACTAAGTTAATGGTAGCAGAAATAGCCCTAGGAGGTAGACCCTTAGTTTGTGAAGCTCCTCTGTCAGCTGGCAACAGGGTCCCCTTGCTGGTGGGAAGTGAGAGGTGTTAATCCCGGGTATATTATAGCATCGTGATCCTGAGATGATCACTTTTGAGCAACTGGTATGAGGCACAGGTAGAGAGGTAAATAATTGAGTTATACTTTACTTCTAGCACTTGAACAGATGAAGATTTAGAGGTTGATTGGTTTCTGTGGTCCTTGGAAGCCTTAAATCAAACAGGCTATCTGAGCCAAATAGCACTCAAGGCATGCCGTGGAAGGCTTCCGTGCCATCATTTATTGAGGACCTGAACTTTGCAGCCAGAGTATAAACTGTTACAAATCAGGTGGCAGATTTAACCATGCAGGTGAAATAATGGTAAAAAACAAACAAATAAACAAACAAAAAAACACACTATAGAGATTTGATAGATCTCCTATGAGTAGGGAATGAGTGAGACACGAGGATGGCTGTATGTACAACTCTTTTATCCACAAATTACCTTAGACACTCAGGGCTGGCACAACAAGCATCACACACCTTATTGCTAGAATTTAGCTGCCTGCCTTCCTGTAGATCTTAGAGAAACCTTACTCAAAGCACTTCAATTGTAAGTATTTTTCTTATCCTACCTAGATTCAGCCCTACACCCACCATTGTCCCCGGACAAATTACTAAGTTTAGATCTCAGCAAAGCTCAAGTAGAATAGCGTAGCCCCTGCTGAGGGATTAGGTATTTTACTTAAAAAAATATTGCAGGGTCTGACATTATGACTGAGAGTGGATCTTGAGCTTGTGGTATAGGAAGTAGGTGAAACATATAACTGAATACATTTGAGTTTATAGTTGTTTGATCACTTCTCCAATAGACAAGTTTTAACATGTTGACAAGGACACCTGCATCTGGTCCTAATACACTGTTGGGATGGCTTCTTGGAGTAAACAACAGTAGCCTATACTAAAAGAGATGCCAGCAATTTCAGCCTTGCCAGGGTATTGAGAAAGGGGTAAGAAAACTCCAGAAAGAGGCTTTAAAAATTAGATTTTTATTTAGACTGGAGAATGCATTATCTGACTTTGTTCTCCAGGATGGCCCAGAAAACATTACTTACACAAAAGCAATAGAGGTGGCACCAGTATAGAGGACACTGTAATCATGAAGGTCAGCAGGAGCTGACAGGAAAAGTTGTGTGGAACTGGGCTTCTTCATTTCACTGGGAATGATTGATAGAATGGCAGAAACGAGGTGGCTGCATTTACTGTGAAAGAGGAGTTAGAATAATATTCTAATGGGAAACAGTGCCAGGGTTACAACCAAGGTACAAAGTTCCACAACGAATCTAAGTGCTCCCTAATACTTAATAATGCTCCTATGGGAGAGGCAGATGTTCCTATGAGAGAGTATTTATTGTTTGACTTCTACAAGCGAAGAAACTCAAGAGTTGTTCATTGCTACCACAATGGAAATTCATGATCCCTCTCCAGATTTCCATATGGAAAGCAATTATCAGAACTAGCATAATTATTTTTAAAGGATTATTATCCTAGTGCAATAAATATTGCCCCAACTCTTCTTGAAAGTAAACTGTGGCTGGTTGCCAGATTACAGTACAGTGGGGAAAGTAGAATATCTAGACTTTTTGAGATACTGAAAAACAGAGTTTAAGGTGACACAGATACTAAAATCCCTAGTGTCCTCATCCTTCGCCAAATCTCAATTAGACTTGGTTTTTTAAGGAGACCAAGTGAGAAATAGATTCCTGGCTCTAGTACATCTCATGATGTGTCCAATGGAGCCATATTCCTACCCCTCGATCATTTTCCTGGTCCCTGATGCATAACTAGTATCAATTTTCTTAATGTTGGATGTACCATGAAAGGATCCCTGACCTAGGGTAGTTAAAACATGAAAGAACAAGGGAAGAGTATGACATTCCACTGTTCAGCCAGAGCGTGAATCAGAAGCATGATTGCACTGTGAGAGGAATTCAGAGAGTAGTACCCTCTAAGACATTTGATGGTTGTCCTCATTAGATCCATACTTAATTCCCTGGACTGTGCTGCTTTCTGCACACAGCACTAATGTGCATACTTGAATGGGACACTACTGGTCTCTGGACTCCTCTCTGTGCACATCTCTCTCCTGCAGTACCCTTATCCATGAATGCTAGCTGTCCTGGCTTTTCCAGGCTCACAACCCCACTACTGAATTCAGAGAGTGTTTGGGATTCCACCTGGGTTCCTATTTCCTGTGTTATAGCCTAGACATTTTCTCCAGCCAGTAAAGTATGGCAACCTTATGTCTTAACTCACCATTTTCTCATGAATCACTGCCCTTTGTTGCCTATAAGTTAAATATCTTTAATGTATGTACTTGTTTTGTACTTTGTCCACTGTTTTTAGTTGTTTCAAATGGACTGATGCATATGGTCTTTGTTATTCCATCTTGACTGGAAGAGGAAGTTGGTGACAGAGTTGATTTAAATCACCTCGAGTTTCTGCCTATTCTTTCACGCTGCACTTCAAAATCTTTCCGAAGTCACTTAGGCCACTCAAATGGAGAGCAAGAAGTCACTGCCTTCCAGAGAAGGCACTTAATTCTCAATAAGTGGAGGAAGGGAGTGAAAGACTGCTCCAGATTTTATCCTCGAGAAAGTCAAGTCCATTATGCATTGAATCACATTCTCCATGGTGGTATCTGGTTCAGTGACACACATTTTATTTTACCTCTCCTTCTCTATCTTACTCTCCCAGCATCCTCATGAAAGAAATCCTCTCAGGTGGTGGAAATAACCTAAACAAACCTATAGACTTAGGACTAAACTCAGAGTATGCAGCAGGCACTAAGGGAATAGGGTGCAAAAATAAAATGGCCAGAAAGAACAGCAGGTACAGGAAGAAGAAACATGGATAGCAAGGTAAAGAATTTGAATTTGAGTGAAGTGGCAATAAAGATCCAATAAAGATAGTTCAATTAAAAAATAATCTAAAAGAATAAAAGCACATTGTATACGATTTAACATTTTTATTTATTTGATATTTCTAACATTTTGCTTTGTTACTGTGAGATTCCCTCAAAACTTAAATAATGCCATTATAACTGAAGCATTAGAAGAAATTACTTGTCTATGTGTTCATATGTATTATAACAAACAGAAAAGTATATTAAATCTTCCTGGAGAAGGTACTTGCTTTTTCATAGAAGTTTTATAAAAATTTCAAAAATCAGGAGGAAACGCCTAATGAATGACAGGCCAGAAACTTAAAATAAGTAAATATAAATAGGTTTTAACAGATTTTCCATTTTTAAAAAAATGTGTGATGCAAGTTAAGGCAGTTTGGGGGACTGTGAGAACCATATAAGAGGCAGTTCTGAAACCAACTGTGTCTATCTTCTCCCAGCCAATAATAATAGCAATAATAATAATAATAGTAAAGAAAGACTGCATACTCTCACCAGTGGCTTGACATTAATGATGGAATTCCAGTACATCAGATGGCCATAACTATTACAGTTTGTGCTTCTAAATTTTATCTTCTAAAATGCAGTCAACCTAATGGAGAAAAGGTAAGTCACCAAGACTTATTTTAACAATTTAAATGATTTTCCATTCCTGAAATGCTACTAAGTCAAGTAAATGCTGCTCATAGGTATTTCACAAAAGAATACTTGCTCTTCTCATTTAGATGTGTGATTTCAATAACTGATATTACACAATGCTTGTGATCAGGATCAGTGTTATATGTAAATTGAACTTGAATTTTGAAATGGCAACAGTGGTACCTTTCTGAGAAAAGGGAGAAAGATTAAAAAATACAGTTCTGTGTGAGGGAAGCCAGGTGATGTTCAATAAATAAATGAACAGGTCAGAAAAATAATGATTCAGGAATAGATGAAAAGGGATTTAAGAGTGAATTTAAGGTGACAAGAATAAGAGACCTTTTTTGCTGATCACTCCAGATTCATTAAAGGAGTAGAAATAATTCCTTTAGAGAATTTTGAGGCTATTTCTCAAAGAAAATTAAAAATAATAATTCACACTAATAAAAGACAAAGATGCTAATTGACTGTACCTCCACTACATCCACCAGCCAATCAGAGCAGCTATCTGCAAATCAACCCAACCAAGATGGCAGTTAATTTGCATATAGCAGCTGGGAGCGAAGACTGAAGACAAGGTGAAAGCCAACCACTACAGCAGGGAGCAAAGTAGAGGCAGCAGAGACAGGAACGGAGTCAAGACCGTGGAGGCGGGAGGCAGGAGGGAAACCAGCCCTGCGGCAAAGTGGGAGGGAGCCAGCCGGGTGGCGGAGCAGGAGGGAAGCCCTCTTCAGCGGGTTTCGCTCCCTTCTCTGCTCCGCTCCTGCTGCAGGAAGCCCTATTCTTGCAGGAATCTTCCTGCAACGGCCTCTAGTAATAATAATTTAAAAAGAACAAAATGTAAATTGGGTTAAGTTGGATAAAATGAATCCAGCCCTAACTGGTTTGGCTGAGTGGATAGAGCGTCAGCCTGCAGACTGAAGGGTCCCAGGTTCAATTCCAGTCAAGGGCATGTACCATGGTTGTGGGCACATCCCCAGTAGGGGGTGTGCAGGAGGCAGCTGATCAGTGTTTCTAGCTCTCTATCCCTCTCCCTTCCTCTCTGTAAAAAATCAATAAAATATATTTAAAAAAGAAATGAATCCAATAAATGAAGAACAGCATTTTTTTTCCTGAGGAGCAATCCTGTAGTTTCAATCTCTACTGAAGACAGACATTAATTTGCTAAAATAATCCTGAACATAGTTCATTATTTTAAGTATCTAATTAATCATTCATGTAATTGACTAGATCTACATTTCTTTTACAAGAAAAAAAGATTCTCTGTTCATCTGATAGTGAATCTTTAGAAAAAAACACCGAGAAGTTGGTCTAGTTCTATGTTTAGGCCACAGTTCTTAAAAATTATATCTTATCCAGCTTCTTAAAAAACATAAATAGATGTATAGATATGATGTTAATAGAGACTCTTTTGAAATAAAGGAGTTTCTCCGTTTATCTAAAAGGTACTAAAGGAATTTTTTACTTACTAAAACCAATATACTAAAATAATATTATCATGCTCTCTCAAAATAACTTTGCAATGATTTTTACATAATCAAAATTATATTAATAAAGAATTTTGTAAAATCTATTCCTGATTTTGTCCCCAGATATAGTTTTGACGGCATCACTCAGTGTATTCCTCATTGTCAATATATGAAATAATGTGTAGTAATAGTATATTAGATCATTGTGATAGGTTAATCATTTGCCTTTATTTAGTTAATATTTTTATTGATTTCAGAGAGGAAGAGAGAGGGAGAGAAACATCAATGATGAGGGAGAATCATGGCCCCTCCTGGAAATCGAATCCACAACCCAGGCATGTGCCCTTGACTGAATCGAACCTGAGACCCTTCAGTTGACAGGCCGACACTCTATCCACTGAGCCAAACCAGCTAGGACTGCATTTTTTTCAGGAACATTTTTATAAGAGTTTACTTGAGCCAAAACTAAGGATAGATGCCAGGGAGCAAGATCCTAAACACTACTATTTGATTTTCTTAATAGATATATATTTCTTCAGGTTTTACTAAGTCCGATGAAATAGCCACACCTCTGCCTGGCTGGTGTGGCTCAGTGGTTGAGGTTTGTGGATTTACTGATATTTTTCCTTGCACTAATAGTTTATTTGTATTCATAAGTTTACCTTTTTATTGCTGTTTCTGCTCTTTTCCTTGTTTTTTTTTTTTTTTTTAAATCTTTGTGGAGTGAGATAGACAGGGTTTAATTCCTGGTCAGGGCACACGGCCGATTTGTCCAGGTTGTGGGCTTTATACCCAGTAGGGAGGGGAGTGTGCAAGAGGCAGCCCAGCAATGATTCTCTCTCATCATTGAGATAGTCTCTAAATAGGTAAAGCATTAGATAAAATGATGCAAAATTTAGTATTTTTTAAAATTTTGTAACAACATGAGGTGAAATAAACCAAGAAATAAGATTAAGTAAAAGTAAGATGCAATAAACAGTTCAGCATTGATTTTAGTTCACGAGGATTAGGCCCCGTATCATACTGGCTAGGAAAATCACAGAATTTTATAAATCCCAAGTGGTAGTATAATGAGCAACAACTTTTATTTTCACCTTAGCAAATGACATTTGAAGAAAAAGAAATGAGTAGGTGTAAACAAAATAACTACTACATTGGTAGTGTCTATGATTCTGTGATTACAAAGAGAGCTTTCTGAAGTGTACTGAGCAAATAACACTTTACTAGTATATTTGTACTAGAGGCCTGGTGCACAAATTCATGCACCAATGGGGTCCCTCGGCCTGACCTGCAGGATCAGGGCGAAACTGGCTCTCGGACATCCCCCAAGAAGTCCTGAATTGCAAGAGGGTGCAGGCCAGGCTGAGGGACCTCACTGGTGCACAAGCAGGGCCGAGGAGGGACACGGGAAGTTGGCCACCTGGGGAGGGACCACAGGAGGGCTCCAGGGTGTATCCGGCCCATCTTGCTCAGTTTTGATCAGCTGGACCCTAGCAGCAAGCTAACCTACCAGTCAGAGCATCTGCCCCCTGGTGATCAGTGCACGTCATAGTAAGCGGTTGGGTGGCCTTAGCATACTATTAGCATATTATGCTTTGATTGGTTGAACAGATGACTGGGCGACAGGACACAGGCTTTTATTATATTGGATTGTATTCTCTTTGTATTTGTGCAAGTATCACATTGTCTTCTTACGTTGCATTCACTAGACAATAAACTTACATGGGGAAAATGTACTGACCTTGTCAATTTTAAGGATGCATATTACAGTCCTTAAGAAGTGACTGACCTCTTTTTCTTTGATCAACATTAAAAATATTCACTTACGTATTTTTCCAACTATAGAGTTAATGTCACTGACCGTTTGTTTTGCAGAAGCAAGACTTTACTATGGCCTTAACTAATGCTTCTTTTCGAGCAGTTGTACTAGTATTGGAGCAGCTTATCATTTCTATATAAAAATACTCCTTCTATGTGATAATGCCTTCATCAAGATACTAGTTTCAGCCACAGTAGGAAGAGGAGAAGCAGCAATTAAAGTTGCTGGGGTGAACAGAGATTCCAATGTGTGTACATTAATAGCGCATCAGTGCATCAATGCAACACCGAGTAGTGTAATAAATGCATTTGACAATGTAATTTCTTTTCAAGAGACACTTTTAAAAGATTAATGATTCACCAACATTTGTCTTATAGTCAAGATGGAAGGATTTAATTTGCCATTGTCTTTTTTCTTTATTCTGATATTTTATTGTGTTTCTCCTGATAAAATTGTCACATTAATACGCTTTCAGTTTTGAATAGTTCAGCATCTAAATTCTATTATTTTTTTAAGTGACTAGCATTGCAGAATAGCTGCTACTTTGTTCAGTGTTGTCATTTTCATAAACTGAAATTTTCCTTTGGAGAAGCACTGTTTGTAAACCCACTCGGTGAAAACCTTTAAAACTCTTTATTTGGTGTCGGTAGAAGTTACTGTGATGGTGCCATGCTCACAAAGGAAGTTTCTGACTGAAGTGACATTTTCCTCAACAAAGATTCAATAAATTACATTGTGTTGGGAAATAGCTTGATTTATTTTACCACTTACATAGTAAAAGCTTTGATTTAGAAAATGCCTCTTTACTATATTGTGGTATAGAGGATTAGGGAATTTATTGAGGCTTTCTTCAGTTATAAAATGCACTATGTTTAACTTTAAACAAGCTTCTGTTATTTTCTTATAACCACAATTACCCTTTGGCAGTTTGATGAGGTACTAGGAAGTCATAACTTATTTATCTCAGAGCAAAAGAACTGCTTTAGCCAGAAATACATTTTTAGTAACTTCTTTAGAAACACTTTTATTAAATAAACTATTAAATTGAATTCATATATTGTTCTGAACAAAAATAAAATAATTAAATATTAGTAATAACAAATACAGTGCAATTTATTTAGTCAATTATTTCCCAGATAGTAAGAGCCCTTTTGTATCAAACACTTTTCTGAGCATTGGAGAAAATGCTAGGTGTTCAAAATAACAGTGCTTTAGAGCTGTCTGTATTTTTTGTGGTTTAGACCAATGAACAAAGAAAAGGGTATATAATAGGTTGTGAAATGCGTGCTAAATAAAAATAAAAAGATATAGGGCTGGCAAGTGAACAGTTTTAGATGGGTCAGGAAGTCATTCTGGTTTAAGTAGGGTAGCTGGAAGTGAAATTTAGGCAGAAAATGGAAGAATGTAGGGAA
>NW_006285802.1:140174-145329 GCF_000327345.1 Myotis davidii
TAATGCACAGATAGTGGACAGTAGTGTTCCATGCAGAAGAAATAAGTGCAAAGACACTGAACAGTATGGGATTAGTACAAAGTCAATGTGGCTGAAACATAGTGAGAAAGAGATGGATTTTTTAGAAGATGAGTTCTGCCGGAAGCCGGTCCATCCTTGCTGCTTGACACAGTCGCTGCAGGAAAGAAACATCTGCACAGCATATATTTCAAGGGACCTGGCGTATATAGCATACTGTTCTTAATATGTTTGCTCCCCTTAGCACTGTGTGTTTTAACCAAGGTCGCCTCTCCGAGAAAGGTTGTTTCCCCTGGTAGGGATTTTTCCCTGAAGTTAGGGAGGGAATAAAACCCCTTAACTAAATGCCAGGCGGGTAGTTAATCACTTTAACTACAAACAATCACCCTTAAACTACATAATCTTTACTCCCTGGAATGGAGATAAGAAACGCCCTAACCTTTGGAAAAAAACTCCGTCCACACCTTTGGGGACCCCTGGACCTGCTGGGGTTGGACCCCAGCAGAGTTCAAAGCTGTGGTTGAGTTAGGAGAGAGCAAGATCATTAAGCTCTTCAGCTAGATAAAGAATAAGGAATTTAATAAGAGCAAGAAATGAAGTCGTTGAGGGTATTGAGCACAGTTTTTGTTTTTTGTTTTTTCTTAAAAAATGGCACTATTTACGTAAGGTAGTTCAGATACAAGGTATAGCAAAAGTACTTTAATGTGAAAATGTTTAAGAAGTGACCTTTTTTTCTTTTATCAATAGTGGGAATATTCACTTATGTATTTTTCTGAAGCCATTAAAATTATAGTATTTAAAAGCCATCAGACATATTAAAAAGCCTTGACAGTTTCCAAGATAGTAAACCATTCTTGCTAATATTTTGAATCTTCTCTTGATTTAAAGGACATTTAAATTAGTGGAAAATTCTGAAGAAATTATTACTTCAAAAAATAACTGTGTTGAACCTGCTTTAAATAGGTCCTAAGGCAGATAATAACAAAAAGGTGTTTCACTTATTTGAATGTCCAGCGATCTTTTGAAATGTGAGTGTAATGTCAAGCAAGACGGGCCCTGCAGTCTTCTCTTCATATCCACTGCACGCTAAGGACCACAATGCTCTCCAATAGTTGTGACAATTGTAAACAAGCTATACATTTGCAAGCTCTTCCCTAATAGTATTACTGCATCTACCGGGAATCACTGAGAGTGAGCAGCATATTAGGAATCAAGGGACCTGGGCTGAGGATCTAGTCTGTTTAATAGCAATAATTGCCTCAGTTAATCTCTTGCTTAAAAGATAGTTCTTAGTGTTAAAATTATGACTTTTGATAATACCCAAATAATGAAAGTTAGAGCATCAAGAAATTTTATAAAGGTTAACTTGTAGTTTCACCTAGTACTCTCAAATTTATACTCAACACTTACAGATAAATATCATTAAACAAAACCTCACTTTCACCAGCTATGTATTGCTTTTAGTAAAGACAGCCAAGATGTGTAGTGGTGATTGCATTTCTACAATTTGTTGAGCCTATACTCCATAAACCACTTAGAGCTAAAGAAGACATAGGTATTGATTTCTGTTAAGTAAATTAGGTTTTGAGTGTAAAGTGTTCATCCACGTGATTGCTCACCCATTTAACAAGTGACATCTCTCAGGATACTAATTGCTACCTTGGTTAATTCACCTCATGTAGATATATTGTTAACCAATTAAATAAATCAAGAGAAGTACAGGACATAATTGCATCTTTAAAATATAAGTATAATCTGTATCATTGGAAGCTTCTTTTAAGATTGCAAAATAAAACATGCAATTTTCTATAGCTTTTTAAGCAATGGTGCTTTCCAAATAGGCAGTTACATTCTAGTAATAATTTAAAATGCTTTACATAAATTAAAAAAGCAAAACAAACTATTTTTGCATTGATGTGTAAGTATATATTTCACAAGTATAAAGATTTTTTACACTGTAGTATGATTGTGTGTGTTTTTTTTCTCATCCATTTGATATAAACAGACAAAATACTTGAGCCACATAGATTCAACCTTAGGTATTACTCCACAATTATGCTTTATTGATCAATGGATGCTTCCAGATGAATCTCAGGAACTATGTCTTTTATCAAGAGCTCACAATATCATGGCCGGACCAGATTCATAAACAGATAATTTGAATACAAGTGTGAAATATTCATGAGGAATTATGGAGACATAAATTAACAGACTAGATAAGTTCAAGTAATACAAGTGCCTGTAGAGGCCAATGCTAGCAAATCTATATGTTCACATAATAAACGTTTGTTTTTCACTTACATAAAGTTCAAAAGTGGTATTCCTTATCAGTGCATAGGGGAGTCAGACACTAGAAGTGCTCTGCTCCACTGAGTCACTCAAGAACCACCGTCTTCACCACCATTCCTGGGGTCATCCTGGAAATGGTTTCAAGCTAGCAGAAATGAGAGCCGGTGAAAATGACATACCTGTTTTCCTAACAAACTTGGACTGGAAGCGACACCCTTGTTTCAGTGATAATCACATTTCTTGATTAAAACCCAGGCCACGCTGACTGCAAGAAGGACTGGGTAATCTACCAGAGATGATAGATGATTAGATAGATAGATGATAGATAGATAGATAGATAGATAAGGAGGAAGGGAAGAGGGAAGGAAGGAAGGAAGGAAGGAAGGGAAAAAGTGAGTTTTAGAGATTATATAGCAGTCTCTGCCACTTTTCAGAGTTAAAACTAAAAAAAAATAAATGGGGAAAATCTCAGCTGTAAAAGAACATTATAAAGGAATTTTAATCAGAGAAGTAACATGATCAGTTTCACATTTTAGATAGATTACTTTAGCACCTGTGTGTAGGAAGGATTTCGGGGGTGGCACATTTCTGAAAAATTACATTTACAGCCATCAATTAGCACTAAGCCTGAGCAAAGAGATATTAAACATAGTGCAAGTATGCTCATATAAATATTATTCAACTGAAGAAGTTGGGTGCATAATGGAAAAGTTATTTTAATGGGGATTAGATATTTCTATCAAGCTCTGCCACTGAATTTTTGTCTGTCAAATACCAACTGTGAGTCTTAACTAAATGAGGAAATCTTGACCAGATAAGCCAGCAGATCCCTTGCAATCTTGCTATTCTAGTGAAGCTTGAGAATTGTTATACAGGTTGTGTTAGGGCAGCTTTAACACTACCCACTGGACTTTTTGAGAAACATGCAAACCAGAGTAAAAGAATTCTGATTACAACTAATTCCAATGGTGGGGGCGATGCCCCCAGCAATAGGCAATTCCCCTGACACCAGTCAGATGTCCTACAGGTCAACTCAATTCTGACACTACTTACCCAGAGATAGTATCAAATTCTACAAGGTAAGGACTCAATCCTAAAATACTACCCCTTCCCCACAATAGACTCTAGTCACAAGTCCAGATTGCTTCCTGGGCTTCTAACCAAATGGCATAAATTCAGAGGTTCTGTTACCTCCTCCTTATGTCTGATTAATTTGCTAGAGTGGCTCAGGGAACTCATAGAAGTGTTTTAATTTCTAGGTCACCCGTTCATTATAAAAGGATATAAACTCAGTAATAGCCATATGAAAGACATGCATAGTGCAAGGTCTGGGGATAGGGCTCTGAGGCTTCCATGCCTCTCCAAGTGCAACTCTGTCCCCAAATCTCCACAGCTACACCAACCTAGAAGCTCTCCAAATCTGCCCTTCGGGGATTTTATGGAGACCTCATTACACATGGACATGATTGATTAGATCATTGACCATTGGCTCTCAGTGATTGATTCAACCTCCTGGCTGGGGTGGAATGAAAGCTCCAGCCTCCTAATCACATGGTTGGGCCTCCTGGTAACTAGCCCCAATTCTTAGGTGGGATCCAAAGTCATCTCATTAACACAAGCCCCGTTGTGGTAGAAAAGGGACTTGTTTTGAATAACAGGACACCTACTTCACCTCTCTGCCTTTGAAGCAATTCAGGAACTAAGGACAAGGAACTACATACTATGAAGAAAGATGCTCCCATTGTTCTATTGCTGAGGAAATTCCAAAGATTTTGAGATCTGTGAGCCAGGAAGCAAGGAAGAAGAACAAATATAGATGAATGAACAAATATATGTTTCTTGTAAATCACAGTATTGCACAGAGTAACTCCAGAGTGAGTTATTCTGTGCAATATTGGCAGCAAAATTTATGGTCAACGTTATAATCTGAGGTAGAGAATTTGAAAAATAAATATTTGATTTTATTATAAAATATGTAAAACTAAGGCATAATGGAAATACATTAAATACACGACATGAAGCAAGCCTTTTAACATAATGTCATGTCAGTTTCTCCTTCTGCAAAATGGAATTAAATAGTACTTACCACATAGAGTAGTTATTTTGATTAAATTAGACCATCATATAAGGCCATCATCATACTTCCCAGTATATAGCAAATAATCAATAAAGGCTGATAACCTAACTTATTATAAATTAGATATGTCCCACCTCTGTGTCCACTAAGCTAAAATTTGTCAGCTTTGCTCCCCCTGGCTATTTCCAGACCAATCTTCCTCAATTGTGCCTAAATCCCCAAGTTTAGATTTCATCTCATTACACTATACCAGTGCTTCTCAAACTTTATTACGAATCAGAATCATTGTGAAGACTTGTTAAAATAGAGATTGCTAAGTTTTCCAAGAATTTGTTATCAGTAGTCTGGGATTTGAAGGAATATTTCTTTCTAATAAGGTCCCAATTATGCTAATGGTGTAGGTACATGGACCACAGTTTAAGAAACAACATTCCTACCATATAGTATGCACAACTTCTCATTGTTACTAATATTTACAAAGCTCCAGGTCTCTCCTCATTTCTTGTTTTTTTTTTTTAAATATTTTTATTGATTTCAGAGAGGAAGGGAGAGAGTGAGCGATAGAAAATCAATGAGAGAGAATCATTGATCAGCTGCTTCCTGCATACCCCCTACTGGGGATCAAGCCCACAACCTGGGCACGTGCCCTGACCAGAAATTGAACCAGCAACCTCCCTCTGGGCCTGGGATAGTCAACCACTGAGACACACCAGCCAGGGCTTAACTTCCTTTTAAATACTGAAAAATCTACAAATTTTGTGGTTTCCCTTT
>NW_006285802.1:146465-149659 GCF_000327345.1 Myotis davidii
TATTGTTGCTTTCTTATCATTCCCTTTCACTTCCTCAAAGATGACAAGGGGGTATTCCAATACACACATAATCAGATACATCCTCTTAACTTCACTGTATTTTATTGGTTAGAAGTGAATCACAGATTTTGTACACACTCAGGAAGAAGGGATCACACAAGAACCTGAAAACTAGAAGGCTGTATCATGGGGTCACCTTGTCTGGCTCTCATAGTACTATTCTAAGTAATTTAATTTGATTAACTTGTGGTTTATCCCCATTTTAAAGATAATAAAACTCAATCGCAGAAAGTTAAAATAACTAGCTCAATCCCAGACTGTCAGGCAGTATGCTCCAGGTTCCATTCTCTTAATAACTACATTGTACTAAATTGACATTTTATAGGTAAAGATTGACCTAGACTGAAAATATTAGAAATGTAATTTTATGATGAAATTCAAATTTAAAAAAAAAACAATTTGAGGAAAACTAGACTAAGGTCTTTCAAACATTATATTTACAGTCCTAACTCAGTGGTTAGAGCCTCCACCTGCAGACTGAAGGGTTGTGGGTTCAGTTCTAGTCACATATCTCAGTTGCAGGCTTGATTGATCTTTGGCCCCCATCAGGGCACATGCAGGGGAAGCAACCAATTGGTGTGTCTCCCTCACACTGATGTTTCTCTGTCTCTTGTCCCTCACACTCCCTTCCACTCTCTCTAAAGCCAATGGAGAAAATATGCTCAGGTAGAGATTAACAAAAAAACAAAACAACATTAAATTTACACGACATATGGGCATCTTGATTAAATCTAAATGATAAACTAATAAGGTTATAGAGAACATTAGAGTTAGTTAAAATAAAGCTAGCCTGTTCCATTTATTTATTTAACACACGTATATGTATTGTTATTAATTATTTTAAGTACTGGAAATGCACTCATGATAATTGTATCAGAAATGACTAAGATTTTCAATAATCCCAATATAGTGATAACTTTTTATTTTTGCTTGACATTTAGGTGCCAGAATAAAGGTTACATTTCTCACTCTTCCTTGCAACCAAGTATGGCCATCGATTCAATTCAGAGCCGAAAGATGTCAGTGGAAATACTACATAGATGGTCTGTAAAGCACCTGAAGAAGAGCGAGGGCACACACGTCTTCTCCTCTCTCGCTGCTTTGAAATACTGAAGTAGCTCCCGTTAGAACAAACGTCTTGGATCAGGAGGTGAAAACTACATTCTGTGGCCGACACACCAAATACCAAGAACCAGAGTTCCTGAGATTTGAGGAACTGCTACACCACACCTGGCCTTTGCTTGTTAGAGAAATAAACTTTGATTTTCTCTTAAGTCACTATTATTTAGGGCTTCTCTACAAGTTAAAGCAAAACCAAATCCACACTGATACAATCAAATGAAAAGCAGTAACTGATGGTGGGCAGTGTCCTGACCCCCATAAAGCTGTTAGTTCTCATTTACAACATACGCTGAATAGTAATATTTTTAATCCTAAAGAAAATGTTTGTTAATTATTTAATGCTAATCATTATTTAAAAGACATTTATATTCTTATCAAAGACATCACCCAAAATAATATAGACTGCTTTCGAGGTAGTTTATTGGAATAGAATATGACTTACTGGTAAATATGCTATGAAATATCCTATAATTATATAATTAAAACATAGACATGTCCTATAAACTATTCAAGTGGACATCCCAATTTTAAAGCTATTGATCATATAAATAAATCTTAGTGGACTATATTTATAAAGTAAACATAAAGTTAATTTTATGTCAGTGAATTACTGTTTTAGTAAGTTGTACAATGTATAGAACCATATTATTGTCCCACTCTTGAAATAGGCTGTCCTTCAAATTGAGATCATAAAGACAGCTAAACAGAAATGCTAGAAAAAATATTACATGTTATCTGTTCAATGAGTTGTACTGTACAAGTGGCTGACTGGAAAATTAGCAAGTCGTATGTTCTGTAGTAATGAATCCAAATATTTGAAAAAAAAAAGTGCAGCTGATTACCAGTTCATTGCTACTTGCCATAGTAAAATGAAAATTTAATTTTAATGGTGAGCAACTCAGTCTTTATACAACTGTGATAGTGATATTTTAATATAAAATGCCCTTATTGTATTTGTAATGGGGATCATTCTGCTTCATAGTTTTGCACAATGAAGTTACTGGCATTTTGGAAAATGTTGCAACTTTAAATAATTGCAGTGGTGCTTGTATGTGAGTTGTATATAAGGTGTTTAAATAGAAAAAAATTATGATTGTTAAATTATCATTACCTTTCCAGTAAAAACCTGTAAACCCATGTAAAAGGCAAATGCATTTGTGGGAGACAAACAAAATGTTGCATGAATGCCACTTTTGGGCTGAATGATGGATGAATCAACTATTTTAAACATTCTCCGAAGTCTGATCCAGATTTCTACTGCCCAGTTGTTCATGACCTGATCAACTCCCAATATTTAAATAAGCATAACTTACTCTTTCAAGCACATAAGTTTTTCAAGCTATTTTTAATGAATGGCTTTTTGAATTTATGTATAAAAAAATAGTTTTCTAGTTATAAAGTCCACAGGGTATGTGTGAGAATGGAGTTGCTATTGTAGAGTCAGGGATCATAGCAAATGTTTTTGCACAATGTATTTTGTTAAAAAGTGAAAGGTGATATTTGTCTTGCTAGGATCTATCTATATGAGCTTTTTGTATCACTATGTAACATGATAATATTTCACTTCATCTCTATATAGATCATAGATTAAATCCTAAAGCTGGTTATTTGGATACTGAGCATTGCAACATCTAAAATGGAATTTTACTTTTGTATTTCTTCCAGTAGTATCTTTCTATCTTTTTCTCTTTCTCTAATTGTAAGTTTTCCAGGTAATCACATAGCCATAAAAGTTGTTTTAATGCAAAACACTTCAGTAAATTTTTCCACATAATATTCTTCATGTTTCCATCGCAAAGGTCTATTTGTTATTCACTCGCTGCTGCCATCTGCTTTCTAGATGTTTCTCAGGACATCTGCTGCCTATCAGAGTCATTGTTTGTGTGCGCTTTTTTATCTCCCATTGTGTAAGGAATTATTGAAATCTATTTTATAACTCCACCAAAAATATAGATTCCAAGTGTTTAATCTTCTGGGCCAGAGGACATTCTACATCTATGTCTATATCTTTC
>NW_006285802.1:149860-156348 GCF_000327345.1 Myotis davidii
ACAGACATTTGATTTTTGTCATTATTCTCTACACAATGCTGTATAACAACTATTTACATTAAAAAATACCAAAAAAATGCATTATAGGACTTAATGAGAGCACACAAGCAGAAGAGAGTGAAAATAAAAAAGGAAAGAAATGAATATGCTGAGGCACAGGAGATGAGAATCATAAAGTTCATATATTCTATATGTATGAAAACAGATGTCAGCAAAATTATAGAAAAATTTAAAATTCCATCTATATTGAGACCCAAAAACTGAATAGGAAGGCAGCTTTGTCTCTACTTATGTTCCCATTACAATTAACTGTAATCTTGGTAACACAAGTTTTTCTAATTAAAAGCAAAGACAAGTGTTTTTTGCTTTTAAAAAACCATTTAATAAATGAAAACGATCCCATAACACTCAGGGAGTTATTTTGTTGCAAATCTAATTGTGCATCTTGAATTTAAAAGACACCTAAGATGTATAATATAACAGCCCATAATTAATTCCATCCAATTCTGTTGAGTCGGTTTAGAAAAGTTAGTCTAGACCCGTTGTCGGCAAACTGCGGCTCGTGAGCCACATGCGGCTCTTTGGCCTGAGTGTAGCTCTTCCACAAAATACCACGTGCGGGCGTGCACGACGGTGCGATTGAAACTTCGTGGCCCATGCACAGAAGTCGGTATTTTGTGGAAGAGCCACACTCAAGGGGCCAAAGAGCCGCATGTGGCTCGCAAGCCGCGGTTTCCTGAGCCGCAGTTTGCTGACCACTGGTCTAGACAAAGATAACTAATAAAAAGTCAATAATGTTTGCATATGATGAATCCTTCACTCCTGCTTCTTAGGTTAAAAAGATGTAGGTAGGTGGTAATAACAATCACAGAAGAAAATATCCAGTTACAAGTTCAATTTTAAAACATAAAAGGTAGTGTAGGAGTTTTCTGGAATTCAATGTAACACTTTTAAGTAATTTTTTAAAGGCCTCAATTTTACTACAAATGTGACATGAAAATTATGTTCTACTTCTTTAATGTGCCAATTTATATACAGCTATAGATGCACAGAACTCAGTGAAATGCACTTTTAAAAGTTATTTTGAGTTATAGTAAGGTTAAAAAACACAATATTAGTCAAAATTACTTAAAAAATTGTAATGGAATTCATTGGGATGACATTGGTTCCAGAAACCATACAGGTTTCAAGTGTACAACTCAACAAAACATCATCTGCATATTGCATCGTGTGCCCACCGCCCCAAGCAAAGTCTCTTTCCTTCCTCATTTTCCCACCCTTTGTTCATTTCCTCCAACCCCCGACCCATTACTCTGGCTATCACCACACTGTTGTCTGTGTCTATGTGTTATATGCTTTTGGGGTTCATCCCTTCACCTTCTTTCATCCAGTCTCCCAACCCTCTCCCCTCTGACAGCTGTTAGTCTGTTCCATGCACCTATGCCTCTGTTTCTGTTTTGTTAGTTTATTTTGTTCATTAGATTCCACATATAAGTGAGATAGTCTGATATTTGTCACTTTCTGACTGGTTTACTTAATTTAGCATAACAATCTCCAGGGACATCAATGCTGTCGAAAAATATAAGATCTCCATTTTTTATGCCTGCATAGTAGTTCATTGCGTAAATGCACCACAGCTTTTTATTCACTTGTCTACTGATGGATACTTGGGCTGTTACCAGATCTTGGCTATCCTATATAATAAATAGGTGATATGCAAATTGACCCTCACTCCATCATGCTGTCACAAGATGGCTGCACTGACAGCAGAGGCAGGGTTCCCATAACACAAGATGGCTACGCCCACAGCAGAGGCAGGGTTCCTGTAACAAGCCATAACAAGCAATCAGCAGGGACCTGAGGCTGCATAGTGCCGGGCTGGGGCGGGGTCCTGAGGCTGCGCCCCACGCCTGGTGGTGCTTGACAAGGGACCTCAGGCCGCACCTTCCGCTCCAGCACCAGGCCAGGGGATCTGAGGCTGCACCTCCAGCCCAGTGGGGCTTGATGGAGGACCTCAGGCCACACCCCCCAACCTGGCCCGGGCCAGGGGACTTGAGGGTGCACTGGGGGACCTGAGGCTGCACCCCCTAACCAGCAGGGTTTTACAGAGGACCTGAGGCTGAGCCCCCCACCTGGCAGGGGCTCGTGGGGGACCTGAGGCTGCGCACTCCCGCCCAGCGGGACTTGATGGGGGTGGGACCGGCCAGGTCTGTATCTTGCCCAATGGGGGTGGTGCCAGTCAGGTCTGGGTCTCGTGCGATTTTGAGGTGCATGTGGGTGGGTGGGGACTTGACTCTGGGTCCCATGGCATGCCCCAGACTCTGATAGGAGGTAGATTTGCCTATACATTTTACTAATTTTCTTTCATCACTGACACTTCTATTATATAGAAAGGGCAAATAGCAATATTAAAATATTTCCTCTAATTAATCCCCTTTTAATGTGCACACATTTTGTACACCAGGCCACTAGTTGTAAATAATGCTGCAATTAACATAAGGGTACATGTATTCCTTCAAATTAGTGTTTTGGGTTTCTTAGGATACATTCCCAGAAATGGGATCACTGGGTCAAAAGGCAGTTCCATTTTTAATTTTTAGAGGAAATCCCATACTGTTTTCCACAGTGGCTACAGTACCCTGAATTCCCACCAACAGAGTATGAGGGTTCCCCTTTCTCGAGTTCCTGGCCCTCACTCGCTGTTTGTTGATTTGTTGGTGGTTGACCTCTGCTATAGATTTTTGAGTTGACCTCTGCTATAGATTTTTTTCTCCCAATTTCATCACTTTTCTCCATCCCCACTGCCATTGTCTTGACTTAGTTTTCATCATCTGTTATTGAACTATTGTAATTGTTTTCCTGCTTCAGTCTTGCTCTTATCCATGCAGCTTACAAAATATTAATAAAACTCTAATATGATTATGCCACTTTCCTACTTCAAATCCTTTTCTCACCTTGTCCTTAGAGGATAAAGTTCAGTCTTGAGTGGTATTTGAGGACCCTCAGGTGGCCTTCCACAGTCATCTCTCATCCCTCTCCATTTCACCAAATATAAAATTCTTACTAGATTTTGTGTTGTTGTTTTTTGTTAGTGTTCACCTGAGAATATTTTTCCATTGATTTTTAGAGAGAGTGGAAGGGAGGGGGAGAGACACAGAGAGAGAAACATCAATGTGAGAGAGACACATCAATGGTTGTCTCCTGCATGCTCCTGGACCAGAGCCAGGGGTTGAGCCTGCAACTGAGGTATGTGTCCTTGACTGGAATTGAACCACAACCTTCAGTTTGAGGGCTGACACGCTAAACACTAAGCCAAACCAGCTAGGGCCAACATGGAATTCTTTATAAAGGTTATTCTTAGAATCACTTTCCTTTATTTATTCACCTAATTCATACTTATGCTCAAAATTCAAATCAAGCTATGCACATGCAGTGAGCCTTTCTCCAGTTTTCTCTCTGGGCAGAAACATGTGCTACCTTCCTGCTCCTATACACCTCTGTATATGGCTGAAGTGTAGCACTCATTACAATCTCATCAGCAATTCACATGCTATGCTCTTCCATGTAAATACTTGAGACAAAGAACTATGCAAGATGGTACTTTACTTTATAACATGTCTAATATTAGGGGCTTTATATTATAAATATTTTACAACTGAAAGAATGAGACCAAATTTTTATTCCAAATTTGAGATTCAAATCTAAAAGTATTCACAATTTTCAAATCTGGAGAAAACACTTAATAAACCCTTATTCTTTTTTGAAAATTCAAGATCATTATGAAGTTGAGGGTGTCACCATCTTCAGAATTCCACTGACTCCTTAAAATAGGACACCTTGCCTGGCTGGTGTGGCTCAGTGGTTGAGTTGACCTACGAACCAGGAGGTCATGGTTCCATTCCCAGTCAGTGCACATGCCCAGGTTGTGGCTCTGACACTACCTCGTCACCTGGGGGGCAGGTAGGGAGTGGAGAGAGAGAGAGAGAGAGAGAGAGAGAGAGAGAAGAAATAAGAGAATGAAAAAAATGAGACAGTGATGACAATCAGGAGTAATAGTTCCAATGGTAACATTCAAAACAAAAAATTTACATAATCCTTTTAAATACATTGTTAAGATATTTACCGCTATAATAACACTATTTTTTTGCTGGAGCAAATGCTATGAGAATTACACTTGCTTAAAAGGATAAACAAGTTTAAATTTCTGACATTTACCATTCTGCTATTTTCCTGCCAAGTATTCAGTAGATGGCAGGTTCTCCTGTGACACGCATTGCAATAAATCACAGGGTTTTTGTTAAACACTTCAACTCCCATGCACCGATACATATTCACACACACACACACACACACACACACAGACACACACACAGACACACACACACACACGTGTGTGCGCGCACACACAAACGCACACATACAAAATATCAATTTCCCCCTCAAATGGAAATTGATCTATCATCTCATCAATTTGCATACACTATTTTAACTTCTCTCACAGTTCTTTCTTTCCCTTCTGGGACGCCAAAACCACTTAGAATATTTTCAGAGCAGAATATCTGTTTTAAAGAATATACCAAATCTAACCTGTGCCTTTTAAAAACGCTACAAGCATTGTGTTCTCATTAGAAGACAGTTTCAGCTTTCCCAAGAGCATAGTATTCTCAAGGAGGTCTCTCACTTTGTCCTCTGGCATGAAAAAAAAATTATCTTAATGATTCCAATTAAGAGGTGTGAATGTCATTTCTACATCTCTCTTCCCGTTTCAGGTCAGCAAGTCCGAGGCTCAAAACAAAGTCATAATAACCTTCCTAAAATTAAAGACTTTCATAACATTTGATCAGGAACTCAGGTATGTCAAAATAACTAAATGTCTCCCGGTGTTCTCAATAAGAGATTACATTATTTATAGTCTATTTTTATTTATCTTTACTTTCTATAAAACAAAAGAAGAAAAATGCATGATATTTGTCCCTCTTATCTTATCCGATGTTCTCTTATCTAGTTACTATTACTTGTGAGTTAAACCATAAGTATTAACTTTTCTTAAATTCCTAATTTTTATATAACATTATATTTTTATATAACATTATTTTTATTCCTTATTTTTATATAACATTATATAATGTTATTTTTATATAACATTATTTTTATTACTCTCTTCAAGAATGGCAAGGACAGCCATCCTTTAGTACTGCTTTCTGACATCCATCCAAAAATGTTGACTTCCTCCTCCTCAGTGTTTACATGGGCTTTTTCAGCAACATTTTGTCACCTTTACCTGGATCAGCTTTTGTCTAAGTGCCATTCAAAACCAGTTCTGCTTAAAGAGACAATGAAGATCTATTGCTTTAAAAGTAAGCTGAGGGAGAACTCCAAAGTCAGGGATGAAGAACAGGGGGTAGGTCATTTTTCAGGAGACATTTTAACTCTGCAGAAGCCAAAGGAAATGTGCCCTCTGCAGTGAAAGGCCCTGGTGCACATAAAATTAATGTTTCCCAATGATAATTGAACAAAACTACTGTTAGTGGAAATGTTTCTAACTAATTTGATTTATTTAATTTGGTTTATATAAACTAATGTATACGACATAATTTGTCTTAGTTATGAAAAATAGTATATCTTTGCATAACATTGGAACTGTTTGAAGGTTTTTAAAAATATCTTTTCATTTTTAAGGACACACTAAAGCTAAAATGATTAGACAAAGAAATATATGCATAACCCATAAACACAGACAACAAACAGCATGGTGATGGCCAGAGGGCAAAGGGAGGGGTGAGGGAGGGAGGGAGAGGTGGGCAAAGAAGGGGAGACATAATGTAAACAATAAAAAAGTAATAAAAATGCATTTGGAATCATGTTCACCCTAGTTAATATTAGTATAAATTATCCCAAGCAAAATAGCTCAAAAAACTCTTGCAAGGAGTTCCATATATAGCCTATATCCACTTACTCTCTCAGGTCAGTTGAAATGTATAGTCAGTTTTTTAAAACTGCTTTAAAATTCAGTAGTTTATACAATCAACCTTCCATACTTTGAATTACATTGTGTTAGTGTCCCTATTTTACATATGAGTTATCCCAAACCCTTAAAAGTTACAAAATGTTCCATGATCATTAAAAAATAAGTAAAGAATTTTGGAGCTCGGTAAACTATTAGAAGCATAATTATATTCAGAGTACAGTATGTTGTTTGCCTGAAAATCTGATAACATATTCTCTGAATATTAATATGAGGAAATAGGTTGAATATTATTAAATTCATCAGTCTCGTTCAAGAAGCCATTATAAGTAGGTGAAATCAATTTTCTAATTGGAGGTTGTATTTTTTGTTGTTGTTGTTGTTAATCCTTGGTGAGGATATTTTTCCATTGATTTTTTAGGGAGAGTGCAAGGGATAGGGAACAGTAGCTGCATTAAATGTGCCTCCGTGAACTTTGGCTGTGTACAGTTGAGACCAACATGGGGGAGGGGAATTTTCAGAT
>NW_006285802.1:156955-157180 GCF_000327345.1 Myotis davidii
TAAATACACATATAAATATACTACATATACATGTATATATAATATTTTTATATATTAATATACATATTTTGTATATTTTTTTCAGTTAACTATATACCTTGAAAATCTTTCCATATGGAAACATAATTGTATGTAATGACATTATATTCCTTGATCTTCAAAAAAATTGTTTATGGTAATTGTTTATTCAATTATATGTATACATAAAACATTTATATATATATA
>NW_006285802.1:158639-160439 GCF_000327345.1 Myotis davidii
TTTTTTTTTTAAATATATTTGATGTGTTTTTTTTTTACAGAGAGGAAGGGAGAGGGATAGAGAGTTAGAAACACCGATGAGAGAGAAACATCGATGAGCTGCCTCCTGCACACCTCCCACTGGGGATGTGCCCACAACCAAGGTACATGCCCTTGACTAGAATCAAACCTGGGACCCTTTGGTCTGCAGGCCGCCCTCTATTCATGGAACCAAATAGGCTAGGGTGGGATTGTATTCATTTTTATGTGTGTTTTTAAGTGAAACTACTCAGAATATACTTGCATTTTCTAATTTCTTCAGCTTACTTATTCATCATTAAAATAATTTTTTAAAAAAACAAATCCTAGTAAAAATATATACATTTTAAAATAAAAAGTAAAGTTGTCTCCCTACAGCAAAAGTAGTAGACTCACTCTGACAGAAGTAAGCATTCTTAAAAATATCCTTGAAAATCTTCTTGTAATTATATTTCAGAGAAATAAACATACATGCACAAATACACATATAAATATACTACATATACATGTATATATAATATTTTTTACCCTCGGGAGTTCGACCATGAGACTGGGAGTTCGATTGCTTGCTATGATGTGCACTGACCACCAGTGGGCGGCATGGAACATGGTGGGAGACCAGCAGTGGTGGCAGGGGCTGAGGGAGTGAGAGAAGGAGGAGGCGGCGAGGCGGGGGAGGGAGGGACTGTGCAATGGCAGCATGTGAGTGGTGAGGGAAGGAGGAGCAGTGGAGGCAGGGAGGCAGGGAACCTGATCGGCCCTGATGGACGGCCAGGCCTAGGGACCCTACCTGTGCACAAATTTTGTGCACCGGGCCTCTAGTATATTATATAAGCTATCATATTGGTAGTTTGTTTTACATTTCCTCAATAATGAACAAATTTCATAGTAACTTATAAATTCCCTGTTTGTGTTCTAGGCCCATAATCTGTCATATTTCTGATGATTTGGGAGGTTGGATCATTGGCAACTTTTTCAGAATCCTTTCTGGTTCTACCCTCTTTAGATACCTCTCCTTATTCTCTTGCCATCGATGCTCCACTAGTGATTAAGCATCATTCAGTTCTTTGCGTTTGGTTATTTCCACTTTTGCCTTCAGGCATTACCCCATGCACAGAGACCCAGAAAAATCATCAGTGCTTGGATCAGTCTTCCTGACCATCACATGCCTACTTTCTGCTTCACATCTAATTACTTTTCTAATTACCTTTAAGAAATAGTTTTGGGAACTTCAGACTAGACTAGATGTCCCTATTTTCTGGTTCTACCCTCTTTAGATACCTCTCATTATTCTCTTGCCATCCATGTTCCACTAGTGGTTAAACATCATTCAGTTCTTTGCATTTGGTTATTTCCACTCTTGCCTTCAGGCATTACCTCATGCACAGAGACCCAGACAAAGCATCAGTGCTTGGATCAGTCTTCCTGACCATCAGATGCCTACTCTCTGCTTCACATCTAATTACCTTTCTAATTACCTTTTGCTGGGAGCCGGTCCATCCTTGCTGTTTCAAGGGACCTGGCATATATGGCATACTGTTCTTAATATATTTACTCACCTTCTTGGCACTATGTGTTTTAACCAAGGTCACCTCTCCGAGAAAGGTTGTTTCCCCAGTAGAGATTTTCCTCTGAAGTTAGGGAGGGAATAAAACCCCTTCACTAAGTGCCAGGTGGGTAATTAATCTCTTTAACTATGAACAATCATGCTTAAGCTACATAATCTTTACTCCCTGGAATGGAGATAAGAAACGCCCTAACCTTTGGAATAGAGATTGATAGG
>NW_006285802.1:161541-176953 GCF_000327345.1 Myotis davidii
TACCTGTGCACAAATTTTGTGCACTGGGCCTCTAGTATATTATATAAGCTATCATATTGGTAGTTTTTTTACATTTCTTCAATAATGAACAAATTTCATAGTAACTTATAAATTCCCTGTTTGTGTTCTAGGCCCATAATCTGTCATATTTCTGATGATTTGGGAGGTTGGATCATTGGCAACTTTTTCAGAATCCTTTCTGGTTCTACCCTCTTTAGATACCTCTCCTTATTCTCTTGCCATCGATGCTCCACTAGTGATTAAGCATCATTCAGTTCTTTGCGTTTGGTTATTTCCACTTTTGCCTTCAGGCATTACCCCATGCACAGAGACCCAGAAAAATCATCAGTGCTTGGATCAGTCTTCCTGACCATCACATGCCTACTTTCTGCTTCACATCTAATTACTTTTCTAATTACCTTTAAGAAATAGTTTTGGGAACTTCAGACTAGACTAGATGTCCCTACTCTAGATTAACATTTATTATATTTTACGAAGGCTTTTTGTTTAACTGTTATTTTTCATTTCTAGACACTAAGCTTTAGGACAAAGTCAGGAGATGTTTCTATATTTCCAACATCTAGCACATAGCCTGGCACATAGTAAGCATTCAGCAATTACTTATCTGAGTAAAATCTTCATTAGATTAAATATATCCTGGAGCTTTTGTATAGATGTAAAGTAATTAGAAAAGAACAGTAGTATTGAGATTAAGTTAGATTATCTGTTCATCAATTATTCATGCATAGTCTATAAACATAATATTCTGTAAACATAATCACCTACTGTAAATTTGACATTAATAACACAAATAGCAAATAGCACTATACTATTGATCAAGTGCTTTTTATGTACTAGAACATTTGCATACATTTTGCATTAATTCTTACAAAAATCCTGTGAGGAGTGGAATACTAATTATAGATGTTTTACAAAGGAAAGTGAAATTAAGAAAGCTTAAGTAATATGCCAGTATTGCACATTACTCCTATGTAACAGAATCAGGAAAATTGAATTCCAGGTTTAATTGATTTTATTGTCTAAAAATTTTTAGCAATCTCAATAACAGACATTTCTACTCTTTAATAGCCATAAAAGACCCAATTACATATAATTGGTAAAGTATTTTTATTATATCCCTTTCATCTTCAATATCATAAGTATCCCTTTGTGATTTTTTTTCATTTTCTACATTTATTGAAATAATGCTATGATTCACTTTTTAATTCTGGTAATGCATTTACATACAGTGATTGGTTTTAGAATGTTGAAACTTCCTTGAATCTCTGTGATAAAACTATCTTAGTCAGGGGTCCTCAAACTTTTTAAACAGGGAGCCAGTTCACTGTCCCTCAGACTGTTGGAGAGCCGGACTATAGTTTAAAAAAAAAATGAACAAATTCCTATGCACACTGCATATATCTTATTTTGAAGTAAAAAAAACCAAATGTTTTTGGCAGGCTGCATGTGGCCTGAGGGCTGTAGTTTGAGGACCCCTGATCTTGGTGATAATTTATTGAAATTTTCATATTTTCCTGAATTTGTTTCGCTAGCATTTTGTTGAGAATTTCTGCATCTATGTTTCTAAGATTTTTTTTTTTAATTTTCGGGTTTCTAAAAAAAATGTTTTGTTAGGTTTGTTATTTTGCAATATTTTTAAATCTCCCTTAGGATGTTTCCTTTGACTCATGGTTTGCTTGGAGAAGTGGCATCAAATTCCCTAATATTAGAGAATTTTCTGTTTTACATTCTGCTGATTTCTAACATAATACTACTTGAATCAGACAAAATTCTCTGCATATTTTGTACCTTTTAAAATTTATTGAACCATATTCTATGGATCAGGATATGGCCTTTTCCATGCATGTTTGTAAAGCATGTCTGGCTATTGCAGCTGCAATTCTTAGATGCAGTTTCCTTTAAAATGTCAATTAGGTCAATTTGTTCCATAGCATTGCTCATCTCCATAGCTTTGCTACTAGATTTTGCCTATTTGTTCTAATAATTACTGAGAGAGGGATTAGAATCTCAAAATAACTTCAAAGATTTGTCTATTTTTTAAATGCTGTTTTCATTTTATGCAATTTAAAGTTCTGTTGTTGGGTGCATATTTAGAACTGTGATGTTTTTCTAATGAGGCACCTATTTCTCCTTATGAAATGTCAGTCTTTCAGGATTGCCCATTTTTTTTTTTTTTTGAAGTCCATTTTGCCTGATGACAGTTAGTGATAGGGTTTTCTTATGTTTACTCTCTGTGGGAAGTGTCCTTTTAGTTTCAGCTAATTGTGTCTTTAATTTTAATGTGTATCTTTTGGGCATTGTACCTACTCCAATCAAAGTCCCTTCATTGTCTCTGGCTTCAGGCCCTGGGGATTAAGGAGTGGCTAATGAGCCCTCTCCCCTCAGGCTAGCTGAATCTTTCATGTTCCTCAGCACTGTTTGACCTCTCTTATCCTATGCTATGGTTCTCAGTTTGGTAACTGCTGCTCTGTTGTCAGCTTCTTGTTATTTTGCCTTGCACATTCCCAGCCCAGCATTCCTCACTGGTTTAGAAGCGCTGGTAGATTCTGTCTCCCCATCCCAACCTCTTGAAGCTACTTTCCCGAGCCCTGCCTATAGAGATTTCAGGTTGCTGGTCTGAAATCTGATTTCTACCTTTGGGTTCAAGAGTACCACCATGTTTTGCCAAGTCTCCAGCTTGCTGTGCTGGTGAAATATTCCCCAGGCCAGGAGCCAGGCTAATCTTGAAGTTCACCTTCGGCATTTCCCTTCCCTGAGAAATCAGCCTTTTCTTGCTTTTTTCCTTTGACTGAAGACAGTCGTCCTATTTAGAGTTCTTTACTTTCAGATAGCAAGATAGGAACAGTTTTTTTCTATCCTAGTCAGAAACAGAAGTCCCTGGTTGTTTGTCTTTTTGTGTGTGTGTGTGTGTGTGTTTTTTTTTTTTAATGTGATCTCTTCAAACTTACATTATTCATGAGAGCTTAGCTCTGACTAGATAATTTAATAAATTCTGTAACATCTTAATATCCTCCAGGGGGAGCCAAAACCTTAGTCTGCCTGTATACTGCACCTGAATTTCCAGGTTCTATTGACCCTGAGGAGATTTCTTACTAAGAAATGGCTTGGATTTTTAAATCATAATGGATGTTTCCACCTAAATACTTCCTTGCAAAAATGGCCATCATATCAAAATCCCCTCGGTGAAAATGATCAATAGCTCCAGAGGAAATTCAAGGCCTTGGGGCTTCAGAAGGAATTTCAAATCTTTGAAGATAAATAATGACAAATCTATTATTCAATAAGTACTTGCAATCGAACTGTGTCAGTGAATTTAATTGGCTTATTTGAATGTTTGTTGGTCATAAATATGGTGATTGTGTATGTTTTATTTAGCACTATTTATTTATGTTAAACATAATTGATCGTAATTCTTTTGGGGTTTAATTTATTTACATTTACATAATTTCATTCTTTTTTTTATTAAAAACTCCAAGCCATTCTCCATATTTTCTTTTGACACTACCCTTCCCATTAATTTACATATTTTATTTGTTTATTTCTTTCACAGTTACTTTTGTCTTCCTCTCACTGCCAAACTCTGGCTCTAGGGTCCTATTCATTCAAGTTGAATTTGATTGTGAATAGAAGTCAAGTTACAAATGGTTAAAATCTGAGAAGATAATAAGACATTTGAAATAAAAATGGAAGTTTAACTCAGTCAATTCTTAACCGGTTTCCAAAATGTTAATTTCACCTTTTTTAATCCATCCCTCATAGTTCTCCCATGTTTTCTTCAAAATAATAATTCTATTTAAGTCTCTATTGCATCAAACCTGTCAGTGACTGACCAAGACATAATATTGAAAATTGAAGAAATTAGGCAAAAGTTAGAAAGGCATGATGGAACACCTCTGTATCTATTAACCTTATTTTTAACCCTCTCTTCTCTGTACCCCCTATGCTTCAGGCATTCTACGAGGTATGTTAAATTCCCCAATGAGCCCTTTTCTCATAACTCTGTATTTTTACTCATACTGCTTAGCTCAAAATTCTACCTCCAACCACATCCACCCATAAAGTGCCTGGGGTATGGAATAATGACGAGGAAAGCATATAGTTTGCTTCATCGGTGCTTGAAAACTTTGTCCAATAAAGTGTGTTAAAGCTGTATTATATATGAGGCACTAGTGATATGTTTATGTGACTCCTTTTAGACCATAGTTGGAACGTCACAGAGGCCACACTCTACTCACCTTGGTGACATGCTCTTGTTTTTATTTTATTTTATTTATATTTTTGAGAGACATTAATTGAGCTATCTCATCACCTACAAATAATGATAGATGAGCCAGGAAGTGTTTTGACTTGGTAGTTTGTAACCAAAGATTGGGCAGAACAGCAACAGTGTCCACTGCCTATGCACCTCAGGTGAAGCAGCTGAGATGTCTGTTCAGAGTCCAAGAGTCCAGACTACCCATGGCTTCCATTCACCCAGAACCTACCAAGGCCTCAGAGATGTGTGCTCCAGGTCTCAGAGTGGTGAAACAATGGCAAAGAAATTGCTCAGTCATTAAAACACCAAAACATATAGAGTATTTGCAGCCAAAGTGCACTTGTCAGAAAGGAAAATCGGCTAGCAAAGCTCTCTATAACCAAGAAGGGGAGATAAGGGATCTGGGTGGTGTTACTGAGCAGGGTTCTTTCTCTCCCAGGTTCTTGTCCAGATGGATTTGAAGAACAAAGCCACAGAAAAAAGGTGGTAGGGGGAAACTTTATTGGTGGTACAGAAACTTTATTACAAGCACATCCTACTTCTAAAACCTTAATTCTAAATTCTAAGCCTAAAACTTTGTCCCTCCTGGATGGACAGAGGGGCCCCCTAAGAAGGGTAATGGCTGCTTTCTTTGTCTTGAGACATTAAATAGGCTGGGGACCCTCCTTTTCTACAGCTTAGCCCTGTAATCAGGTCTCAGGATCCCCACATCCACACTTCTCCTCATTTGGTCATCTTATCTGTTTAGGTTGAAGTCACTTTTGACTTATCTTATGTTTTTCTCCCAGTTGTGCTGGCAGAGAAAGCCTTACCCTATAGCTCTCCCAAGCTACTCAGGGCTACTTTTGGTCTCACTCAGTGGTGATCAACCTTCTGGCCCTTTAAATACAGTTTCTCATGTTGTGACCCAACCATAAAATTATTTTCGTTGCTACTTCATAGCTTTAATGTTGCTACTGTTATGAATCGTAATGTAAATATCTGATATGCAGGATGGTCTTAGGAGACCCCTGTGAAAGGGTTGTTTGACCTCCAAAGGGGTCGCGACCCACAGGTTGAGAACTGCTGGTCTAACTTATGGTCACTTTAATTGCTCGGGCCAGAGATACCCTTGTCTATCCTTGGTTTATGGCTGTTTTAATTGCTTAGGCCAGAAATATTTCTATCTGCATGTGGCATTTCTCTATCCTCTGAACAAGATAAGCTCCCTGGCATCTTCAAGTCTCCATCTATGTATCCCTCCCCCATGGACCCTCCTCATTCCTAAAACTCCCTAAACCTGCCTATTTTATCCCTAACACTCCTTTCATAATATAAAACTTCAAAATATACGTGATTTGTGGCCAAAGTCTAGGAAACTGGTAATAAACTAAAGGATAAACAAGCTGTTGTGAAGATAGCTAAGAAACTGAAAGCAGTTTTGAGTGGATAAACTGATACCAGGCACACCACTGAAAATCTCTAGGTTAGACAAACCCCAGAAGGAGATAAAATCTTGGTGAACACAGAGATACTTTCCTGCAATCATAGCTTTTTGATAATGACCGCTATTGAGAAAACCCTCTATATTGTATTGCATGCCATCCTGGCACAAATGACAAACAGTGACTCTGCATGAAGACAAAGGTCAAGGTCCCCCCATGCAGTTGATCATATGGAAAGAAACACAAAGAAATGTTAACATTGTGTTATTGTCTCTGCAGTCACCAACTACAAGGAAAAAAGGCTCACCATCTAATTGACCTTTTTGTGTATTGGAGAAAATGCATACCGCATCTGAAAATTTTATTCTAGAGTCTTTCTAACACATCACACAGATAATTAAATTTGAATGGAAGTGTCCATAGCTAGAAGCCTTGAACGCAATCCAAACAATAACTCAAGCTCTGCCCTGGAGACCTATATCTCCTTCAAATCTAATGAGATTACAAATATCTGGACCAACCTCACAGTAGATTGAAATTTTTCTCAAAAAGGACTCCATAATTCTTCCTGCTGCCAAATGTCTAAAGCTAGACTGTTCCTAGCCGCAAATAGAGAAGATTTACAAATGAGAAGTTAGTGTCAAAAATCTGATATTCTCATCCTATAATTGAATATCCAATTAAGGACCCATCCTATAATTGAATATTCAAAGCCTTAGCCATCATTACTAAGAGGCAGCTGCTCACCCATTGAACATAGAGTCAACCTTGCCTACTACTTTAGCAAAACCACTAGATCAATGGGGTCTTTGCCTGCAAGTCTTCATGCTTAAAAATACAATAGGATTTACTGATAAAAGATCCTTCCTTCAAGGTGGACATACCAATGGAAAACAGCAGTCATCATAATGATGAGGCTAACCAATGTTACTGCCCTCAGATAACTCTGAGTAATGGTCTGATTTATATGGTGTTGCTGGGCCAACAAATAATGTCCTGATTCTAAGGTCAGGTCCCAAGTCTAGTAAAGCACATATTAGGAATGACATACATAGAAGCAACATTTTCTCATGAACTTAAACTGTATGTCATGAAAACGTGGGGATTATCACATATGTACAACTACCACCTGAGCTGTAGCAGTTTGACACGTGTGACTGCTATTGTTACTGGCATGGTTTTTATAAACTGGCAACTATAACAGTTTCTCTAACAAAGGTTTCTATATACTGGCATCTCAGCTAGAACCTTGACTATGGAGTATACTTAATATCCATGTCCAACCTAGGCTATAGAATAGTAACAGTTAGGAATACAGAGTTTACTCTGCTACCTCTCTGTTTAGTACATTTTCTCATCAAACCTTAGGTTTTTATCTGCATCATTGGAACTAGTTTTCTCTCTCTATAATACCCCCTTGCATAAAAATCTGCAATCAAATATGTATAAGTTTTGAAGATATCACTTTCCATTTAATATATATAGACCGTGCATGGGATAAATTAGTCACCCAGATTTATACAATATCTTCAAATCTTTGGATCAAAAGGGAAACACATTTAAGTTTGGCAGATAATGATATGGCAGATGATTGATTTAAATATATGACTTACCATTCACTTAACTGGCTGAAATAGTATATGCATTTCCATATTCTAATTTGACTAATGTGAGTAAATTACATAGCAAATTATCCAGACACATGATACGACAATGTGTGATTAGCTAGCAAGTGTTCTTTATCAATGACTAGCTTTGGCATTCATGCTCTGGGAAATGCTCAAAAGGGGTGTCAGTTGTGAATTCTGCATGATGCTATGCAGTATGGTAATGACAAAGTCAAATATTTAAATGCTTTTTTGTGTGTTGCTATTCAGTGAGAAAAATTAAATCTGACAGCAAATCTCTGTAGTGCACATGCAATCTCCACTGATATACTTTTTGACCTTGGCAAACCTTAGTTATTCCAGGTTTGTTGACATCCTATGTTTCAATTGCTAAAAAACAATAAACCAGAACTACCCCTACAAGAGGGGCAAATCGTATTACGCTGCAGAGGGGACAAAAGCACTCCCTCAGAGGTGTGTCAGGACCAACTCGCACTTCGAACAGTCCCTGAGAGAACAACCCTGTAGTGATTCTGTACATGTTTGAGATGATGCTTTTTTAAAAAGAGATCCAAGAGGACTCTCAGTACATAAAATGTGGGCAGATCCCAGTTAAAGGAAATCCAGCCATTCAGTATCAAGTTTCATTGCTTTTATTGTATAGTTAAATTGTTTTGGAAATGCCATAAGTATAAAGATTTTTATTCGTAATTAATTAGTAGTAGTAGTTTCAGCATTAATTCATTATACCCAATATAATTCACTAGTTCAATATAATTCATTATATCTATATAATTAAGTATTTTATGGAATCCAAAATACTGTTCATTTTTTTCCCTTTACTTTTCCAAAGATATTTCATTGATTGTTAGAGAGAAGAAGGGAGAGGGAGAGAAATATCCATGTGAGAGTGATACATTGAGCACGCCTTCCCCCCACCAGGGATCTCTCCCACAATCCAGGCATGTGCCCAGAAAATTGGCAATCCAGGCATGCTGACAGAAAATTGACAGCAACCTTTCGGTGCAGAGGAAGATGCCTAGCCAACTGAACCACAATGGCCAGGGCCAAAAGGCTGTTCATTTCAAGAAGCAAACATAACAAATACATTCAGTAGAGTAGGATTCTGTTGTTTTTGTTCTTCAGAAATAGCCTCCATCTAACTGTAAATCTAAAATGTCTGTGACTCTCTTTTGTACATTCGGGTTGAAATGAGTATTTGTCTCTGAGCAATTCTTGTCCATAAAGCTTTTATAAGCCAAAGCAACATCAGTAATGTCAGTACTGGTTCTTAAGTTCTTTCATTCTCCCTTTTGAAAACAACAGTAAACATGTAAAGAGTTTTCATCTGGATTCATAGAAACAAATTTCAGACTATTTATAAAATACTTTATACAACGTTGTGAAATTATAAAATGGTAAAGGTTAGCTGCATCAAAATAAAATAGGTTTGTTAAAAATAGCTCTTCTTTGCCGTAGCCGGTTTGGCTCAGTGGATAGAGCGTCGGCCTTTGGACTGAGGGGTCCCAGGTTTGATTCCGGTCAAGGGCATGTACCTTGGTTGGGGGCACATCCCCAGTAGGGGGTGTGCAGGAGGCGGCTGATTGATGTTTCTCTCTCATCGATGTTTCTAACTCTCTATCCCTCTCCCTTCCTCTCTGTAATAAATCAATAAAATATATATATTTAAAAAAGTAGCTCTTCTTTTTCAATAAAGTCGCATTGTTTTCCTTGCCTTTTAGCTTTCTTATAGTGTTCGAATCTCCAGTGTGCACAATTGGAACGATTTTGCCAGGAGGATATGGTATGCTCACCATGCTTACCAGCGAGAAGCACCCACACTGCATGGGAGTTATCGCTGAGTTTACTGACTGTCAGCAGGTGCTCACTGAAATGAAAACGCTCCCTGAATTCATGTTGTGCCTATCTTCTTTCCTCCCCGGTGCCTTCCCTCCTTGGGGAATTATAGGGATAAGGATCTTTCTCTCTTATAACTAATGTTTTAGAGCTCACAGAGCAATATGTCTTTTGCCCCTCCTTGGGGAGCCATTTATCTCCTCTGAAGCACATTTTGATTATTTTGTTTTAAAGAGCAAGGTTTGGGTGCACGTAACCTATTCAGTTATCAGGGTCAGATGCAATTGTTTCCATCTTCCAGGGTGACTGCCTCCCCCCAGCATGATGAGTGGTTTATAAATACTGCACTCTGGTTTCTGGCTTTGCTTCCTATCCACTTAGACAACATCCTTCGTCATTCAAATGCACATTGCATGCATCCCAGAACCCAGTGAAAATTATTTTACTGACAATATGCCAATTAGATGAGCTGGAAAGAAAGCTTGTTGAAACAGGGAGGCACAGGAAATCTTGTAATCTCTTCAGGCTCCTGCTCCTGAATTTTGTTCAGAAATTACTAGTATGTGTTCAGTCTTTTGTATCTGTTCGATGTTCCTTACCTCCCCCCCTTCTCTCTCTCTCTTCGTTTTGCCCATTCCCTTTTTATTGATGTATCTGATAGATAAAGGTGGATTAAGGAGTGCTACTATTAATAGTACTACTACTGATAATAGTAACAACAGCAATAAAAATACTTGTCTATGAAGTGAGAATAAAGGACAGTCATTCTTATCACCATCTTACAAATGAAGAAGAAGCAAGGTTAAAATACCCAAGATCACAGAGTGGGAAGGAAGTAGAGATCAGATTTGATCTCACTCCTTTTGACTCAGGAAGGTTTAAAGTGCTTTTCTCCTTAAAAATCACTTGATATTGACATGCATTCTAGAGAGGACGGGAATGTATTCTTTCCTTATATGGAGGTTTATTATGGGCCTTTTTTTTGTACTCACAACTCTACCAAAGATAATGGAAGGAAACACTGCACAAGACATTTGCTTTTGTATTTAATACATTTCCCCATAAGATGTATTCTAAATTGTAATGAATATAACAGGCTAGGAAAAAATGACTAAACGATAAGCACATATTATGATATGCACAGTAGTCTTCCAACTCAAGAATGTGTCTAGATTGATGTACTTTATTGCGAGAGTTGTGTGCATGTACGTGTGTGTTTATCAGGTTATTTTACATTTTCTTAAGTCGCATTCTATAAATAGTGTTACCATATATTTCTATATTCGGTCTTTAAATCAATTAGATAAAGGTGACAGGAAGGGGCTATTCCTATACTTGAATTTATTGTGAATATCTGTTAGGGTTTAGAGTACCTCTACCTATAGTTATGCATAAATTGGGACAACAAGCATTGTTTCGTACAAATGTCACCAGGATGCCCTGTGGCCTTGAGAATGAAAATAAGATGTTCTCTTTTGTTTACCTATCAGAACATTTGGATCTCTCTCTCTCTCTCTCTCTCTTTCTCTCTTTCTCTCTATGTGTCTGGTAATATAGACTTGACTAAGCCAACCATCTCTTCAACCAAGTAACATACCTAATATTGTAATATATGGAGCACCATGGCTAATAGCATTTTGTGAAAGGCTTCATTTCAATTCCCAATGCAGAAACCACACATTTACAGCTGCACTGGAAAATGTATCCAGCACTTCCGAAAGCATGAATCTGTGTAATACAGCTACAACTTGACAAAGTTTTGATCAAATGAAGCTGCTCTCCATGCCTTGTGTTATTTAGAATGAGAGACCTTTCTCAGGAAAGCCACCGGTTCTATTGATGTCTTTGTCACATTCACAAGCCTCTGTCAAATCAGTGAAGACATGATTTTATTTTAAATAATGTTTCTTCGCAAAGTAATTTAAGTTGTCAGGGAATCACAAGGAGCTTAGGTAAAATTTGAGAAGAGTCACAAACGAGAATATGAAGGGCCATAAATCATTTGACTTTCAGTCGACTGAAACTATTAACCCGAGGAAAACCAACAGCAAGCAAACATTGAAACAATGTGCCATGTCTTCCTTAGCGACCTCCCCACAAGCCTGAGCTAAAACCGTCTAGTATTGTGATGTAAAAGGATTAAAAATGTGTCACCAAATTGTTAAAAATGTGTAACCAAACACTCCCATATTTTCTATATCTTCCTTTGTCAACAATGCTTGGAGGAGAGGAATAATAGACAGCCAGCTACATATCTATAATAATAAAAGTGTAATATGCTAATTAGACTGGAGAGCCAAATGACCTTCCGGACATCATTCCGGACGAAGCTGCCATGGCGGGGCCGAGGCAGAGGTGGTTAGGGGCAATCATGCAGGCAGGCGGGCAGTTAGGGGCAATCAGGCAGACAGACAGGTAAGTGGTTAGGAGTGATCATGCAGGCAGGCAGGTGAGTGATTAGGAGCCAGTGATCTCGGATTGCGAGAGGGTTCAGGCTGGGCTGAGGGACCCCCTCCCCATGCATGAATTTCGTGCACCGGGCCTCTAGTATTCGTAATAAAGAAAATTAAATATGACATATATGATCTCTTTGTTCTTGCAACATCTCAGAAGTCATTGCCAAAATGATAGAATTTGTGAATCATAAAGCAGATCTTTAAGATTAGCTAATTGAAGTATATATCTGTATGTATATCTAAGTCACCAGTGGTTACCTTATTTCTGTAAATGTTTGTATTTTCAAACAATTTAATATTCTGGCAATTGACCTTCTAAAATTTGTTAAACATTTCTAGAATCAAAATCAATCTTATTCTTTACCTTAACTTCATCCTATTTCACCTGCATATTGCCCCCCACCCCCAAATATGAACGGATTAGTTTTGTTTGTTTGTGTTTGTTTTCTAACTTACCTAAAATATTTCTACCTCAATTCTGCTATAAATTAGAGTCTAATGTGATCAGTTAAGTAATGGCCCCCAAAAGATGTTTCTTTGTGTTTTTTTATTTTCACTTCACATAATTTAGATACATATTTCTGTGTGTGTGTGTGTGTGTTTGTGTGTGTGTGCTAGATAAATAAAATATTAGTCTTAAACTTTGTTTGCAGATACAACCTAAGGCTTCAATTTTCTCACTGAGTCTAAATAAATGATTGCCTTATTGAATTAAAATATTTTCAAAATTATTCCACTGCTTTAAATTGTTTGGTTTTTAATTTTAAAAAAGGAAGAAAATATCAAGGAAAAACTAAAGTGTGCAATAAAGACGATTTAAAATACTTTGTCCCCTTTCACACAGAATTCTTAAAGATATCAGTAAATTGAAAGCACATGGTAAAATGTATTTAATTCCAAACTATAGGAATTATTGACTTAAAGTGTCTTTGACTTTACCCTCCTTTTCTCTATAAAATATTATTTTAAAATTTGATTAAAACTTATTTGAATTCAATGTTGTCACAATTTTGCTTCCTTTAATCACATCAGCTGATGAAGATTAGATTCTTGAGGTCCTTGTGGTCTTCATTACACCATTCCCTGGTTGCTCAATATTAATTCTTTATTAGTAGGTAACACAGCTTGTTTATTGCCTGGAGATTATTAAAGAGTCCACCTCTTTCTAGCCTTCAGAGAAAGCTATATTTTCCTTTCTACAATCTCAACTTAATGTCCTTTCTATTCTTCCTTGGAAAATATATGAGAAAATTATAGTAATTTTAACATTTATTTTGTTTTTAATTTTTTCCTTTCACTGATACCTTACATTGACTACTCCTCTAAAACTGTGAAAGTTTACTGCATAGTTGTGAAAAATTATAGTGTCTTTGTGGAATATTTTTCTCTTATAATCTGGAATACTAAGGATAGGCTTAAATGTCTACTGCTTAAATTAGTTTATTTAGAAATATTTAGGTCAAATTTTGTAATAGTTGTATTGTAATATATATATATATATATAAAACTGACCCTGTCTGAAAGAGAATTCATGGGAATATCATTGAGCTTAATCAAGCTGATATAGCACAAAGCCACCAAAACATGATACCAGACTTTTTATTCTGTAGCACTGCAGCTTTTTATTCTGCATTTTCACATCTTTCTCATCTTCATCCCACAGCTATCAGAAAGTAAGCTTGTTTCCTTGTCTTCAAGCCATTTTCTTTCTCCTTGAGAAATTAGGTTGAAGACAAAAATGAAACACATCTTAAAAAGTCATTGCCAAAACCGGTTTGGCTAAGTGGATAGAGCGTCGGCCTGCGAACTGAAAGGTCCCAGGTTCGATTCCGGTCAGGGGCATGTACCTTGGTTGCGGGCACATACCCAGTGAGGAGTGTGCAGGAGGCAGCTGGTCGATGTTTCTCTCTCATCAATGTTTCTAACTCTCTATCTCTCTCCTTTCCTCTCTGTAAAAACTCAATAAAATATATTTTAAAAAAATAAAAAGTCATTTATACAGCAACTTAACATGTCCTTCAATAGGTGGATGACTAGCCCTGACCAGTTTGGCTCACTGGATAGAGTGTCGGCCTGGGGACTGAAGGGTCCCAGGTTCGATTCTGGTCAAGGGCATGTCCCTTAGTTGCAGGCACATCCCCAGTGGGGGGGGTGCAGGAGGCAGCTGATCGATGCTTCTCTCTCATCGATGTTTCTGACTCTCTATCCCTCTCCCTTCCTCTCTGTAAAAAAAATCAATAAAATATATTTAAAAAAAAATAGGTGGATGACTAAACTAAACTGTGCTACCTGCAGACAATGAATATTAGTCAGTGCTAAAAAGACGTGAGCTATGAAGCCATGCAAGAACTTTAAATACATATCAATACCTGAAAGAAAACAACCTGGAAAGGCTAAATATTGTATGACTGCAACTATCTGACACTATGGAAAAGGAAAAAGTATGTCAACAATAAAAATCAGTTATTGTCAGGGGCTGGTGGACAGATGTAAATAAATTGTCAGAACATAGGGGTATTTTACGGCAGTAGAACTACTCAACCAGTATATGACATTACTAGAGGACTGATGCGTGACATTCATGCACTGCGGTGGGAGGGTCCCTCTGCCCGGCCTGTATCCTTTTGCAGTCTGGGACCCCTCGGGGGATGTCCACCTGCTGGTTTGGGCACACTCCTCATGGGGAACGGGCCTAAGCCAGCAGTCGGACATCCCTCTTGCAGTCTGGGAGCCCGCGCTTCTTACCTCCCGCCTGCTCGCTAATCCTTAGTGCTGCTGTGGAGGTGGGAGAGGTTCCTGCCACCACCGCTGCACTCACCAGCTGTGAGCCTGACTTCTGGCTGAGTGACACTCCCCCTGTGGGAGCACACTGACCACCAGGGGGCAGCTCCTGCATTGAGCATCTGCCCCTTGATGGTCTGTGTGCATCAGAGCGTCTGGTTGTTCTGGTCGTTCTACTGTAATGGTCGCTTAGGCTTTTATTATATAGACTGGAGGCCCTGTGCACGAATTCGTGCAGGGGTGGGGTCTGGCTGGTCTGGCCCCAATCTTGGCAGATCAGGGCTCTGCTCCACCATCCCACCATGGCCAATGCCTACTATGTTTTGCACACGCCCCCTGGTGGTCAGCACACATGATAGCAAGCAATTGTTTGGTTGTTCAGTTGTTCCACTTGTTCCATTGTTCTGTCTATTTGCATATTAGCCTTCTATTATATAGGACTAGAGGCCTGTTGCATGAAGATTCGTGCAATAGGCCTTCTTTCCCCTGGCTGCCAGCACCAGTTTTCCTGTGGCACCTGGGACCCAGACCTTCACTCTGGCCATCGCCTTCCATCTTCGCTCTGGACACAGTCTTTGCTGCAGGTGAAGCCTTCATTCTTTGCTCCTCACTCCAGCGGGAGTCTTCAGTCTCCTGCCAGAGCTGCTCCTGTAGCTCCTTCCGCCCTCCACCATCTCCCTCATAACTTGATCGCTGCTTTGCCTACAGACATTGCCGACGGGCTCCTGGGTTCCAGGGGGCTGCCTTGTCTGTGGCCGGTTTTCTGATCACGATCACAGGCCACAGTCAAGGTGGCTCCTGGGTCCCGGGGTGCCGCCTTGCCTGCGGCGCGGCTTTACGGCGGCTCCTGGGGTCACACACGGGGGCCTGGATGGTGGCTCCTGGTGTCCCGCCCTATCTACAGTATGCAAATTTGCTGCCATCTTTGTTGGCGGCTAATTTGCATATCATGCTGATTAGCCAATGGGAAGCATAGCGAAGGTATGGTCAATTACCATGTTTGTCTATTCT
>NW_006285802.1:178368-181670 GCF_000327345.1 Myotis davidii
TGCACAAGGATATAAAATATGAATTTTTTTTCTGAGCAATATTTGGTCTTTCTGCATGCACTTAGGCCATCCACTGTGTAATTCAGCAGTGACCATGAGTAATATGTTTGGTCCTCAGCTCCAAATCTGCATATACATTAGCCACTGCCTTTATTCTGTATAAAAATAATAAACAGAAACCTCATTTAAAATGAAGTCTGGAGGCCAGTAGCGAGAGCCCTTACACCCTACGTGGATCGAGGTCCCACAGGAAGAACTATTGCTTATAATAGCTCTTCCAATTTTCTCTTCTCTATAATAGTTTCCTGTCTGTTGTTTCTCAGAACTTGCACGGATTCTCCAACAGACCATACACATGTCCTGAATTGCAATTATTTTAGTTCCCGAATCAATCAATTTTTCTGGAGAAATAACTGGCTATGTGTTTTAGGCTAACACCTGGGAACAGTGTATTTAACTTGAAAATGAGGAGTGTCCATGCAGGAAACACCATGTTCCCTGTGGAGAGAATATATTTTAGAGACAAAATTCACTTGAGAAATTGAGTGACAGAGCAATAGTGGGTGTGAGGTAAAGCACCACAATAAGAAAAGGTAGAAAACAAAATGAGTTTTATTTTAAATGTTTAAGAAAATGTCCTCTTGTATTATAAATAGCAATAATCATGAACATATTAACTTATTTTATATTTTATTTTACTGATTTATATAAACAATATCACATAAATTAATATGTTCTTTCTTGTTCCTGTCATATGGTTATATGCACAAACAATCTCACATATTGTTGACAATTCCCTACAAGCTTTTTAAAATCATTGAATATTCATAGAGAATACCATAATCTTATAGTGTATCAGAGATGCATTTCTGAAAAATCAGTATTTTTATATTATTTTATATATAATAACATTTAAAAAAAAGTTAAAGTCAATATATTTTAGATACAAATTAAAACATTATTTGTATAAATGAACTCTTAATACACAACAACCCAACTTGCCTCTTACAGTGAACCAAATTGTTAACTAATGTAAGTGACATTAATAGGAATAATTTAAATATAAAGGATAATATGAAAATTTAAATGTATAAACATTAGTTTAGCATTATTTAAATCTTATAGCAATACCAAAATATTGAACATGTCTTATGAAATGTTTCACAAAGAAATAATTATATTTAAGATATCATCAAATATATTTTATTCTGAGAGATCCTTACATAATAATATAATATACTATAACCCAATGTAAAATTTCCATTGTAATGATATAATCTGGTACGGTAAAGATGAATAAGTCCTTGTAATCCAACAGAAATGATCATTATATTCAGCAGTGTGTTTGTTATGTGACTTTATACAGTTATCTCTCTGAGCCTCAGTATTCTCATATAGATGTTAAATTCCACACATGCATGGTGTATGTGTGCGTGTAAGATTACATTACACAACATTTCAGAAATTACATATAACAGATTTTTTCATTGGCTACCTATCTTTGTTTATAAATTCAAGGATTGAAATAAGTCATATGAAAATAAAATTGTGTTTCCATCCCTTTCATTTACCCCTTTTTTTCCAGGTGAAATGGGACTCTAGGCTTGAATTATCCACATGAATCTTTCCAATTTCCATTGTGATTTAAATACAGTGACATGGCTGGTAAAGAAATGCACTAGGCACTTGTTTGTCATTTTTACTTTGAAAACAAAGCAGCAAATTCATGAAATAATTGGTGTCATAAATAACGGATGCACTTGCTGTACTTTTTCACTTGAATAGGTACATTTATTTTTCATCTGGTGTTAGATAGTGCTTTGCTTATGTACCTGTGGGAAACAACAAAGTTATCTCTGTACCTAGAGAACAACTAGACTTTGATAAATGCAACAGGGCAGAGCTCATGTACCATACATTTCATACATCAACTTTTGCAAGTTTTTTTTCTGTGTACCTAAAATGTGAGAACAACAAAAATTGTTTTTTTAAATTTTTTACTTAAAGTATTATTAAATGGTATTAATTACAGGATACAAGTTTGGGAACTGGTTGAGATTTTTCTTATAGGAATTTTCCCAGTTAAAGTAGAGAATATTTTTGTATGTTACAATGTGATGAACAAAAAGTACTAAACAAACAAAAAACAACAACAAAATAAATCCCCAAAACTTCATAATTCTGGTTTTGCTACTGTAACCTTGTTTTCTACAAGTGAGTGACAGTGTGCACAAATGGGTTAAAAATCTACAAAAATATTTATCCCTACAGGTACCTAGTTAGTTGAACGAGATTGGAAATATTAGGCCAGCTGCCTCCAACGTCAAGTAACTTACTCATTTTTTTCCAATGTCATATAATTTTAACGTTTCTATATATATCATGACAGGAATAATTTGAGAAGCACTTTAGGGATGGTGACTCTTTAAAAATAATTAAATCGTCAAATCACATATTTTAAAATAATGTTAGAAATGAATTACTAATCTGAATTTTTAAAATGTAAGGTATCTTCTCAGGCCAACAAGAAAGTAAAAACAGCAGCCCTGGAGGGTAAGCAAACGCCAAAGGGACTATTCTCCCAGTGACTTCCGGCAAACCCTGGTGAAATTTAACAGACACAAGAAGACAACTATGATGCTAGAAAGAAGCCCCAATAGACCAGTAATCACAATGAGTAAACAGACTAACCTTTAAAAGTCAAATATCAAAAATCGCAATAAACAAAACTCACCAGCTAAAACGATTGTAAGCAAAAAGAAAATTCAGCTAGGCTTGTTGGGGAAAATCTTTCAGAGTCAAAGAATTTTAAAGTAAAGTTTTAAGAAGAATACATTTCCAGATACTGGGGAACATCAGACATCATATCCTTGACATATAATTTTAGATTTTCTTTTATACATGAGAACAACCTAATACCTCCACATATTTTTCTGTACGCACAAATGAGATGAGAAAGGATCTTTTTGGTAGTACTTTTGTTATGGTTGTGGCTAATGGTTCTCCTGACTCCAACTCATAGTGCAGGGCAGACTTAAAATACAGTGCCCTAGCCGGTCGCTCAGTGGTTAATGCGTCAGCCTGGGGACTGACTGAAGGGTCCCAGGTTTGATTCTGGTCAAGGGCGCGTGCTTTGATTGAAGGCTGTATCCTGCCCCTGCTCAGTTGGGGCACGTGCAGGAGTCAACTAATCTATGTATCTCTCTCACATCCATGTTTCTCTCTGTGTGTCTCTCCCCGTTCCTTCTACTCTCTCTAAAAATGAATGGAGAAAATATCCTCAGGTGAAAATTAACAAAAAA
>NW_006285802.1:181906-193218 GCF_000327345.1 Myotis davidii
TGAAGAGAGTTTTTACATAAAAATAAAATGTTGTTAATCCCCAGTGAAATAATAGAATCTTTGTACCTAAAAAAGCTTAAAATATTGTATTATTTCTATGTTGTAATTATTTAATTGACAAACAACACCCCAACATATAAAATGCCAGAGACATTAAAAAATACACATATATGGCCCTGGCCTAGTTGGTCAGTTGCTTGGAATGTTGTCCCCTACACCAAAAGGTTGCCAATTCAATTCCCGGCCAAATCACATACCTGGTTGCAGGTTAGATCCCCGGTTGGGGCATGTACAAGAGAAGACCAATCAATGTTTTTCTCTCATATTGATGTTTCTCTTTCTTCCTCTCTTTTAAAAAACAACAACAAAAACACCACAAACTATCTTCAGGTGAGAATTAAAAAGTGTGTATACATATATGTAGTTCATGAGATGTAGTTCATACTTGCTTTAATTGTGCAGTTTTCTAGTCTCAAATGTGTTTACGCATGTAACTGGTCATCAGCTAACTGCCATCTGGTCTTGCTAGAATGTCTCCAGAGGACTAGCAGGGCATGAACTGATGTTTAACAGCAGATGGCAAGAAACAAGCAAACTGACCAAGCACACTCACTGTTCAAGCGTATGCATGTTTGCTAAAACTCCACTGACCAGAGAAGGCAGACTAGAGTCAAGTGGAGGGCACCGGTAGCCACTATAAGCACATCACAAAGGACATGGATTCAGGGAAAGGTGAGGAATCAAGGTTACTAATGCAACTAATCTACTATAATTTTATTAAGCAATGACAAGTTAAAATCAATAAGTTCTCCATTATGTGCAGATATTTTAACACATTTTTCTCAGTAATTGATAGATCCAGCAGAAAATTTAAGAAATGAAATATATTTAATGCATTTTAATCTACTTCTACTAAAAATTACAATAATAACTATACTTAAAAAGCAAAGGTGAGCCCTAACCGGTTTGGCTCAGTGGATAGAGCATCGGCCTGTGGTCTGAGGGGTCCCAGGTTCGATTCCGGTCAAGGGCATGTACCTTGGTTGCGGGCACATCCCCAGTGGGGGGTGTGCAGGAGGCAGCTGATCGATGTTTCTAACTCTCTATCCCTCTCTCTTCTTCTCTGTAAAAAAAATCAATAAAATATATATTTTTAAAAAGCAAAGGTATGTGCATTTGTATTTAACTTTTGTGTAACTCAAATATATTTGAAATATAACAATATGTAAGTTGAAGGGATAAACATGTTATTTGATGCATTTATATATTGCAATGTGATTGTCATTGTGGTGTTAGCTCACACATCTACAGTGTAAGATAATTTTCTTATGGTGGGAATAATTAAGAGATAGTTTGATGTTTATAATACTGTATTGTATATACTGACCATGCTGTGCATTAGGACTCTAGGACTTATTCATCTACCAGTTGGAAGTTTGTACCCTTAAACAAATTGGGGTGTGAACAGGAGGCAACTGATAGATGTTCCTTCCACTCTCACTCTCACATTCATGTATGTCTCTCTCTCTCTCTCTCCCTCTCTCTCTCTCTCTTTCTCTAAATAAAATTCAATTAAAAACAAACACATCATGTCAAAACATAGGAGAAGAAGTCAATGTGTACTTAAAATAAAATTTTACTGAAAGAATTAGATAATAATGGAATTGAATAACCAACTTAAAACGGTTAGAATAGGAGCAAACACCAAAAAGAAGAAAGTGGGAACAACAAACTAAAAACCTTTAAAAAGGAGCAGGAATAACAAGTAGAAGAGAAGAAAAAATACAAATGAATTAAAAGATATAAGTTTTAAGAGAAGAGAAAGACACTACTATTTGATTATTTAGAAAAATAGACTAATCTCTGGAGAATTTACCAAGTAAAACAGAAATAGAATAATTTAAGTCATACATACAGCAGAGTTTTAATATATAGTATATATGATACAAAATTTTACACAAATACATTTGAAAATATAGGTGAAATATATACAGTCTTAGCTAAAATTCACCAAAAGCAAACTCAACATGAAATAGCTAAATTAAACATTTCTAATAATTTAAAGGTACTGAATCTGTTATTTCAAATATTCCATTGGGAAACAGTACACAATCAGATGTATTTGCAATTGAACTTTACCTAATAGTCATAGAATTGATCATTCTAATCTTCCATAAGGCCTTCCGTACATTAGAAGATGAGAGGATACATCTAAATGAATGGCACAAGTTTGCATAAACTTGAGACTAAAGTAAAATATGTGTGTTTTCCTGGAGACACTAATGTAAAGAATAATAGTTTCTAGGCTAATTGCAGAAAGTTGGGTGATTATGCATGCCTAGATCTTTTTTTTAATACTCTGTCAAGCAAGGACAGCTTGGTAAGGAATCTGGGTTTGCTTTTCCTGAATTTTCACCCTTTGTTGTTTCTTTTCCTACAATCCATAGGGAAAATGCATGGACATCAGACTGCAGTACTTAACACTTATTGGCATCACATTTACTGCAACAAATATTATATTCTATAATAAAATATTAATAAGAAGCTGAAATGTTACCTATGCTATTGTTTATTTTAAATACTTTTTTCATATACACATATTTAAAATTTTCTTATTTATGTGTGAAGACACAGTTGCTGATTATAGTATTTTAAGGGTCTTTGAAGAAGTAGTTTAATTTCTTGTTATTTCTACAAAAACCTCCCAATCTGAGTAGAGCATGCCACAGTATGCAATGCTATTTTGCACATTTTATTGATTGCATAATTTTAATACTTAGTCATTATGATATAATGCTTTGTAAACAATCAAAGAAAATCTGAATTTTCAAACTGATCATGCTCTGCCTATTTTTAATTTATGAGATACATCTTTTATCTACTTTGAATAAGTCAAGGCTGCCGCTGAAATTGTTTACTACATGAAGAAGTGGAGCTTTGTAATTATTTGGTTAGCTGACAATCAATAGATTACAAGCATTACTGTGAATTGAGAGTGAAGGTGGTGTTCAATTGCCTGTTTGGTTATGGGTATTGATCAAGTTAATAACATAACTGCTGAATCCCTACTTCCTCCTCTAATATGCATTCAATTCCAAATGTTTTAGTTCATTTGCTCTTTCAAGAAATGTACAAATGTTTATGATTACCTTCTCTTCAAATGCCTGTCATTTTTATGCACCTCTATTTGTTGACACCTCATAAGACTTTATTGTCTTGCACTTTATCCTTTATTATTTACTCATTGTTCACTACTTGGCTTCATTTTTCCACTTTTCAATTTATTCATTCCATTCCTATTCAGATTCCTTACCTATTTTATTTGTATCTATATCTTCTTGTTTTTTATCATTTTCCCACTATACTGAGGTCTTCCTCATCCCCGGGTATTCACAGTTTGATGGGACATCATCACCAAGAAAGTGAAGGGGTTTAAAGAGTTTGGCTACCACTAGGACCTGCCACCTGGCTTGAGACTGTAAGTTAAAGGCAGAGCTAGCTGTTTCTTGGAAATTTTGATTTTTTTCATTCTTTTTTATGTTCTCCATGTGTAACATGGAAAGTCAGAAATCCCCCAACACTTAAGATGGAACTTAGTGTCCTAGTTAAAGCAAAACTTCTATGTAACTCATGGTTGAGTAATCTACATAAAACATGATTTTTTGCTACACTATAATTAGTTTTTGCAATTTTCATCTCTTTCTATAACATTTGACTGGCTTTTTAGTCACTTGCCCTGCTCCCCTCTTAGGGAAGGCCATCAAGAGGACATGATCGCCCTGGCCAGGTGGCTCAATTGGTTGGAGCATTCTCCCCTACACCAGAAGTTCACAGGTTCAATTCCTGGTCAGGGGACATACTTAGGTTGCAGGTTTGATCCCCTGTTAGGGTTCCTCTGGGAGGCAGCCAATTGATGTTTCTCTCATATCGATGTTTCTCTCATATCGATGTTTCAGCTCTCTCTCCCTTCTTCTCTCTCCAAAAATCAATAAAAACATATCCTCAGGTGAGGATTAAAAAAAAAAAAGCATGGCCGAAACCGGTTTGGCTCAGTGGATAGAGCGTCGGCCTGCGGACTCAAGGGTCCCAGGTTCGATTCCGGTCGAGGGCATGTACCTGGGTTGCGGGCACATCCCCAGTGGGAGATGTGCAGGAGGCAGCTGATCGATGTTTCTCTCTCATCGATGTTTCTAACTCTCTATCCCTCTCCCTTCCTCTCTGTAAAAAATCAATAAAATATATTAAAAAAAAAGCATGACTACTGGTTTAACCTGAGAACTGGAGTCTGTCAACTGAATGCCCTGCATCCTTGCCACTCCCAGAAGCTGCCCCAGGCATGAGTGTGGTGATGAGACGATATGGACAGGGTACATGGCTAAACCCACTTCCGGCCTGGAGTGGCTGCTGATGCAGAAAACTACTCATCTGGAGGGTCAACCAAGAAAAGCCTTGCTTATTCAACCTGCCACCAATCAGGAGTGGCGGCCTTTTTCTGGGATCTCTCCCTGCCCTCCGTGAAAGAGGGCCCCCTTCAGATTACACCCAGGAATGCTCCTCCTGGTGTTCTCACAAACCAACACCCACAAATACCCCAAAACATAGAGCTGCAGACTTCTACTGCTTTCTTCAGGTTTTTTGAGAAGGCTGGTGGCTATAAACTTGGGAAATAAAATGACAGTATCTGGAAAAGCTAGCTGGCATGCTTTTGACTTCAGACATTTTAACATTTAAATTGATTTTTGTTTTTTACCACGCTGGGTTGAATCCTGAAATCGCACTTCCACCTCCCTGGAATTAGAGCCCAGGGTGTTTCAAGACCTTAGATTCTATTTACAGATGTTATGTCAAAACAAGGAAGGAGTGTGCTTTTCCGCAGTTCATAAGTAGGTTGCTTCTTTTAAAACACATGTTAACGCATGTACTATAATAAAACTGGCATGACAATCAAAAAATTAAGAGGATGTGATGAAAAAGTTGATTTTCAAGGAATAGCAATCTCAGCCATCTGCTCCAACAATGGTATATAGATCTCTAACTCTTGGGGGTAGAATATTCTATTCAAAATAATGTATTAAAATAAACCTTGAGGCTTTATATTTCTTTGCTTAAGGACTTAAAAAAGATCTTTATGCTGTGGTAGAAAAAGCAATATATTAGAGCTTATCTGAACAAACCTTTCAGCTTAACAAGATATTATATTTGCTCTGAGACAGAGAGCATGCAGTGTGCAGAACTGGATCGTCCTCCGTTCATTTTTTTCCTCTTTATATCTTGATGATTGTTTTATCTTTTTTTGTGGATTCCATTATAATTCATGCATAAATGCATGAGATTCCCTAAATCCTTATCTATAGCTCTGTTATGTGCAATTCAGGTTCTTACTGCATATAAACCAGATTAAAAAAATTGATTGATTTCAGAGAGAGAGAGAGGGAAAGAAAAAGAAACATTTGATTTCAGAGAGAGAGAAAAAGAAGCATTCATTTGCTCTTCCACTTATTTATGTATTCATTGGATGATTCTTGTAAGTTCCTTTACCAGAGATCAAACCCTGAACCTTGGCCTATTACAATGACACTCTAACCAACTGAGCTGGACAGGGCTGAAGAGTATTTATTGGTATGTATTAAGTGTATATTCTGTAACAAGTGCTACCCCAAATAGTTCATACAATTATGTAATTTATTCTCACAATAGCCCTATACATTGAAATTTTAAAACCCGTTTTACAAGTGAGGAAACTGAAGTTCAGATAGATGAACTAATTGTGTCTGAGATTATATTGCTGGCAAATGGCAGGGGTGTGCTGAACACACTCCTAATACTAGAGCCTGCAGTCTTAGGGCTATGACCTGGACATGACGTCTTCTCAGATGTGCAGGGGCTGGGAAGTCTGACTATCTGTGAATGTAGAAGGAAGTCCATTCTGCTCTAGAGAGGAAACACGGAGAGGGCAAAGGAACTGGAGCTTTCCTTCATACCGTGGGTGAATGTTTGTGAAAATGTGTCCGTAGTATAATTAAATGTATCATCTCTTTAAATATATGTCCATCTTTCAAAATTGCTAATTTCTCCAGAGTCATATATTATTTTGTGTACTGAGATGATTTGGAATTGAATTGTCCTTGCATTTTTGTTTATTTGCTATAATCTCATGCAAGTTGCAGTTAAGTAAAAAAGAGAAGCAGGCCGTGATAGTCTATGCATGACCAAATAATAATTAAATACATTCATTCTGCTTTATGTTTTCCCTGAGGAGATAAGTCTTTTAGGGACATTACCTAATTATTTAGCTCATAACTTTCCCTTTCTATTTATAAGAAAAGAAATTAAGCCAATGCCAGAGGCAAGGGCAGAACTATTATTCTTAGAAAGTTTAAACAGTTACCAAAAAATAACACCATCCAAGTTGACCCTCTGTTATTGCTACAATGATAGATAGAATCATGTTATTTAATTCTCCACTGAGGTTTCTGTAGGAAAGTCACTGTAATGTTTCTTCTGTGTTCAAGTAGAAAGGTTTCTGTAGATTAAATAAGTCACAGAAATTAATAGGCACACTTGAACTTGTTTGAGGAATTGACTAGCACTTTCTGCTTTGGTTTTCAAAATTAATATTAAAAAAGTTTTCTTAGGTTGTAATACATCGGGTATTTTATTAGATGACAAACATTGTGTGATTAGGTTTGTGAAACATAATTTTTGAATTTCTTCTCTTAATATAAAGTTGAAATATAAGATAATAAATTATCTTAGGATATTCATGAGGAATATCCTCAGACCACAGTTAAAATAATTTTCAGAAATCTGATCTCCTTAGTTGCAGGGCTAAGAGACAGACCTTACCTTAATTTGGGGAATTATGGTTTGGAGTTGAAGCAATATATTGCATCCATAATAGCCTATTTAAAAACCTGGGTATTTCATCAAGTGTATCTGCTATGAAGATTTAAAATTGTATATTTAAAAAAATCAGATCAGTAACTTGGAGGGTGTTTTACTCAGTGAGGTTATAAAAATGCAAAAGTGTGGAAGACTATATACCACAGGGAAAACTAGAGTGCTCATATTATATACAGCTGTATAAAAGATTTTAGTAGAGCAATAAAGCTATAGTTTTACAAACCAATGCTAATGGTTGTGGTAAGAAAAGGCTATCTACATGACTCAGAAATACTATAACTTTTACTTGATATTAAGTTAATGAATACCAATGTGAAAATGTAATCTCTTTTCTTTTACTAAAATATATTTATAATTTGAATTAAATGGTCCATTTATATTTTATTTGCATTAAATAAGATGTTCAGTCAAAACAATATTTTAGAGAGAGGGAAAGACAGAGGGGAATATCGATGTGAGAGAAACACATCGATTGGTTGCCTCCTTCAGGAGCCCCAACCAGGGCCCGGGCCAGGAGGAGCCTACAACCAAGGTACATGCCCTTGACCTGAATCGAACCTGGGATCCTTTGGTTCACAATCCGAAGCTCCAACCACAGAGCCAAACTGACTTGGGCCCAATAATATTTTTACACTGTAGGTTTCTCTCTTACAAAGTATTATGAGAAGAGCTGTGCAAATTTCTTAGTTCTGTGCTCTCACAGTCATCTACATCTAATGGTTTTGACCTGTTCTTTCTGAGTGTAGAAATATACAGGGCACAGTTTTACAATAGCTGTTTTAAACAACTTTAAAAATGGACCGTGCTTTCATAACCTAGTGCTCCTAATGTTTCACTCCATTTTCTCCATCTTCTATTTATATTAACTGAAAATTGGTTTTTAATTAAACAGAATAAAAATGAATTGAATTATTTATTTTAACCTGCAAATGGCTTTTTTATTTGAGGTTAGTATGCTTTTAACCACTCATTTTTCCATGCATCAAAAACTCTCTTCACCCTAACTGGTTTGGCTCAGTGGATAGAGTGCGGCCTGCAGACTCAAGGGTCCCAGGTTCGATTCTAGTCAAGGGCACGTACCTTGGTTGTGGGCACATCCCCAGTAGGGAGTGTGCAGGAGGCAGCTGATTGATGACTCTCTCATATTGATGTTTCTAACTCTCAATTCCTCTCCTTTCCTCTCTGTAAAAAATCAATAAAAATATATTTTAAAAAAAACAACTCTCTTCAAAAAAGAAAACTATTTTCTTTCCCTCAATAAAAGTAAGCTATTTGGGGTTTATTTTTCGTTTTGTTACTTGTTTATTTGTTTTTCATCTGATGAGTAGCAAACCTGTGTGAGGGAGACACACACATCTTGGGGACTGAATACTTGAAATAATAATTAATTAACCTCAAAGTTCATAACTAAGTAGCTGTGCAACTGTAAGCAAATCTTGTAAACAGAACACAGGAACTCAAGATCTTTGTGAATATCAAACTAGAAGACATAGATTCATTTAGTTTATAAAATTCAAAGGCACCACAAAATTGTTGGTTACATTCAGAAAGATACATGATTACTTTTCATCAGGTTCTAAAATTAAGCTAATTGACATAATTTAATATTAACAGTAAATTAAAATTATAATAAATACACTGCATTGGATTCAGAGTACCTGCTCTTAATTAACATTATCAGTGTTTGGATATTAGACTTTGATCTGTTAGCACTACCCAACATAGAACTCTGCCATATTTATGCAGAGTGACTTTTAGTGCGTACTTGTTATATTTGTGAAATTATCGCAATCCAGTGTCAGTGTTGAGGCCACGAAGCAAAATCTCCATAACAATTTGTAATCCACTGCAAGGATTGACCGACTCCTTGTAAAGAACCAAATAATAAATAACCTAAGCTGCAAAGAATGCACCTAATATATGCAAAGATGGCAAATATTTTTGCTACCATATACTTTCTGTTTTGTATTCTTAATATTTTTGCATTTGTTTGCTTACTTTTACAACCCTTTATAATGTAACAACAACGACAACTTTTAATGTGAAGCAGTAGAAAACATTTTGTGACTTGAATTTGGCTCTGGGGTTATAGTTCGCCAATCCCTGGGCTAGTAGAGTAATGCCATCAGGACCTTATATTCAACCAGTGAGAGACTGCATTACTCAAAGGCAGGATGTCATTTAAAAGACCAGGTCTGATCCACTTCTCTGGATAGACACTTATTTTGCAAAGTAATTTACTCTTTCTTAATTTTAAATTTATATATGATATAAAAAACCTTCTGAGCCACTGAAGATGAAACCAAATTAATGTTAATTGTCGAAAGTATATAACTAAATAGGCTTCATGAGGAAATAATTTAGGATTTACACGTCAATAAATTACTACCTTAAAGATATATAAATAACTATTTTCCCATTTCCATTTTAAGTACTTCTAACAATAGCATCCTGACAGGAAGAAACTATACTATTCCTGCATGCACGTTGGAAAGAAGAACTAAAATGATTCCATGTAGTGTCGCCAAAGAGAAAAAATAGCTGTATAACACCCTGTGACATTTAGATTATATCTGCCCTTAGATGCTAATTTTCAACTATATCCCAGATGGTGGTTAAATTAATAAAATCTTTCATGTGTATTTTAGAACATCAGAGGAGCCATCTGGCTATTGACAGCCACCTTAATTTTTAGTGTCTTTATTGTGAATTTTACAGTTCAGCGTACCATTTTAATGCCAGGGAATGTTTTATCATCCACATTTAATTATTAAGTGCCTAAACGCACTGACATTTTGAAACCAAATAAGATAAGACTGATTCAGATCATGTCAATACAAGCCAAATAGTGTGTTGGAAAATTCTTTTCAATTCAAGCCAAACACTATTGACCTGAAATAGGCAGGTGTCTTCTGTGGATGTATTATGTAATTTGCATTATACTTGCAAGTGTGACAATTCCCATATTCATTCTGTGCATATAGACGCAGTTGTGATGTATCCTTAAGTTGCTTTCATAAAAATTCGTGAGCAATAATTGTTGTGTGGAAAATAGAATAGATATACTTAGGACCAAGGACTGAGAACATTTTCTGACCTGAGTACATGTTTGTTATTTGAAGGTAAATTATAGATACAAAAGAATTCATCTGATGCTATTACTATGCTCAAAAAATTAAGGATGCTATATGCATTGGATGCTAATTCAAATGTAAAACCTGTTTTTATAGTCTTTTATGGTTTCTATTTTTATTCTAGAAATGAGGAAAATATTTGGTAATATGATCTTCCCTCAACATACACATACACAAGGTAAGAAGTAAAATTCTTTAGACATTGTCTAGAAATGGATATAGCAATTTTAGATTTAATGCTTCCATCTTGAATTTGTTTTATTTATATAAAAATAGTATTATGCTCTGGTTTCTCTTCAGATCGCATAAATTTTTTGCCTTTTTAAAAATAGTATTCTTCTCATGGATTTTTGTGTTTTTAAAGGACTAGATGAATATATTGATTTATTAAATGACAAAAACATGTCAGAAAGATACTTGTTGGGAAGGAATAGTTCAATATGGCAGTGTAGGGGGTTCCAGAACTCACTTCCTCCCAGGGACACATCAAATCCACAGCTACAAATGAAACAAGTCCCTCTGGAGTGATCCTTAACCCTAGCCGAACAGCTCCACAACAAAAACATAAGCATGGGTAGGAGAAGTAGAGACATGGTCTCAATGAAATACCCACCCTCCATGTGGTGACCCTCAATCAGGAGGGCTCTCACAAATGTGGAGTTTCTCCCTGAGGAGTGAGGGCCTGGAGACCCACATGAGGATCCCCAACCTTTGGGACCTCCACTGGAGAACTGAACCCCTAAACCAGCTGGCTTTGAAAACCTATTGGGCTTATGTCCAGGTGACCCACAGGGCTGTAGAAAACTGAGATTTCACTGGTAAAGGGCTGTGGCACAGACTCACTCCCCTGGGGCACTAGTCCAAAAGCAATAGCTGGAAAATTGCCTAGCTCTTATGTGAAGGAGATTCATTTGGTAACCTCTTTTTTTTTAAATCTTCACCGAGGATATTTTTTCCATTGATTTTTAGAGAGCGAGAGGACAAGATCCAGTGAAATTGGTGGCATTTGCAGCAGCCCCAGTAAAAAGTAAAAAAAAAAAAAAATGTGCCCTAGCTGGTTTTTTTCCAGTGGATAAAGCATTGGCCCGTAGACCGAAGAATCTTGGGTTCGATTCCAGTCAAGGGCACATACGCACATATCTATTGCAGGTCCCGGGCCCTGGTTGGGGGCCTGCGGGAGGCAACCAATTGATGTGTCTCTCTCACATTGGTGGTGTTTCTGTCTCTCCCCTTCCCTTCTACTCTTGCTAAAAAATCAATGAGAAATAATATCTC
>NW_006285802.1:195268-195949 GCF_000327345.1 Myotis davidii
TATCTTTCCCCTCACAAACACATCTATTTATTTTCATTTCTATATACCCTTATTAAACCTCAAACTTTCTTGTATTTTTCAGGAGAGAGGAAAGGTCTAGTGAGTAGAGTGGTAGAATAATTGCAGTAGGAATGGGATGAGAGACAGTAAGATAGAATTGGTATTCTTCGTTATCAATACAGTATTAATCCTAGGATAGTAAAAAGTGCTCAGTCTTAAAAATGCGCCCTTACTTGACTTGTGATGACTTCCTCCTCATAATCATCTTCTTTTCCCAAGCCACTCTTTCAGTAATGTTACACCACATTTCAGTAATATTTTTACCTACTGATCTCTTTCTAGACCAGTGGTTCCCAATGGGGGGCAATTTGATTTTTAAGAGGGGCAATTTGAGAATGAGTTAGTAAAAGTGAATTTTTTGCATTTTTTATGTTTCTAGCTTATACACTATATATATGTATATATATTGTGACATATTTATGCATTTCAGTTCTCTATTATATGTTTTGAAACCTATTTGCTATTTTTTCAAATCACTTCATATTATTATTATTTTTTAACAATTTCTTAGTGATTTCTTTCTAAGTACTTCAACTGTCCTTTCGTTCTTTTATTTTTCTCTTTCATGGATGCCATGTTCTTTGGAAGCTTGTTTGGATCAAGTCAATATGAGTTCACTTT
>NW_006285802.1:198299-199504 GCF_000327345.1 Myotis davidii
AAGTTTATAGCGCTTCAGGCCTATCTCAAAAAAACAAGAAAAAATGGTATTAAATCATATAACTCTACAAGTTCAAGAATTAGAAAGAGAGCAACAAGAAAAGCCCAGAGTGAGCAGAAGGAAGAAAATATTTAAATATATAAAATAAATATCAAAAATATAAATCTTTGTTTTACTAGGGTTGCAAATATAAAAAAAATTTCTATATGTGACAGGGCACCAGAGTTAAGTTAGGGTTTTTCAAAATGCTGACACACCGAGCTCAAAAGGTTCGCCATCACTGCCCTAGATCTTGTCGCTTCTCATGACCAGCAGGCAGATGATGAAGCTCAGTTGAAGGGCCCGGATCCCAAGCAGAAACCATATTTTTTTTTGGTCATGGCTGAGTTTGAGAAGTATTTGCTTTTCTTTATTTTACATAATAAATTTCCTTCTACAATTAGGTCATGGGACCAGCAGATACAATAACACAGTTGAAATTCTCCAAAGCTTCCTAAATTAACCAGCATTAAAATTGATTCATTCGTGCTTATAAAATAGGATTCTGTTGTCTGTGTTTTGCATTATTGATCTAATTTCTAACAATCTAAATACTGTCTTAAAATGTTGAATGTCATTTATCTGTTATAAACAGTACAAATTCTTTTTTGGGGGGTGTGGAATTTCGGCAGAGACTATGTAAAGTTGATTAAGATAATTAAAAGTAGGTTTAATGAGTTCTTAGAAACTGCTGATGCTGATATTAATTATGTCCATGAGTTTTAGTGTCTGAGTTACACATCTTTGTGACTGGAGAGAGCTAACTTTTGCAAAATCCTTCTTTTTGTTTGATTAATTAAATCTTTATTGTTCAGATTATACAGTTATTCCTCTTTTTCCCCCCATAACTCCCCTCCACCCAGTTTCCACCCCACCCTCCTCCCTCACTCCCCACCCACTGTCCTCATCCATAGGTACACGATTTTTGTACAGTCTCTTCCCGCACCCCCACACCCCTTTTCCACCCAGAATAGTCAGTACACTCCCTTTCTATGCCCCTGATTCTATTATATTCACCAATTTATTCTGTTCATCAGATTATTTATTCACTTGATTTTTAGATTCACTTGTTGATAGATGTGCATTTGTTGTTCATAATTTGTATCTTTACCTTTTTCTTCTTCTTCCTCTTCTTATTTAGTACATTTCTGCATATAATATATTAC
>NW_006285802.1:201049-211128 GCF_000327345.1 Myotis davidii
ACTTTACTTCCGCACCTCCTCTGAGTCTCAGTGTGCTTTTCTCTTTCCTTCTAGTTGTAGAATTTCCACTCAGCCAGCCTTCCTGTGATTCTGGATGATGTCCGTTCCGTCTTTTAGTTGTATTTTTGATGATGTCCGTTCCGTCTTTCAGTTGTATTTTTGAGTTTGTTCAAGGCAGCAAACTCCGGTGTTTACCTATGCCACCATCTTGGTTTCTCCGCAAAATCCTTTTTAAAATAATATTTTGAAGCGCTTGAAATAGCCTTCATGAAAATATTAAGCCAAAGGATTTTTTTTTAATGGAGATGCTACAAAGGTACCCAGATTTAAAATACTAAAAGGTTTGTTACATGTCTGTCATTACTTCTCAAACAACTAAAGACAACGAAAAGCGGTTAAAAATGTTTAAATATTCTGGCCATCCCCTTTAAATGTGCTGAGACAATAGGGCTCATGTAGTGTCCTAGAATATGAATTTTTAACCACAGGAAATTAGCACTCAGGTGTTCACAGTTTAAAAATGAAAAGTGGGGATCACACTCCAGACCATTGAATCGCTCTTAAGTTACTAAAAAATAGAAATTATATTAATTTTAAACTAAAAATCTTAAAAAATATAAACAAAAAGATTGCAATAATGCCTACAATAGACATCAAGGTTATTCGCTTGCATGGTTTTTGTTTGTTTGTGTTTTTTTAAATATATATTTTAATTGATTTCAGAGAGGAAGGGAAAGGGGGGATAGCAACATCAATGATGAAGGAGAATCATTGATTGGCTGCCTCCTGCACACCCACTACTAGGGATTGAGTCAGCAACCCTGGCATGTGCCCTGACAGGGAATTGAACCATGACCTCCTGGTTCATAGGTCGATGTTCAACCACTGAGCCAAGCCAGCTGGGTTGCTTGCATGTTTTTTTTTTTATCAGCATATTTTGGTATGCAAGCATCAGAAGACCCTACTTGTTTGGCTTAAAAAATAAGAAATAAAGCATCCTGCTATAAAACAGAAGGGCTGGAGAGAGAAGACTCCAGGATTATAAATCTAGCCACTAAATTATTTCACTCAGTACCATTGGACCTTTAAAATGTGCTGCCCTTGGCATGTTGGTTTGTCCACAGACTGGCTCTTTATAAGGCCACAAAAATCTGCTGCAGTTCAAGCCCAAACACTCAGAAATGCAAAGGGTCAGTGAATGGGAAGGAAAGATTTTTAAAAAGATGATCATAATCTATCCTAGAGGTTCCTGAAAAACATGCCCCTTTGGTTAGAATTGCTTCACAAGCCAATGCCTAAATCCATCATTGGAAGTGAGAATGGAGCCAAAATGATTGGTTCAAACTCATTAGGTATGAAACTTGGAGCTGGAGATGATTTTCTATATATCGAGTTGGTGAAGGATGAACACAAAATTTGATTCTGACAGCAAAGAAGTAAATATCTTTTGGTCAGACCAACAAAATTTTCTCCTGGTGGATATTAAGCATCTCTTCAAATATTTTATACAAGTTTTTACCTGGATCACATAAAGCATCAATAAATCAGGTGTTTTTCGTGTTGCTTGAGTTTTTTGAATGGATATGCCAAATATGCTTGCAGGGTGAGTTTAATTTTTTTGAATTCTTCAATTCCATTAGAATATTTTTAGCACATCCCATTATTTACAAAGTTGAACTTGGGGGATTTTAGATGTTTCTTAAGAGTAAAACTTGCATTTGTTCTAAGAGCGTGCACTTTTATTTATTTATTTTTTTGGCATTACTGATTATTGTGCTGGGAGATGGGGAGATAACTGATGAAAACAAGAATGATGAATTACATAAGATAAGGTAATCAGGCTTTCTATTTTTAATATAATGTTTCTCAGTCCCACTAGATCCTCCATTTGTCACTACTTCCTATATGCTGTCGATCTCGCAGGATATAAATCACACGTTAATCATGTTGCTTTTTATCATCCCCTAATAGATCAGCATGCATTTCACACTGCACTAGGCCAGCATGACAGGAATATGGAATCAAGGGACTTTAGGATGTTCTGCTTTCTCAGCTGGTACCCATGATTGATGCTGTGGTTACTAACATGGAATTCATGTTTGCTCCTATCAACACAGACAATTGGAACAGAAAGCTGAAGTAATATTAAAGTGATGAATAAGCCTGTCATCTAAAAACCATACCTGTCTTTAAAAATCTACCCCTAGTTGAACACACAATGTTAAGCCACACGGATTATCAGGCTCAGCATCACACACTCAGATTTCTTTCACTTAAAATGTACACATTTCCCATATGAGAGTAAATCTGCTATTCAGAGTGACAGAGATCGGATCAAGAACACATTGCATTAATTTTATCAGTTAGGAATTGCATTTGGGCAAGAGAATCAATGAGATTCAAAATGACGGTTGAACAAATTAAAAAATATCTTTATTTTTAGGCACTTTTAAAATAAAATAAATCAGGACTATTGCTGTGACTACAATATGTTTTCAAAGCGAACCAATCTACCACCATTCTTTCAAGTTCCTCTAACGTCTAACATCATCGCTTTCACAGGAGCCTCATTGTTACACTTGCAAGATGGCTGCCAAAAATCCAGCCACTAAGCAGACATTTCATGACATAAGGAGACAAAACACAAATGACATTATGTTGTATTGATGAGTTCCCTTTGTTGTTTTTTTAATAACTAGAGGCCTGGTGCACCACATTCATGCACGGGGGGAGGAGAGGGGCAGCCCAGCCTGCGCCCTCTCGTAGTCCTGGAACTCCTCACTCCTTACCGCCCAACTGCAGTGGAGGCAGGAGAGGCTCCCATCACCGCGGCTGTGCTCATCAGCAGTGAGCCCGGCTTCTGGATGAGCGGTGCTCCCCCTGTGGGAGTGCACTGACCACCAGGGGGCAGCTCCTGCGATGAGGATATGCCCCGTGGTGTTTAGTGCACATCATAGCGACCAGTCATTCCGCTGGTGGTTCCATTGTTTGGTCGATTTGCACATTAGGATATTATTATATAGGATTTTTTTATTATTGATTTCAGAGAGGAAGGGAGAGGAATAGAGAGATAGAAACATCAATGATGAGAGAGAATCATTGATTGTATGCCTCCTACACACCCCACACTGGGGACTGAGCCACAACCCAGGCATGTGTTATGACCAGGAATCAAACTGTGCCCTCCAGGTTCATAGGTGGACACTCAACCACCGAGCCATGCCAACCGGGCAGATGAGCTCCCTTTAAAGGGCTTTCAGTAAGTTCTGTCTGGATCGCATTGGTATAACCTATATTAGATGACAACAAGAGCTGCAATGGAAGTTATAAGAATTTGTTTTTGGGGAAAAAAAGGAGGAACTTATTAAAGCCACAAGTAAAGCAAGTTCCCTACGTTGAATAAAGGTGAGAATGAATATTGGGGGGCATTGAGCAGTTCAGTCGCATTTATCAGCATGGGAGATGTCGGCTTTTAGCAACTTGCCTAACAGTGCAAAAAGGAAAGAATGACATAGGCAGGTGAAATAAATTTCAAGATCAAGCAGATTTTTGACTGGGGTGCTGATAATACCACAGCCAGAAAAGGGGAAAGGAGGGAAAAACATATCCTAATGCATCCTCTTCAGGCCCTTGAGAATCTCATCCCCTTCCCCAGCTTCAGCTTCCCCCTGTGCTCCTGACTCTCAAACACATTCATTAAATATTTCCTCCCCTCATTGTCTTATGACACAGACACCTAAATACTCCAATATTGAGTAATGTATATGCTTATTTCCAAAACTATATTAGATTTTTTTCTGATTTCTTAAGTCCTCTCAGTGACCTGGCTCTTCTCTCTGAAGCAGAACTGAAGCTTGTCATTCACCTTTATTCTGGATTCCTCATCATTGACCTTACACAATGAGATCCCAGTTCTACAGATCACATCTCCAAAATTGCTTTTTAATATCTTTTTCTTCTATCCTATTGCCACTATCTTCATTTGTATCTAGGAGTTTTTAGGGGCAAACTGTTTTGTCCAGCCTTTTCTCTCTCCTTTGTGCTATCCTGCCTGTAAGAGATAAACACCCTGGCCAGTGTGGCTCAGTGGTTGAGCATCAACCTATGAGCCAGGAGCTTGCACATGTCCAGCTTGCAGTCTTGATCCTCAGTGTGGGGTGTGCAGAAGGTAGCAGATCAATGATTATCTATCATCACTGATGTTTCTGTATCTCTCTCCTCCCTTACTCTCTGAAATCAATAAAAATATAATTGAAAAAAAGAGATGAACAAATCTTTCCAAAATCTCATGAAATACAACTAATATGTACATGAAGAGATTTACTGAAGAATTGTCTCACATGGTTATGGAGGCTGAGAAGTCTCCTGATCTGCCTTGTGAGCTGGAGACCCAGGAGAGCCAGTGGTGTGAATCCTCTGGGAGTCTAAAGACCTGAGAGCCACAGGAGCAGATGGTGTAATTCCAGTCCACAAAGAGTATTGCCCCAGCTCCAGCAAAAAGGCAGGATGCCAAAGGGGCAAGTCCCTCTTTCCTCCACTTTTTGTTCTATGCAAATTTGATGATGCCTATCTACCTACATTGGAGAAGGTAATCTTTACTAAGTCCACCAAATCCAAATGCTGATCTCATCTGGAAACTCCTTTCCTGACACATGCAGACATAATATTTAATGGGAACATTCTGTGGGCCAGTCAAGCTGATACATAAAATTAACCATCACACCTTGTTACAATCACTTTAGTACCTCAATGAAAACCATTTAAGAATCACAATACCTACTGAAATAAAAACACCTCAAGATAGTTTCTAACATTTTAATAATATTACCTCAACTTACGTGGCCAGTCTTAATTTTTAACTTTCGTCTGTGCAATATATTCTGGATAACAGAGACTACTTATTCCTCCAAATATCCCCTTTTCATACATTTGAACTTTTGCTTATACCCCAATCTTCTTTGTGGGAAACAACCTTCCAGCTATATCTGTTTTACATTATTCAATTTCAAATTTAAATGAAGCTTTCTCCATAATGATGTTTCTCTCATTCATACAGCTGGTTACAATTTTTCTTTTTGCGTTTTGGTCCCTCTTGTCTCTCAGTTTTATCTCTTTTGAGGCTTTAAAATTACTCTTATTCAAGTCATTAGATACAATTTATACAATATTTATTCAAGTGTTTAGATGTAGTTTTATATTCTCTTCTTGATTGTATAGTTCAAAACACATAATTATTAGTCATACTAATTATCAATGTCTTCTAATCTGTTAATCTCAGTTTAGAAATGTAAGCCACTTATATGCCCACCAAAAACTGTAGACATTTATAGATTGTGAATCAGGTATGCGGTATTGTACATATGACCCAAGTTTAATAGTAGAGGCCAATATTTATCTTCAGACTACATGAAGATTTCCTCTGCTACAACATAAATGTAGTCTACATCAGTGCTATTCAAATTTTAATGTCCATGTGACTCGTTAGGGATCTTAAAGTGCAGATTCTAATTCAGTCAGTCTTTGATAAGGCCCATGATTCTGCATTTCTTATAAAAGCTTCTTAGTGGCGGTGATCCTACTGATCTTCTAGCCACACTTTGAATAACAAAAGCAATGAATAAAGGAACAGTTCAAGAGAAGCCTATTTGAAAGATTTGTGTGTGTATGTAAGTCTACACAGCTATAAATGATATACTAATAGCAATAATACCTACCTCATACTGTTGATGCAAGTATTAAACTAGATTATGGCCAAGAAAGTGTTTTAGAAATATCACTGTGTTATTCCTTCAATCAATATATGAATGTGAATATAGACATACCTTTTTCTTTAGAAAACAGAAATCACATGTCAAAATGTAAACATGAAAATTATTGATAAATTTATTATACATATCTTTAAATGCAACTACTTAGAAACAATATTCTATTGCTATTTTTTAATAGAATGAAGATCTTTCCACTTCAACTTTTTGACGCAAAATTTGTATATGAAGTTGGCACAAATTTATGAGTGAATACATTTAGCACTTTGGACCCTAAGTTCCTCAGCTATGTTCCTAAAACACTTCTAAGTCACTCTGTAAATTTCTGTATTTTAAAGCTTTGAAACAACTTGAAAAACTCACATTTAATACGGTGTGAGATATGCATAGCTGAAACAGGAATTTATATATACATGGAAGCATTGTCAGTCAAACCAGCCAAGCCATTTAGCAATTAGCACCCATAGTCTCAAAATGCCAACTCAATCCAGAAGCATGTTCCTCTCATCAAACAGTCCAATTGTCTTTATTGATGCATGCCTTAGTCATAGACCAGGTGCTCTGAGCTTAAAATATGAATTCATTTTCTGAAATTAAGTCTGAAAACCTAATGAAAAGAGCTGACGGTAATTGCAAATGACATGTTACATCATGACAATCGTCAGTTGTAAATGATTCAAACAGCAATTGAATATGCTTCCAACTTGCTCGATATAGGTAGTGGGAAGAAATTTCTTTAGCTCAATTTGCTTTTAGTATTTTACAGCTGCATTTCTCAGGAATATAGAGCCCATTGCTACCACTAAAAGGCCAATACATTTTCTCTGTGTAACAGTGCATTGTACTGCCTAACCCCAGGGAAGATACACATTTATCCTACTTAAAAAAGTTATTTCACAGCCGAAACCGGTTTAGCTCAGTGGATATAGTGTCGGCCTGCGGACTGAACTGCATTGTACTGCCTAACCCCAAGGAAGATACACATTTATCCTATTTAAAAAAGTTATTTCACAAAAAACTCAGCAACATTACAATGAGAATTGCAGTAATTGTTGGTAAAGATGGTTTCTCTTTGCCCTTTCACCAAATTTTTCTTTGTAAACCAATGTGGTGTTTTTTGTCACTTTTCAATGTAAAATGAGCTGATTACTCTTTTTGAATGATTGTTTCTTTTCTAAATGAATTCAATTGATTGAATTGTGTTAAGCAAAACATCAATCCAAATAAGTAAGAAATTTATTTGTCCTGTTTTGCATTTCAAGAGAAGTTTATGTTTTGAAAAATTATTCCTATAAAATATTTTAACTTGTTTTAAATATATGAAGTCAAATACAACATTACGTTCTCTAATTATGAAATGACATATTTAAAAGTAACTTGATGAATGAAGTCGAAGTTGGTATGTTAACGTTGGGGACAAGTCTAAGTGGTAAGGGTTTTATAAAATTATTTTATATTGTTCCTTTTATATAATTTTTGAACTCATAAGAATAATCCACTTTCCTGAATTTTTAACACCACACACACCTTCCATTCGCTCTCTTCTTATTTTACTAGACATTTCATGAAAAATGTTAATTTATTAGTGGAGACAAACCTAATATGGGTTGCTATTTCAATCAAGTAACAAAGTTACAGAGCATACTTTATCTCTATCGAAAAGCCTTATTAGTATATAAAATTTGGTAGATCACTGTTTAGTAGTCTCAATGACAGGGGCATTATCTTATTAAAATAGGTGTGAAAAATAAGAGGATTAGGAACCATTCAAAATATTATCATAAAAATTAATATTTATCATTCCAGTTGCTATTATTCTGGTTACTATAAAATTGGCTTAATTAAAGTTTGTAATTTCTTTTTAACTCAGAGAAAAATAATACTGAGCATGTGTACACTTTAAGATCAACTTACTCCAGGTACAACTGAAATGACCCTAGGGAGCCTGCAGGGACACATGAATGATAATGGTGCAACAGAGACACAAGAGGACAGTAATTCTGTCAGTTTGCCTTGAGGAGAGCACTTAACTCCCACGCTATCAATCTGAAAGTTTCCTGACATTGAAATTCACACTAATACAAGAATGAGTTTGTCTTAAAAATTATAATTCCTGACAGAATGAAAATCCTCAAAAGGTTCTAAGCCATGTTGATCATCTTTTAAAATAAGGTCACTGAATTTAGAAAGCCAGGAAGACTGCAATTCTCCAAGTGTGTTAACACCATCCAGCCCAGCAGATCCATCTAAAGTCAGACACTTTTAAAATAATCCAACTCTTGTGGCCTGCTCTCAAAACATGCTCTAGTGCAGCAGTCGCCAACTGGTGGTCCGTGAGGTTCGAAAGGTTGGTGACCGCTGTGACTAGTGCACGGGACGTGTCAGGAAAACTCGTTTAGAATCCTGGTTCTACCTCCTAGATTTGACTAATTGTTAAGTGCTTTGGATCTTGCTTTACTCATTGGTGATATATATGCAATAATACCTTCTAAGGAGAGATTTTTTTAAAAATATTAAATTAGTTGGCTCACCTTGAATGGTTCCTGGCCAAAATAGTGGCCATCAAAGGACAATTGACAACTTATTTTTAAACTTTTATAAGATTGAGAGGGGCAGGCATTCTTTTGGAATGAAATGCTAATCCTACTAGGATCCAACAACATTAGTTAATATTGAAATAGAAGGTGAGCTATCCACTCTGGATTTTTAACCAAAAAGCTTTTATATCTCTAAAACTTCAGAATCTCTTTCTACATTACAATACAGTATGAATTTAGTAGTAACTGACTAATTTTATTTGAATTCTTCTCTCCAAATATGTTCTCTACCATGTTGGCATTTCCTACAAAGAAACTGTTAATATCTATAATTCTGGTTCAAGACCTTTCTCATAATCTTAATTAGAATTTGAAGCTAGTGTTTATATTGGAAACATGGAAATTAAAATAATATGATTATATTGTCTGTTGTTTGTAAATAGAAATTTTATAAACATATTAGGCACCAGAAATATGAAAGTAGCACAATAAGTATAGCTCTTCTTTATTTTTATAAATTGAAAACATTGATAAACTTATTAAAAATACAAAAGTTGCTGAAAAATTAAATGTACAGTAATAATTGTGTTTCCTATTTGTACAACATCTTATTACTACCATGAATCTTAACTTCCAAGCTACTGATTATTTCTTATTAATTTGTTTAATGTAATTGCTTTTTAAGAACGATTGTTCTGAGATGTTTTCTTTTCTTTATAACAATTTGAACAGATTTAATAAACTATTAATCACTTCCACAATCATCTAATGTTTGAGATTTAAAGTCATTTCAAAAATGATGGAATAATGGAAATAGCACAGAATTTTGTTAGGTACATTATTATCCTAAGTGTGTGACAATCAGCAGAATCTGTAACTTCTTTAAGTCTCAATTTCATCGTTTGTAAGATAAGAATTAAGGCACAGGTGAAAAATTCAAATGGCTTTTTATTAGATGACTACTTTCCGGAAGATACTTGGTATAGTTTTTAAACTCAGTAGGCATCCAAATTAGAATGTAATGGATTGATTAATTCATTTTAAAAGTATTTATTGAGTACATATGTGCCAGGTAGTTTTCTAGGTACTATTAGCATGCAATATGAACAAAACAGACAATGCTGTTACTTCATAGTTATATTTCACACTTTATTCATGCAGATATGTACATTTTAAATAGGAGTGTTAAAAGAATGAAATTGTCATCTTGGAGTTTTATTTAGAACATATTAATTTCCATTAGAATTTAGCGATGCCATAAATCAAAGTCATTCAAACCCCATGCCATCTTATCCATTTCCTTGAGTGGAATAAGATGGCTTCTCTGCAGCTATTGCAAAAAAAAAAAAAGTATTCTTTATTACTTAATTCATGGTATTTTTAAGATGAAGACACACTAATTTCTGAGGAAAATTGCTAAGGACTGAGTTAAATTTTCCAAAGAATACATATTAAGCCTATACCTAATACCTCTTAATTATTACAATGATAACCACTATAGTGGATTTTAAATATCAGTTCTTATGATGTTTCTCAAAATAATGTGCATTTAAGTAAAAATTATTCTAAAAGGACCTTAGACTGATGAGGGTATGAAGCTCTGTGGCTAAAAAAATGATGACCTGTGGGTCACAGTCCTCTTTAGACTTTTTTTTTTTGGCTTAATTAAAAAGTTTAGAATTAACCTCAATAAGTTGGGCCTCTAGTAATTAATATTCAGATTTAAAAATTCTTTCCAAAAACTGGAAGATACAATAGCACTTAGTCTTATATCCCC
>NW_006285802.1:211279-221900 GCF_000327345.1 Myotis davidii
GTTCACCAGTTTTCATTGAATACCACAATCTTATATCTCACCCACCCCATGCACTTATTTTTATACTGGTATCTGCAGAAACTGAAGTTGAAGTTTTCTCATTTTATCTAAGAAAAAAAAATCTTAGAATGGTAAGATATTGGTTTGGCTTTATAGTTTTCAAAATTGTTCTTATTCATATTGTCAAAATTTCAAAATAGAGTTTTGGCCAGATTATTTCCATTCTGGGTTGTTATCATTCTCTGAACTTGGAAGACATATGGCTTAATACAAGACAGTTCCATCTCATAAGGAAGTAAAACCATGTATGGGTTGAATGTTTGTGACCCTCCAGAATTCCTATGTTGAAATTTTGACTGCTAAAGATGGTGGTGTTAAGAGACAGGACCTTTGGGAGGTGTTTAAGTCACTAATGTGGTTAAAAAAGAGGCTGTTCAGATATCTGAACCCCTTATACCATGTGAGGACACAGTGCTAAGGCACTGGTTATGAACTAAGAAGAGAAATCTCACTAGAGCAGGACCACACTAGCGTCTTGGTCTTGAACTTCCCACTCTCCAGTCCATGGTGTTTTTGTTTTTTGTTATTTGTTTTTTAATATATTTTATTGAGTTTTTACAGAGAAGAAGGGAGAGGGATATAGAGTTTGAAACATCAATGAGAGAGAAACATCGATCAGCTGCCTGCTGCACACTCACACAACCCCCCGCACTCCCCCTGGGGATGTGCCCGCAACCAAGGTACATGCCCTTGACCGGAATCAAACCTGGGACCCCTCAGTCCCCAGGCCGACGCTCTATCCACTGAGCCAAACCGGTTAGGGTGGTGTTTTGTTATATAAGCCCAACTGAGACAGACCATGTCAGGTCATAAGTGTAGACATGAAGGATAGAAGAGGTCAGCTTTTCATGTTATGTACGTTTTGGTGGTGAGACCAAAAATAAATCAGTTAACAGGTAATTTTTGTTCTAATTTAACATCACAAATGGTATTTTAAAACTTAAAGGTAGTAAAAGAAATGGTGGGGCATGAAGATATGTATTTTTAAAGGATGGATACAAAAAATTCTCTGTGAGACCTAAGATATAAGCTATGACGTGGAGGAATGTGAGGGAGAAGGCTTGTTGCAGGGGGAGAGCATCTCAAGCTAGTCCTCTGAGCAACTTCATATTACTCCAATAAAGAGCCAATCACGGTCCAGTCTTGTTATTGTCTTTAAAGTCTTCTTTACAATATGATAGAGCAGCAATTTCCAACCTTTTTCATCTTATGGCACACATAAATGAATTGCTAAAATTCTGAAGCACACCAAAAATATAGTTTTTGCTGATCTGACAAAAAATAATTATAATTTTTATTCATTCAGATCGGACAGCTATTATTGTGATGGCTGTATCATGTTTTTATTTGACAATCAAAGAAAAAATGAGGTCAGCTCTAGCCAGTTTGGCTCAGTGGGTCAAATATCGGCCTGTGGACTGAAGGGTCCTGCGTTCGATCCCAGTCAAGGGCACATGCCTGGATTGCAGGCTAAATTCCCAGTAGGGGGTGTGCAGGAGGCAACCAATCAATGATTCTCTCTCATCATTGATGTTTCTATTTCCCTCTCCCTTCCTTTCTCCCTTCCTATTATATATATATATAAAACAGGTCAGTGTCTCTGACTAAATAGTCAGGTATTACAGTTTAAAAATTCTTGTGGCACACCAGTTGAAAAACACTGTGATAGAGCATATAAAAGACCAATGATGAAAATATATGCTTAAATCCTGCCAACTTATACAGAGTATATAAAGTTATTACTCAAGTAGAAAACTGGCAAATTACTTTAGATGGGCTATTCAGTAACTTAATATATTTGTATGTTTCGTGAGAAGATGGCACCTTTTAAAACAAGTTACCTCACACTCTGGAAAAAAAAATTAATATCAACTAAGCAGGTTTGCAGATGTAAGCCCAAATGGAAAGTTATCATATGATATGATATAAAATGAAGGCTATATTTATTCATTATTTCAATGAATATTGATTTAATAATTTTTTATGGATAATGACCCCAAATCTTCGAAGGCATGGAGAAAGTACTAATAAAGATAATGTCTAGGTTTCGTCTTTGGCAACTTGGCAGTTCTAGTTGGGAAATTCAGGACAGTGAATAGCTTTTGGGAGGTTGGCAGAGGCAAGGTGAAAGGTGTGTAACCAAACCATAACCAGGCTTTGCTGGGTATACTTTTCTTTTTTAAATTTTTTTTTTATTGATTTCAGAGAAGAAGGGAGAGGAGAGAGATGGAAACATCAATGATTAAAGAGAATCTTTGACTGTCTGCCTCCTGTATACCCCACACTGGGGATCGAGCCTGCAACCTAGGCATGTGCCCTTGGTTGGAATTAAACCTGGGACCCTTCAGTCTGCAGGCCAATGCTCTATCCACTGAGCAAAACTGTCTAGGCCTGGGTATACTTTTCTTGTCTTTGACCTGGTGGAGAACAGAGCGACAGGATTCTACTAGCTAAGAGCTTATATGGACTGTAGGTACTTTAATTGGTATTTCCTTAGCCATGGATAAAGGGAGAAGAATATGAATTAGCAAAACATTTGGGGCAGCTATTTGATTTACTATATCAATCAGGAAAGTGGATGGGTCCTTGGAGAAGGATGCCAGATGTGAAGGGTGTAGAGTACTGCAACATTACAGCCTGATAACCTCAACAGTCCTTGGTGTTGAAATGCCTTCAAGTATTTCTTTTAATCACGGTAGAGATTAAGGGAATTAAATACATTGTATAAATTTTTCTGGCGTTATTTCAAGTTCATTTCAAAGCTCAAAGAAAACAACATATTAATTATAATAATTTATTTGGTGCATTCAACACTCATGGCCTGAAACACAAATGTAATATTAATGAAATATTATTTGATAATTCATAGTGTAGTTGCTATATATAAGAAAATACAATGTTATCTCAACCATTTCAAATTCTTTTGATTTCTAAATGGATTTTAGAATAAATTTGATAATTTCTATCAAAAAACAGTCTAATGGGATATGGATATTGTATTAAGTTAATCAACCAAACAATTATGGTGAGGGATTAAATGTTAATATTTATTGAGATTTTTGATGTATTAGAATTCATTTTCATCACCTTATTTTGCCCTTTAGATAAATATTTATATTTTATCACCTCTAGTATGCACATGACAAGAGACTTTATTTGGGAACTTACTTTTGTCCTTATTTAGTTACACCTGAGGGAAAGGAAAAATCCAGAAGAGTCTTGAAGTTAATTTCAGGTTTTTATACAAAAAGAAAAATAAATAAAACTGGAACATATTACAAAAAATAATTCTAAAGTATGATTTCAAATTACTTGGCCAAAAACATGGAAATAATTAGAAATTTCTGAGAAATAGTTTATGCCAAAGCATCTTCTTTAATCATTAAAAACAGTTACTATATTAAAATAGTATTCATTTTGTGACTTTTGGGGCAGAAATTAATTTAAAAATAGAAAATGTTTTATTGTAACCACAATAAGTACCACCAATCAAGTACTTATTCAAATAAAGACAAAGTGCTCAAGCTTTACATAAATTTCCTCCTTTTTTCTCATAAAAACCCAGAAGGATATACATTGTTACCTTGATTTTACAGATGAAGAATCTGAAGTTTCCATACATTCAGCAAGCTGACGGCATTACAGATAGAAATGGTCAAGTTTCTGTTGTAAGGGTCAAATAAAATCAAAGTAAAATGTTGTAGAAACTGTCAAGTGCTCTGTAGAGAATAAAGAATTAAGGTATTATTGTTAATAAAGTAACCATTTACTGGAATTTCCCATTTATATTCTTCAAACATCTCTTTGATAGAACATCCTGTCTTAGCCACTTAAACTATGGCTATCACAGATAGAATCTACCATCTTGACTTTCTCTAATGCCAAAATGATAAAAATCCCTGTTAAAATTATAGAAAATAACTCAGTCTGCCAATCCTAACTGTATTTCCCAGATGTTTTTTTATATGAGGATAGAGCACCTGTCACACTATTTCCCCATCATAATTCTGGCTAGAAGGTTTGGTGACTTCAGTAAGAAAATGAAAGGTCCATCAGCCCCCTAACCCTATGTCTTTAATTGCTTCACTTCCAATGATTTTCCCTTCAGGCATTGACTCTGTAGTCCTGTGTTAGTCTTATTTCCTGCAATCGTACCTTTCTTCATTTCAGCTTCCATCACTCCATCCTCAGCCATCACCTCCTCTTTTCAATCCCACTGGCTATTACTACAGAGTTCCAACATCCTTTCCACCCAAACAACCTTCAATCCATCGACCTACAACTATTTTTTATCCTCATCGTAACTATTTTTCTCATTACCAGCTTTGGTTTCTATGGTTAACATCATAGTCACTCTGTTGCATGAACATACAGTTCTTTGCTCCCTCTCCATTTTGTTTCTGCATTTTACTACATTGGAAAAATTTCAACCTTAATTAAGTCTAACTCTGCCTGTTCTGTGCCTGCATATAAGCAACTCATAATAACTGGAGGCAAACACATACCCATACTGACTGATCTCACTTTTTACTGAGGGTCCATATCCTAGATTTCCTTCCTGTTCAGAGATCCTACCCTATGTTCCTAGTCTATTAATTCTTTATTTCTAATCTCAAGGACTACACACCTTCATCTTTCTTCTCAAACATCTTTTTTTTTATTAAACTGGAAAAATGTAATTAGTCAGAAATAAAATATAACAAATTTCTATGACATGTCTACCCATCCACCTGCATTTATACTCACATTCTGGTTTTCCCCCCGTTTTAAAGTTTTCTTTTCTGTATTGCCAAATGATAGCGTGAGGCCATCCTGGCTGGTAAAACTGTTAAAAGTAAGTGCTGAGAAAAGTGTCAAATTTTATTGAGCAAAAAATAGGAATAATTATTTTATTGGAGTTTTGCTCTGTCAATATGAATGATATAAAGTAAGATATCAAATCAGGTAGAATTGTTGCTTGATTTTCATTATTCCATCTCTGAATTTTTTTCTATTTTTAATTTCTATTTTGTGAACTTTATAGCACACATGCTCATATATCTTTATAGCAGTAAAATATTTAAAATATAAACAAATTATGTATATATATATAGTTGGAGTATAAACTTAACTATTTTAATAATACAGGTGCATGACTAAACTAGTTTGGCAATAATTGTCTTTGTATATGAAAAGTTCAAAGTCTATATAGTGTGTTCATACAATGCTAAAACCACTAATGGAATTTGTTTATTCAAGCATTTGGTTAATTTGATAAATATTTAAAATCCATTACAAATCTGTTTGGCATCATGCAGGAATAGAACATCATTGCATTAATACTAAAAGTCCAGTATTCAAAAACGAGAATTTTGATAATGTTATAGCTATTTTTTCTTACAACATATAGTTAAATGAAGCTAATTCATCACATTAAATGAACATGAAAATAGGCCTTGAAGTACAATGTGAAGAAAAGACTTCCAAAAATAACAAACATAAAAGCAAGTAATAGTTTGTGGTAGCAGTTAAACAAATTTAAAATAAAATGACAGCTGTGCAAGTAGAAATGAACTTATATTGGCCCACAACTTAAAAAATATAATTAATTGGTATATGTAACATAAACCCACTATATAATAAATAATTCATATCATTAAGACATTAAATATTTCATTACAAATGCAAACATCAGTGTGTTACAATTGTCCCTGAAAAATAAAAAATACAAACATTTCAGAAATAAAATTGGATCTCTGAAGTACTAACAATATTATTCTTTGTACAATATATATTAAATTTATAAAAATATAGTGCATATTTAAAAATTTCTGCACATACTAATTATTCATATTTAGGCTTTCACTTTTTGAAATATATATGTATACATATATATGTATATGTATATATATATAGGCTCCCTCCTGTACGCCGCACACTAAGGATCAAACCCACAAACCGAGCATACTATGTCCTGACCAGGAATGGAACCATCCCACAGATCAACGCTCAACCACTGAACAATGCCAGCCAGACCATATTTAAGCTTTTAAATATAAAAGTTTTGTATTCCTCTTGAAGTTAAATATACAAAGTTAATTTAAAATGAGTTTTTTTGGAAAATAGTTTATTCTTATATGCTTATTATTTAAAAATCAGTGATATATTGAAAAGAACCCCCCCTGCCCCCCCCCAAGTCACCAGGATAGTAAATCATGCTGCAACAAAATTTGAGTTTTATGAAACCTAAAATAACTCCTTAAAATTCCTAATTTGAATAAACATTGTTATTGCAGATATTTTTTAATGAAAATAATGAAACAGAGTTATATTTTAGAACTGTCAAACTTTTCTAAAATTCTTTTTAAAAAATCTTTATTGTTGTGATTATTACAGATGTCCCTCTTTTCCTCCCCCATCGCCCCCCATTTAAAATTGACCCATTGAGGGAGGTGCCATGATCTAAAACCTAAAACAGCATTGCCTCTTTACTGAGAGCTTCCTGTAAGAGTCAAATGCTTACAACCATGTAAACCATAATTGCTTCTGATTCATAGATAATGCAAACATTTTTACAGAAATGCAATTTGTGTCTCTAAGTTATTAAAAAATTTCACCCTACTTACATGTTACTTCAATTGCTAAACTTCTCTTAAACATGATAAATATTAATGCCTGGACTGCTTTGAACGGGGTTTGCCATCAGTTAGCTTACTTTATTATCTGAACACTAAATTGAGGGTGATTATGTTAAGAGCACTTCATCTTTTCATTATCTTACATTTATTTGACTACCCTACTTGACTACCTTGTATTTAATTGCAATACTAATTGTGGCTGGGATTTGGAAATAAAACTATGTATATTTCTCTCCATTTGAAGCATTTGTTTTTAGATTAGCAGTTTTTTATTTCTTCACTTTGCTTTTATTTTTTATTTTTTGATTTTCATATTGGGGTGGGGAATTCAGTGGATGCAATAAAATCCCTCAAATGCTCTGGCAACTCTTTTCCCTCCTAAAGTTTTCTCACCCAGCATTCCCCAAGCATCAAAATAAAATAACAGGAGTCAAAAAAATGTGAATAACTCTTTTCCAACTGAGGAATTGAAATCATAATTTAAATATTATACAGGTTACCATGGTATAAGAATTTTAGAAAAATTTTGGACTCCGGGTGCTTCCTGAACTTGTAGTCTATTTCTTTCGGAGATGATAGAAAATTAGGAAGATATACATTGTTAACTTTGTTTTATAGATGAAGAATCTGAAGTTTTCATACATTCAGCAAGTTGACCTCATTACAGAAAAAAATGGCCAAGTTTTTGTTGTAAAGGGGAGCAGGCTTAAGCTGTCAATCGGACATCCCTAGACTACAAGAGGGCACAGGCAGGGCTAAGGGACCCCCCACCAGAGTGCATAAATTTCACGCACGGGGCCTCTAGTATAACTTATAAAAAGCAAGATCATAAACGAGTTGTCAAATTGCTAGAAAATATACTGAAAACTCGTGATTAATGATGTAATGAAAATAATATATAAATTGTTTAATAAACAATAACAACATGATATAACAATAAAGACATGATATAACAACAACAAAGACACATAAAAGAACAAAAACATAATATAAAAACAACATTGATACAAACAATGACTGATATCTTCCTGTACACCACATTAAGAGTAAGAACATTTTCAGAGTGCTTGACTAATTTCCCTTGTGCTGAAGTATTTAGAACTTTAACATCACACGCTCTTCAACCTCAAGCGAAAGCAACATATAAGTGATCATGTCCAAAAATGGGTTCAGGTAGGAATATGCCTACTCTGTCTAGAGTTTGTCCTTGTGCTTTATTAATAGTCATCGCAAATGCTGGCACCACAGGAAACTGTCTTCAAATTAATTTAAATGGGAGGCCAGTGTTAGATGGGGACAAATCAATTCTTAGTATCAGAACAACCTCTCCTTCTGCAGATCCTGTTAATACTTCAGCTTCGATTATGTTAGGTCACAATCTTTTGATAATAAATCTAGTACCATTACAAAGACCCCATTTGCTATTAAGATTTCTCAGTAGCTTGATGATTGCACCCACATTCAATTTTAATTTACGACACAGCATTCCCAAAGGAGTAATACTTTTAAGAAATTTGATGGGAAAATTTTCTTTTTCAGCATCATCTATTGAATCAATGGAATGAATCATCACTCAAATATGTGTGAAAATCTTCATTGAGTATATTCAAAATTTCTTCATTTAATTTTTGAAAATGCTTATTTTTTGGACAAAGAATTACATGTTTATATTTTTTATATACCTATACATATGCTATTTTCAAAGGTAGCTTCAATAATAGATCTGTTACAAATCATTTCATGGGAGATTTCAATAATATCCACTTCTAAATGAAAAATGCTATCAAGTTTGTCATCTCCAAGTTTTACTAACCATTCACTATAAGCAGAATCCTCTGATCTCATATTTGTTTTAAGAGACAACTTTCTGAAACATCCCCAAACACTACAGTACTTTAAACTTGTTTGTACTATGGCTGATCACATCCATGTGACACAACACTGAGACATTGTCGAAAGTTCCCTCCGTGTAAAACAGTACCACCACGACCTCTAATATAATGTATTAAAACTTTATAAAGATATGTTTTTCTACTACCACCTGGACTATCCAAGAAAAAAGCATTTGGGGTGTACAGTTTGATCTTTGATGGCTGAAGGTATAGCCTGAAAGGCTGCTAACTATTCATCATTCTGAGAATTTATCAAAACCTCTGCCTCTTGTTGCTCATACAATTCATCGCATGTAGTTGTATTTGTTAATAAAGGATAGTCTGGAAGTTTGAAATGTGAACATTTCATTCCATGCAATGTGAATACTTCTTGAATTTTTTTAAGGGCATGCATTTCACAGTTCACACAGGCACCTTCTCTTCGGTGTAACTTCCAACAGAAATCTTCAATATAATGAGATTTATTCTCATCCCATAATTTGTCTGCAGCAGAAAGACATCCAAACACACATATATGCAAAAAGTTGCCATAGTTGTTTAGGCATATTAAGGATGATTGCATCGTCAATCATATCTTTCCAGATAATGTTGTCTATTAATAATCCTCAATGTTTAGCAGCTTCACAAAATGTGTCATAAATTACACCTCCTACAGTTCGCAGATCAGCAAAACTTCTCGCACCTTTTATATGCAGAAGCAAAAGTCTAAGGTGATATTGTTCTGGTTCTCTAAAGCTCACAGTGAGCAGTCTACCTAATACTTTATTCCCGACCATTTGGCATTTTCTCCACAAAGAATTATTAAACACAAAATGTTGTGGAATCTCCCAATAATAATAATTACGCGCGTTGGAATCTTCTCTATTCAATAAGAACCAAGCCATCAAAGTTGAGTTATGCCTTTTAGCCCTATCTGTAACTTCAGCAAAATAATCGGCATGAAAATACAAATTCTGACCATTTGGCAAATGAATAGCTAATCTTGTGATTGCATGAGATTGGTCATGCATTCTCATTGCAAAAAATCTCCAAACAGCCTCAGAGTGCTCACATACCTGGAGTCAATGAAGTCCTATACTTCCTTGTGATCGATAATATTTTTTTTCAGAAATTTGAATATTTGCACAATTGTGCCCTTTATAGATGTATTTAAATATTTGACCCTTTTAATCGATGCACAGACTTCAATGTCTATATGACAGTTATATTCAAGGCACAAATACGGGTTATATGGGGCAATCCAAGTGTTATTGACAACTTTATTGCCAATAGACATGGTGCTACCAGATCTTCGTTTGTATTTGGGATATCCAGAAATATTTCCAATGGTTGCATTTTGAAATTCTTTTGGATATCCCTTTGAACATTTTCTGTTTTCCATACATGGACTATTTGGATTTTGTATTCCACAGGGTCAATGTACTATATTTGATTTTATAATTTGAAAAAGTCAAGGACAATGGTCTATATCTGGAATTTCTGCCTTTACTATATAGTCAATGTCATTTCCCATTTGTAATTTGGATTCACTATCTAATATCAATAATATGTGAGCTTGAGGCAATCCACATTTCTGAAATTCAATGACATGAATTTTAGCTATTACTTTGCCAAATAAATTGAATTTACATATATCATTTAAAAGAGCATTCAGCTTAATATTAAAAATCCTGGCTACCAAGTCAGGTCTGTTTTCAACTTTTTGTCAGTGTTGTAAATTGTTTGCAGTATCTGCCCATTTGGGGTTGCATGTCATGGTTATGAATAAATCGGGTTTGCCATACTTCGTTACAATCGCCATAGCATCCTGATATCGCTGCTGCGTATTTCTGGGACTACCCTCAGGAGATGATGGAAGTGTTATCATTTTACCAATTGGCACATTGTCATTTTCAGATCTAGATTTGAGATAATCCATCAAACCACTATATTTTTCAACTCTCAACTTAGATTGGTTTGCTTTGATAAAATTTACCCGATTGGCCTCCATTTTTGAATACGAATCCACGATAAACTGTTGAGTTAGTTTTCCTGCATTTAAAATCAGATTGT
>NW_006285802.1:221937-224627 GCF_000327345.1 Myotis davidii
GCCAGCCTTTTCACCATGAGGAAAAAGAATAGGATATGTCATTGCATCTAATGAAGGAAACAGGATATTGATTGGTTTCATTTTAGTGGCATTCGGATTACTGGGATCTGGTTTACAATGAATAAGCAGGTCCCTTTCTAAAGGAGGTTCTCCATCTTCGTTTCTGAATATTATGGCAACTTCGGTTACACAGGGAGAATTGTATCTTCCCAGGTCACTGCTACGATCCTATTTAATCGCCATTGCTACCTCAGTGGGAGCAATACCTTTTGCTGCTGCTTCAGATTGGGCTTCCTTTTCTACCTCATGTAGCATCTTGTACAATTTTGTTAATTCATTTATTTCATGCATGAGGTTGTTGATGTTGATGATGAGTCTTTCTGACCAGCCCTGGTTTTCTGGCATTGTTAATCTTTTACTTGTAGCTTCAGCTGTATCCAAAATATAGAGTTGAGCAAACTTCCTAGAAACACCATCTGAAGGATGTTAATTTTTCAAAAATATGCTGGGTATTCTGGAAAATGTACATTACTTGGACAAACTTTGCCTTTGCTACAACATCGAGTAAATTTTCCATCAGATGGTTTTTCATCAGAGAAATATAGTGAGAGGCAAAATTGACATGTAACAGTCATTCCACCACAACTATGTTGGACAGTTACATCTTCATTTACTTCAATTTCGCTGTGAAGGCAGTTCCTACCGGTATTGGTAGTACTTGTCAATGGCTGTTCTTCAGAGATATTCTGTTGATGACACCAGCTTCTCTCGGCTTTGTAGATACGTTGTGCCAATAGTTGGTCTTCAGATACATTCTGTCGAGGACGCCAGCTTCTTTTGGCTTCAGATAAACATTGTGCCAATCGTTGGTCTTCAGACATTTTCTGTCCTGATGCCGGCCTAGTGGAATCGAGCCCCCTTCTCTCTCCTGTCAGGGTCCCTGGTAGGTGATCAGGGGGTGTGGGCCGGCCAATGAGTGCGGCCACTGGAGGTTGGGAAGGCTGATTGGCTGCCCCGTGGATGGGGGGCGCGGTGGCTGGGGGCAGGGGAGGTGTCATGAGCTGAAGGCTGTGGGGTTGCACTTCTGGGTTTTGTGGCTCTCTGCTTGGGTTGGTGGGCTGCTAACTGGCCGCTGCTGCCTTTGCAGCCAGGGACGCGGGTCTGAGGCAGTAGGAGGCAAGGAGGGCACCCAGCCCCAGCGGTGGCACAGGGAGGAAGAACCCACTCCTTGGCAGGCCCGTCCCCAGGTCGTTGCCCCTGATCACGGGGGTATGTACTGTCGACCTGGGGATGCACATAAGGCCGGCACTCAAGTCCCTGTGCCCAGCGGGAAGGGCACTTGCTCCTCACGGCCCCATCTTACAAATGCTGTGTTTGAACTGAATATAAAAGTAGAAAGGCCAGTGCAGCTGAGCTGAATAAACCTCTGTGGGAGGCGACCGCAGCCGACTGGGGGATAGCGCCAGCCAGCTAGTGGCTGGATATGCCCCAAATCACCCAGCTGCCATCGCCCGGGGCCTCCCTCTGAAAGAGGCGACCCGGTAGGCGGATTGGGGGATGGCGCAAGAGGCAAGCTGCTGGGCCCCCCACCCCCCATCGATCGCTGTCCCCTCCCTCTGACTGGTGGCATCTGCTTTGGCTGGCCTGGTGCCACCAGCTCACTGGCCCGCTGCCCCTGATCACCCTCTCCTCCCCCACTCCTCCAATCGCCATCCCCTCCCTCTGCCTGCTGGCACCTGCCTTGGCTGGCCTGCCACTGCCCATGCTATTGCCACCCCCCACTGACTGGTGATTCCACAGTTGAGTCAATTTGCATATTACCCTTTTATTATATAGGATTTTCCTTTTCTGTCAAATTTAACACTTTATGGAGAGGCTATTGACTTTAAAAGAGCACAGTGAAAAAGTTACATTATTTTAAATTAACCCTCAGAACAAATCTATGAAACCAAGTTATGAGACAGTTGCAATTTTCTAAAAAAACCTCAGACCCATGAGCACATCTAGTTCTTTATCTTAACTTCACAACTAACCAGTCAGCACAGACAGACACTAATAGGCTCCAAAGACTAACATAGCAAGCTACATAGTAGCGTATTTGTACTGGATTTTAAAGATTTTTTTTTTCATTTATATTAGAAAATAAAATTACTCCTTTATTAAAGTCAATTTCCTATTGTTTAGTCATCTGGGGAAATGGAACATTGCATCTCCCTCCTAATTACCCCATGTATGACTCATTTCTATAATCAGATCAACTTTTTCCTTCCTTTCTCTAAGCTAAACAAATCTAATCCATTTAATTTCTATTTGCCAGAAGGCTAATTATCTTTGCTGCTCTTCTCTGACAATCTCCCATTTTTACACTTTAAAAATATTTATTTAAAGTTCAGTGTCTACAACGAAACACAGTTCTAGAAGCCTGATGAATGAGAGTAGCAGGAAGATTACTTTGTACTCCTCCTCCAACTATTTGAATACTTCTCAGTATCTTATTGGATTCTTTTTATTGTGGCATTTCACTGAAGATTTCTCCAAGGCCATGGATGCTATCTTCAGTTGCCCATTTTCCCCCCCTCTAAACCTTATCATATCCCCACCACACAAGAAGTTCTCTTCTGAATTCATTCATACATCAACAATTTAAATATATATATATTTTATTTAAAGAGAGGAAGGGAAAGGGAAAG
>NW_006285802.1:224672-242744 GCF_000327345.1 Myotis davidii
GGTCCCTGCAGGGGATCGAGCCCACAACCTGGGCATGTGCCCTGACCAGGAATTGAACTGTGACCTCCTGGTTCATAGGTTGAGGTTCAACCACTGAGCTAAACCGGCTGGGCCATCAACAATTTTGAGACTCTGACAGTGTCATCTGCTTTGTCTCCATCCTATCCAATATGTCTTCCACTAGCACATTAATCTTCCTAAAGTAGCTTTACTTCATTCCATCCTATGGGAAGATACTCCCTGTTTACTGTCACACTAAGTCATAGCCCTTCTGGATACTCGCAAGATGTTCCTGTTTTCATACTTATGCATTATGGTGAGCTAGCTATACTAGATTATGTATGCATGATCATTTCTCCCATAATTCTTTCTTGCCCCTCTATGTTAACATTTATAAAACTCTTTTTTTAATTCTCTTTTTTTAATGATTTGTCTTCCCTGCCCTACTCTCAGCTCATTGAGAACATGGACTATGTGAATCACTATGTATCTTGACAGGTTGGCTTTTGTGTTAACTGTAAGACACTCAATGCATTCTTGTTATCAGAATGAATATGTAGGTTAATTAACATGTAAATAATGTTGTGAAAATATTGAATCAATGTATTTTAATCAAAACAAAATAAAATTTCTCTACAGCCCATTAATTATGTCAGAACCTGAACATTTTGTCTAGCCTACAAAGACAAGGGTCAATGCTATTTGGAAAGAAGGAAATATGACAAAGCAGTAGCTCCTACTTTGAGCTACTGCATTGTGTAGAAACCCCTGGCACAGAGGAGAAAGAGGGAGAGGACAAGCAGTCAGATATGAGGTCCTGAGTATCCATCTGGGTTGTATGATGGGGCTACGACACTACAAAATGCCCCTAAATAGAGGAGAAAGTTGAGTCCAGCAGGGCTTTTGTTTATCTTCTTATAAGTGATTCTGGACCATCCTGAAGAGAGTTCGAAAAAATGTATCTCCACAGATACACATGCATATGCACAAGCACATACACACACCGATCCCCCCCCCACACACATATATACTATTTACTCTATTCATGCTCAGAGGGGGAACTCTGGGACATCATTTACTCAATCATATAATGATTTGTCAACCCCTTATCTCAGCTTATCACTTATACAAAAAAACAAAAAACAAAACTCTTCCCTAAAAGTACCTGGCATCAAGCTTTATTTACATATTTTCATTTCATAATTACCCTCACATAGTCATATCAAGACAGGAGAAATTTTTTATCATAAAACTTGCATTACATAATGTTGTCTTCATCTGTCTGTTTTTTATCATCTCAAGAATGTATACTTTTCATGACACAGCATATTTTTAATTAAAATCAGATATTGCTATGTTGTTCATAGAATGAAAACTCTCATCATTAAAGGCAATTACAAAGTGTAAGTATCATTTCTCTCTTACTATTAAGTCTCTGATCAATATGAAAGTAGCCAGGAAGCATAGGAGGCAATCTATTCTCTAATAAACTGTAAATGAAACTGCAATTTATTATATTTTTAGAATTTAATGTGCACATAAATTTTCAATTTGCTCATTCCAAATATATTCAGAAACATGCTAATAGATATTTGGATAGCACCAAAGTCATGCAGTCTGAGGTTTTCAAATTGAATTATTGTGCTAAATGGAAATAACCAGTGATGAAGGGCTATTTTTCTTGTGAAGTATCATACTCCCTAGTTCTAATCATTTTTTACACATATAGACTTTCTCCGCTATCTGCACTGTCCCAAATTCTACAAAACAGGAATACTGGATCCTTTTGTACCTTCACTTTTTCACTGTGATGTACTTGTATCTCTTTTATGGTTAAACCAATTTTATCTGAATTATACTTATGTACCCATGTATCCTGTTTTTCAGATTAGATTCTATTAAATGTATGTGTAGATATGTTTATCATCATCTCTTTATTTTCTACAGAACCTGGTCCATTGTCTTACACAGAGTCAACATTCATAAATATCCCAACTCAGTAGACCTGTAACAGGTGGTTAAAGGAAGGTTTCCTAACTCACTGTTGTCTGAGACATAAAATTAATAGGTCTTGCTGGCAAAGCAGCTTATAAAGCACAACTCCAAGCTGACACCTGACTTTATAATCATTCTCAGCCACCTTATAATGGGTGGTTGAGAACCAGTTAGAAGATTCCCCATCTAACATACACAAGAGTCAGATGTGTCAGTAGAACTTTGTAAGGATGGTGTAACTGGAAAGCTGTGCGCTATAATTGCATTCTCCAAAAGGTGGAGAGCGCAGCCCACTCTGCCCAAGTCCACAGTGTGCAGTATCCCTTGACAAGTTTGTGTGTGTGTCCTGTCATTGGAGACCCAGGGGTCTGATGTCTGACCCATGCCTGACTAAGATGGGGGCAGGGGGGAGGGTGGATCTGGCTAGAGCAGGACTGGGTCTGGGACTGAACTGCACTCTTTACCTAGGGCAGTCAAAGTTGTGTGAATCCTGACGACCTCTCAAAGATTTCCAGTTCCTGAGGATTTCTGCCAAAAACTGAGATGTCCTCAGAAGAAAGAGGAGGAGCCTATCTTCAGATGCCAAAGCAGAAAGAGGGGCTGGGAATGTGCAGATGAAAGAGTGGCATCGTCTACATTGAAAGAGTTAGAGTTGAAGGGCCCATTCTAGGACACATGACCATGCACCACAGCAGCGTACAGACACGTTTACACCTGCTCAGTACCTTTGGTTTTACTTCCCCTTCCTATCTTCTCTCAGACCAGCCCTTAAGAGGCCAGGAATCTTATGTTGAAAGGAAAACATTGGATTGAAGGGAGCAGAAGGACTTCTAACTTACTTCTAAAATTGCAGGTTCTCACCTGCAGCAGGCCTTAGCTGGAGAAAAGGGAGATAATTTAATTGTGTTTGGGTTTTTTTAAGGCCTTTCTTGAGGTATAATCGACAAACAAAATAAATTGCACAAATTGAAAGTGCAAAATTTAATATTTTACATGTTTTTATATCTGTAAAACCCACAGCACAATCAAGATAGTGGACATATTTTCACCACCCCCAACTTTCATCGTGACACTTTGTAATCCCTTCCTAACTAACTCTCATCTCTGCCCACCTTTCCAACCCCAACCACTGATCTACTCTCTATCACTAGGGATTAGTTTGCATTTTCTTGAGTTTCATATATACTAGCATATATTTGAGGTTCATCTATAGTGCTGATTATATCAACAGTTCACTCATTTTCCTTGCTAATACTCCAGTTTCTCAGCATACCACAACTAATCTGTTCACCTGGTAATGGACATTTAGATTGTTTTTGTCTATTACAAATATGTCTGCTATGAATCAAAGTACAAGTCTTTGTGTGGATATATACAGGGTGTCCCAAAAACATGTATACACACTTTAACAGCTGATAGCTCAATTGATGGTTATGTCTTTTCAGCTAGACTAAGCTTTGAACAAAGGAAATCCATGCTAAAATACTAGAAGTTTTAAAACAAAGTTAAAGTACAAACACTGCCTTTATAATTATTCAAAGTGTGTATACATTTTTGAGGGGACAACTTGTGTCCCAAAAATGTATACACACTTTAACAGCTAATAACTCACTTAATTTTCACTTTATTTTAGGTTTAACTGATTTGAAATAATAGGTGAAGCCAGATTAAGCCAACAAAGAAAATTTATCCAGTTGACTTTTTTATGGGGATATATAAAAGACTAGAGGCCTGGTGCACAGATTCGTGCACCCATGGGGTCCCTCAGCCTGGCCTGGGGGATCGGGTTGAAAACAGCTCTCCAACATCCCCCAAGGGGTCCCGGATTGTGAGAAAGTGTAGGCCAGGCCAAGAGACCCCACCGGTGCATGATCTGGGCAGGGGAGGGACCATGAGAGGGCTCCAGGGCGTGTCTGGCCCTTCTTGCTCAGTTCTGATTGGCCAGACCCCAGCAGCAATATAACCTATTGGTCAGAGTAACTGCCCCCTTGTGGTCAGTGAACATCATAGAAACTGGTCAAACAGTTGAATGGTCAGACACTTAGATATTAGGTATAGATAGATAGATAGATGATAGATAGACGAAGTTTATAGTACAAAATGGCAACAGATGATTTAAGGGCACACAAACACCAAACAAAATTATTCTTGATGTTTGCAATCCCATTGCTTCACATTGTCAGCAATACCTGGACCAGAATGGTCATCAATTTGAAAATAGGCATTGACAAAAAATGTATATTCATTTCTGTAGATTCTTTTAAATTTTGAAAATTAACTGTATGTTAATAAACCCTGACTTTATAATCATTCAAAGAATCTATACACTTTTAGGGACACCCTATATTTTAATTTTTCTCCCTTGAGTAAATACCTAAGAGTAGAATGACAATGTCAAATGGCTGATTTATGCTTAACTTAAAAAAAAACAACAACAACACAAAAACAAACATCAACAAAAAATCCTGCTAACCTTTTGTCAAGTGGTTGTATCATTTTCTATTCACACCAGATTGTTTGAAAGAGTTCAAGTTCTTTTTACCGTCTTCGACACTTGGTATGGTCAGCCTTTTAAAATATTAGCCATTTGAATAGTCATGTCATGGTTTCTCATTGTAATTTTAATTTTCATTGCATTTAAAGACTAATGGTGAGCATATGCTGGTGTGTATATTTGCAATTTACCTAAAACTGAGCATTTCAAATTACAGAAATTAGTTTTTACGACTTTCAGCGACTCTAGGTCTGTCTGCTCCTTGCTTAAACAACATGCCAGCCACAACTAAATGAACTTTTTTTCAGTTTAGTACATCAATAAACATCTCCTGACTTAGTAACTCAGTAAATCTGTAATGTTGTTTAATTAGTTAAAAGTTCTCGTGTAGTTGTTAATGGGGCAGATTCTTAAAGAAAGCTGCTTTTAGAAAGCATTAGGACAATTTTTTACAGTTATAGCACTAAGCAAGGCGTTTCGGAGAAATTCAGCATATTGCCAAAATAAACAGCAATACTCAGGATGATGTGAGCTTCACGGGATATGTTTTAAATGTTTCAAAACAGGTTTCAGACATCTGCTTTAGACTGGAGGCACCGCAATGAACATCACCTGACTAATAAATGAACATTGAATGGGAAATCAATAAAATATTACTGCAAAGTTGATTTAAAATTATTCAATGGGCATTAAATACCGATATGGCACCTAGTAAACTATGAAACAATAGAGAATTCAAATCCATCATATATGTATTTTGAACAATCTTATATATGTACAACTTTTAATCTAGGGCAAAAAGCAATTTGCTACATAATGTTATATTTATTGGGTTTTATTCTATTTACCAGTTACTCATATATTTTCCCCAGTCTATTTGCCAACTTGGTTTATCAAATCTCCTAAAGTTATTCATCAATTCAATAAAATTCCTGCAGTAATATTTTTAAAAAAGGGAAGGTGTTTTCCCGACAAGCAGTCACACGATATTTTCAGTTTGTTAAATGTAAGTCTTCAGACATTACTTTAGACCTTTTACATTAAAGATGTCAAACTCCCAGCCCATGGTCCCCATGCATCATTTATTTGGCCCATATCAGCCTTTGAGTTTGACATGCTTGTTTTACATCATTAATCTAATGAGGAAGAGGAATGTAAGAAGGGTGATTTCATATTAACCCTCAAAAGTAAGGCTTCAGATGGGTGCTAGACTTATCAGGCTCTCGCTTTGTAAGTTATACGAATGTCTAATCACTATGTTGTTTACCTGAAACCAATGTAGCAGTGTACATCAACTATAATCTATAATAATAAAAGCATAATATGCTAATTAGACCAGACATCCTTCCGGACGGCCTTCCAGATGAAGCTGGGGCTGCCCAAGTCCCAGGTGCCTGTCAGGGGCCAGAGGGAAGCCCGGGTCCTGGGTGCTGGAGGGAAGACGGTGCTGTCAGCCGGGGCAAGGAAGGCCTACTCTTGCATAAATTTCGTGCATCGGGCCTCTAGTTAAAAAATAAATTTAAAAAATAGAGCCAGGCTTCAGCAGCATCCACGTGGTCTGTCTACAAGAATAATTGTAATAAATTGGGAAGAAAAGTCACGTTAACAATGATCACAAACTCAAAGAAGTTTCTTTTTCCAATGTCCCTATTAATTAATGTTCGATATAATTTTTATCTTATTTTTTACTCTGTGAGATGGTAATTCTAGAAAAGAAAAACTGAGCTCCACTGGTTACAACATCTTCAGAAATATTCAACACTTTAGCAGCAGTGTTCAAAAGGGAAGATCAGATAAATTATCCTTGTTGGGTAGAAACCTGAAGACATGGTCCTCTAATTAGCTATAATAAGCGGATACTTTCAATTCCAATTCGACACTAGATGGGCTACTCTACCCACCACCCCTTTTCCAACAGTGGAACACTTGGACACATTTGTCCACAATATACATTCTCATTCATCAGTCTTGGAATACATAGAAAGCAGTTTCAGATTTACTACTCCAGACCAATACAGAAAGCTTGCTAACTACACTTCAAAACTTAAAAAATTATCTTTGGACTGAGACATCATAGTCAAAACACTGTGAAAATGTGTTTATAAGTTGGGTTATTTCTTTGTTCCAACCTTCAGTTGCAGCCATCATCGTCATGCAGAGATTTATAAAATATGCAGATTAGTCAATACATTAAATTTATTTTATTCTGTAAACATCAAAGACCCAGCAAATGTCACTTGGAGCTATTGCAAAGAAAAATATAGTTTCTGAAGAAGTTTGAATAAGCCCGTAAGCCTAAAAATTATTTTGGCCCCTATCTATATTCTTGGAAAGCATTTTTAAAAAATGGACCAAATATCATAGTTTATCTAGGGAGACTTTAGTAGAAATGAAAGCAGGTAATTTAAAATTTTTATTTTTAATATTACATGACAGTGGATATGATCAGTAATAATTAATTTCTCTTACAGAAAACACCATGAGAAAATATTTTGATCTGGATTTCTGTCTTGAAGCATAAAAGCAGTCTGTATTGGAGAAAAGTTATTTTAAAAACTACAATGATCACTGATGGCTGAAAAGCACAAATACATAATTCATAAGCAATAGTTTTGAATAGAACTAACCTATATAGTCAAAAGAATACCATAGGTTCCAGTTAGTTCATGCAGGTAAAAGGTAGGCATTAGTTTTGCAAAAAGCATAGAGAAGTAAAAAAGTAAAGCTAGTCATTTTTTATCTTAAGTTCATAGAGTATTCTATTCATTAGTCTTTGAAGTTTCCTGTTTTTCTATTGATTATTCAGTGTAATTATAACCATGCATTAAACAAGGTCACCTAGGATATAACTGAATATAGTAAATTTCAATTTTAGTTTTGGAGACTCACTCCAAAATGGAAATGAAGTATGGTTACTTAAAAAAAAATAATTCTCAAGCAAATTAACATATTCCCATTTTTCCTTTATAATGCAAATTGCCATTAAAGAGCTGTGCAAAATTTTATTATGCATCACATTCTGAAATAGAAAAGTTCTTACCATCTAATTTTAAGACATAAAAGAATTACCATTATAAATATTTCCAGAATTCTGGATTGCATGATAGTCCCTCTTTATCCACAGGAGATACATTCTAAGACTCCAAGTAGATGCCCAAAACCACAGATGGTATCAATCCCTATTTTTCTGTTTGTTTTTTTTTCTATTCATAGATATATATGACTAAGTTTAATTTATAAATCAGGCACAGTAAGAATTTAATACTACTAATAAAATATAAAATTTATAGTAATACTATAATAAAAGTTATATGAATGAATTTTGGAACATTATTAAGTAAAATAAGGATTATTTGAACACAAGCACTGTGATGCCAAACAGCCCATCTAACAAGCAAGGCAGCTACTTAGGAGGTTGCATATAGAGTGTGGATACCCTGTACAAAGAGATTACCTCTAGGGATATAAGGAGTAGGACAGCATGAGATTTCATTACTGTGCCCATAAGGGTGTGCAATTTAAAATTGAGGAATTGTTTATTTCTAGAATTTTTGTTTACTCTTTTGGACCTGAGTTGACTACAGGTAACTGAAACCACATAAAGCAAAACCACATATAAGGTACAGTAGTCAATGAAATGACTACTGGACTTAAAATATTTCTCACCAAATGAAACACATAAATCAGCTATAACTACCAAGACACCCTATTGAATTTAATATAACAGTCCATGAGAGTAGCATGATTACTCACAAACCTCACAAACTGACACACATGCACACATCCACACACAACATACCATGTCTAGTTGTCAAATTTCTATTCCAGTTCTTCAACTCATGAGAACTTAGACACACACTTGAAAGACTTGCTCACGTCATTGTCATTATTCTGGACACCACACTCCATGTGGGTTACTTGTCCAATATTGGGGCCTTCGTTTTATAGCAGAATCCAAAAATCTGTTTTATACCTTAAATCTTGTTATCACATGGAATGTTCCAGCTTCAAAAATCTCACTTCACTTTTTCCACAGCAAAAACCATATATTCAATAGCTTGAATGACTACCACTACCATAACTCATCCCTGGGTTGTTTTCTTTCCACTAGCTACTCCCTAATAGAACCCATCTCCTGTGAGATCACTCTTCCTTCTCCTACATTTCCACATCCTGTATACAATAATGACTTTTGCTGGAGAAAAATAATGCCAGACAATTAACATGTTGCTGCCATTTCAAATACGCTGTTGTCAAATACTAACAAATTAAATATATCCATGTCTCTTATCTCTCAGCTGCATTTTCTATAGCCGACCACTCCTTTTTCTTTTTTCTTGAAACATTTTTCCCATTACTTATTTGAAGATTCATACTATTTTGGTTGGAAAAGATATTTGGTTAAAGTTCAAGCTTCTTAAATTTGCAAAAGCCTGTTTTGTGGCCTAATATATGATCTATCATGGAACATGTTCCACGTGTGCTAGAGAATAATGTGTATTATGCTGCTGTTGAATGAAATGTCTATATACTATATGCCTGTGGGACATGTCTATATAGCTGCCGAAAGTGCTCACACACCTGTTTAAAAACTGCCTCTTTGTTTACTGTAGTCCTGTGAGACTTGTGAATGCCAAGCCTTGGCAGCTCTCAAATGTGCATAATTTGGGGACTTGTTCCTCTGTTGGCAGCTTTAGGTGTTGAAGTGCTAGATGTATGGACCAGCTCCTTCCAGGGAGAAGCTGGAGACTTAATTTTATTGTTTGATGGAGACAGAGAAAAAGCAAAGAAAGTTCCCATTAGCTTTTCCAGGCTTCCAGGAAGACCCCAGCCTACACTTAGATATAAGTTGATTAGAAGCCGCATCCTTAAGCAACTGATAGTAAGTTGCAGTTAAATCCTGTTTATTTTTATTTTAAACTTATCTTCATTGTTGAAAGTATTACAAATGCCCCCCGCCCCTTTGACCTCCTCCACTTCACTCCTTCCCCAGCCCAGGCCTATTGCACTATTGCCTGTGTCCATGAGTTATATATATAACTCATGCCAGGGGCCATCACATACAAAATAACTGAATGGACGACTGAACAGACTGAGTGGGGTGACAAGGCCGGCAGGGGGCTTAGTGAAGGATGACCAAACGACTGAACAAGCAGGCTGCGTGGGGCAACCAGGGGGGGGCAGGGGGAGTAGTGAGAGGCAACCAAGCCGGCAGAGGGGGGTGATGAGTGGTGACCAGGCTAGTGGGGGGGAGGGCAGTTGAGGGTAACCAGGCCAGCAGGGGGGGGTAGTAAGGTGCTACCAGGCTGATAGGGGGGAGTTAGAGGTGACCAGGCTGGCTGGGGGGCTGTTAGGGGTGATCAGGCAGGCAGGCAGTTGAGCAGTTAGGAGCCAGCGATCCTGGATTGTGAAAGGGATGTCTGAATGCTGGTTTAGGCCTATCCTGGGACATCCCCCAAGGGCTGGGCTGAGGGACCCCCCATTGCACAAATTTTGTGCATCGGGCCTCTAGTCTGCATATAAGATCTTTGGTTGATCTCTTCCACCAATCTCCCCCCTTCCATGTGAAGATTTGTCAGTCTGTTCCGTGCTTCCATGTTTCTGAATGCATCCCTTTGTTCATAGCAACACTATTTACAATACTTAAGATCTGGAAACAGCCCAAGTACCATCAATAGACGAGAGGATAAAAAAGAATTAGTACATTTACACCATGGAATACTAAGTTCTAAGGAATTTGGAAATTTCAGACACTATTGATTATATCTGAATAATTCAGTTTAACTAATATCAAAATTCTTATTATTAGCCTACTTGGCTCTCTTCAAATTTTGATCTTGGCATACTTCCCTGAACTTCCGATTTTGGAAACAGATTTAATTAATAAATTCATTCTGAATAGGCCTGTGCTGAAGTAACCCATAAAAGAGACAACTATTCACTTTCTTAAAGTAAATAGATTAATTGATTTATTGAGATTACGAAATGTTCAATATTTTAAAATGAATTTTTGCATAACTTCTACATAAGAATGGACTTTTAAACATCTTATACACTAAGGAATTGGTTTTTTATCTTGTTTAATTCATCTGTAAAATTTCATGCTTAACTTTTAAAAAATAGGTGTTAGTTAAACATTGTTGAAGAATTCTTCTACTCAGAATACACTGCTAATAGCAATTGTTTGATTTTTGTATTGATTTAAAACAGATATGTGCATTCAATATCTCTCAGAGCCATTGACATTAAGCATCATTTTATTTCCAGAATTGTTTTGAACATGAGTGAGACTCAGACAAAAGACTGAGTAAAAATAGACATTAGAGTAATTATGAAAATGCTATTGAGCTTGCAATATTAATTATTTAGCCTCTATTATAGTTCCTAGTCTAAAACCAATCAACACAAGCCATTAAGACATGGGGTCTGGATGCAGACTTCCTGGTTACAAACTTGAGCAATGTCATAGCATTGCTATGTCCCAGTTGCTTAATGTAGATGGTTTGAGGACAAAATGAGTTATTAGTGGAATGCATGGTTAATGCTCACTCAATGATAGCTCTTTTTAGACTCTAGAGGATTTTAGACTCTAGTTATATTACTTATATATTCTAAAGTAGCTAAATGATTTTTGAAACGTGAATCCTTCTAGCTTTGACATTGTATGGGTGTTTTACACATATCAAACTTAAATTTCATTGATGATGAAATTTGATGTAGAAAGAGACCAAAGTGATAGAGCTGTAAAAGATAATCGCACATAAGCCTGTGACACAGTGACTATTATTGGAAGTAATAGAGTCCTGGTGCATGAAATTTGTGCACGGGTAGGGTCCCTAAGCCTGGCTGGTGATTAGGGCCAATCTGTGGGGTGACTAGCAGGGCAATGAGGGGGCCCCCGCTGACACCTGCCTTGGCCAGCCTGCTGCTACCAACTCACCATCCCTGCCCCTACCACTGCCACCAGTCACCTCCCTCTGCGAGGGGGGTCCTGCTGGCACCTGCCTTGGCTGTCCTGGGGCCTGCATGCTGGGGGCAGCTCCTGCATTGAGCTTATGCTCCCTGGTGGTCAGTGCATGTCATAGCAACCAATTGTTCTACCTGCATTCTGCAGTTTGGTTGATTTGCATATTAGGCTTTTATTATATAGGACGGTTTTCATTTAGAATTATTCATGTATTTTAAAACATCTAACAAAGAAAAAAACCACACCTCTGTTTGCGTTGGTTTCCATTTTTCAATGAATGGCTTATCAAATAATTAGTATTTTTATAAGCATACAGTGTATCTAATCCTCATAACTGTGGACACAGAGCCATGAGAGACAGCAGGCAACTCTATGACCATATAATGTGCATATTCAGGTGGAAAAAAAGGTGGAATTCGTTGACCTTCCATTCTCAAGTTATGGTGTATTATGATAAAGAACATGAGGAATAACTTTGGGATCTCAACCATTTTATTAACTACAGTAATGGGAAAGAATCATAATATCAAGAAACAAGCAGGAAAAAAATATGATATTCTGCAGTAATTTATATAAATATAGTAGCATGCATTATAATATGAATGAGATAGTTTGTTCTTTTTTTTACAAAGAACTAGGTATACTTCTAATTTTGTAATCTCCAACTTAATGTAAACTAAATCCTATTTTGTATTTCCCTCAGGCTATTTAAGCTTACTTCTAATTTACCAGCCAAATTGGTTTCCCAAATTCTAATGTCTGCCTATACTAATAGAATCTATAGAGTAATGTAATTATCTAATCCATTCATTACATGAAATAAAGATAGTATAGTTAAAATGTCAAATAGAATCAAAGCTATCTGAATGAGAAATATTTTCAGCTGTAATTTTTCCTATCCCAAAAGAGACATGAAGGTATCATTTCCTGCATGCATGAAATGTTTTATATTAAGTTTCTTAAAATAAAAGTCTCAGGAACCATTTTAAAGTACAAAGTACTTCATACTTGTGACCTTGGACAAGTTTCATAATCTTTCAGGGCCTCAGTTTCCTCATCTCTAAAGTGAGCATTATGAGCCAAATTATGTTAATAACCAAGGATTTTGAGTACAGAAAATAATCAAATTTTTAAGAGAAAAACAATACAGTGGGATTTAGAAATTTAATGAGATTGGAACAATTGCAATACTAGATTGATTGCTATTGAATGCTAAAATTTAATTGAAAAGTGTCTTATAGAAAAAATATAAAAACTACAACTCAGTAAATTTAGTTTGCTCTCATATGCTTTGAGCAATTGTCTCTCTCAGAAACCATGCATCTCTGGAAAAGGGGTGACTAAGAAGCAAGGCCAAAACAAAAGGGAGGAAACCTATCCTGAGGTCATTATAATTATTCTGTGAGAGTTTTCTGTAGCAATGTATCAATCCAGGATGAAGAGTGGGAATGAGAAAGAGAAGTTAATCAACATTTTGTCTGTAAAACAGATACAGCCATAGATGCACACACACAGAGAAAGATAAGTGATTTCGGCTTTCTTGGTAGATCCAAAGTAAAACAATTTTGGTAAACCCATATAGTGTGGAGAATCTGGAAATAAGAACCTAAATTTTCCAGAACATGTAGTCTGCTACATTCTTTTAGTGTTTAATATATTGGACTGTTGACACATACCTTTGAAAAAAATATCAAAGTTCCCAGCCCTTGTAAGGAAGTTTATTCTAGAAAAGGAGGATTCTAATAAATAGTGGCCATGGCAGACAAATCACATGACATGTGGAAAGTAAAGTGATTTGGGGAGAGAGAGAGAGAGAGAGAGAGAAATGAGTATATCTGCAAATTACTTTCCAGCCATGTTCAGCTGCTATGGCCATACAGGCATGAAACAGGGAGGTGAATTGAATCAGGGAATCATTTTTTTCAAATTGAGTATGTGAACCTAAGAGAGGGAAAAGTGGTCTGTGGATGTAAGCAAGGATGATTATCATGACTGACTGTACCACTAAATCTAATAGGCAAGAGAGGGAAACCATCTAAGTGGTGAAGAGTAGTCAAAAAATGGTATGTAGGATTAATGGAATGTATGTTTGCTGGTTCAAAAACTGACTTAAATGAGGGAATAAGAGGGCACACATTTATTCCAAACCTTTCATGCAATGAAGATTGTTGATAATGTATAACAATATTCTTGTCATGAAAAAGTAAAATTGTTGGCATGTCTATAAAAAAATAGAGCAATAATGAAATACTCTATCGCAGTCACTCATTCAGTGTGTTTACTAGGAACAATAAAATGATTAAAATATGAAGTTGATTCCAGCCAATGATGTAAACGTCTTTGTATTTTATTTGCAATTTAATATTCAGCACTGAGATAACGTTGGAATTCGCATTTGGTCCCCTTCCTTACATTGGCTGACATATTTCAAATGCAGAAACAAAGGCTCTGACAAAGAAATGGTTTGCTGATAGATAGATGTTTCAGGACTTAGAGTCAGGGATCCACTTCTGCCAGTACCTTTCAGGAGAAAACGAGCCCTCCCTTGTAGACATGTACAGTCATACCTCTTTGCATCACTCTGTGAAAAGAGAAACAGACAGAAAACATTAATTGTATGTCATATAATACGAATTATTCTATGAAGATTATTTAAAATAGTATCTACCTGTCCAGCCAGCATGGCTCTGTGGTTGAGTGTCAACCTATGAACCAGGAAGTCACCATTAGATTCCAGGTCAGGGCACATGCTAGGGTTATGGGCTCAATCTCCAGTGGGAGACATGCAGGAAGCAGGCAATCAATGATTCTCTCTCATCACTGATGTTTCTACCTCCTTCTCCCTTTCCCTTCCTCTCTGAAATCAATAAAAATATATTTTAAAATAGTATTTACCTTATTTTATGTAACATTATAATACTTCTATATAATATTTAGAGATATAAAAATTTAAATAATATGTAGAAAGTTGACAACTGGAGGGAATAAAATTTAAAATATATTTTTATTTATTTTTGAGGATGAATGAGCAACTCTCAAATATAAAACCGATTTTTAATTAATTGCATTTTGTCAATTTCCATAGCAAAAAATTAAAACTTTTTCTTATAACAAAGATGTCAATGATTGTTTCCCTATCAGTTGCAGTGATGTCTAACTTTTTTTACTCCTAAAGTCTTCCCTGAATATAAAACAATATGTCATTTTGTAATTTTGCTGTAATGAAAATCCTTCAATGTTACTTTTTCTCTTTGTAATGTACTAAATAGAGGTGAAACTGCAGTATTTTATTTCCTATTATAGTGACTTTCAATTTAAATGAATAAAGGTTAATATTAGACCTTCTGATGGAAATGAAATTTAACCTTAGTGTCATATTTTGAAACATACAAAAACCTTCCACTAGAATTAATATAAATATTTCTATTCAGCTCAGTAATTTTTTTTTATATTTTATTGATTTTTCACAGAGAGGAAGGGAGAGAGATAGAGAGTTAGAAACATCGATGAGAGAGATACATCGATCAGCTGCCTCCTGCACATCTCCCACTGGGGATGTGCCCGCAACCCAGGTACATGCCCTTGACCGGAATCGAACCTGGGACTCCTCAGTCCGCAGGCCGACGCTCTATCCACTGAGCCAAACCGGTTTCGGCAGCTCAGTAATTTTTTTAAAAAGTTTTGTTTTGTTTGTTTTTGTTTTTTAGTGCATAGCAAAAGAAATACTAAAATCATCAGTGACAAGGTTAACGTTTCAGGGCATTCCATCTGTCTTTTGAATATGCATTGTCAGACAGCCTTAGATAGCACCAAAATATGTTTCCCAAATAGTAAATCATCATCATGATTGCCATTATTGATCTGTAGAGTCAGTAACCGAATCTATCCATGAGATTCAACGCCATCTATCTTTATATTATATAGCCCCATCCTCCTGCTTAAACCCATTAAACTGTCTTCCGCGGGTTTACATCATTTTTATTTGAGGGGCCTAGTGAATCTTTGCACTTTACTTGTTTTTCTAAAACACTTCTAAGACCAAACTATTTCATCAGAAAAATTCCATTGTTTCCTATTAATACCTGTTACCAAGAATGAATACCATGATAACTTTAAATGGGAGAATAACCATTATCATTGAACATATCGTGTGCATATTTATTTTCATGTTTATATACATACGAATGTATAATATGATGATAATTTAAATATGTGAGAACCCAGAAATATTATGTAACAATGCCTATTTTGGAGTACATTCCGAATCAATTAAAATTGGTAAATCTACTTACATACTGTTACCTATCTCCCCCAAATAATGATAAAGAAAATATATTACTTATAACTTATATAGTTAATATAATTTGCCTAAGTTAAGTTGAAGATACTTTGAACTATGAAATCAGGGTCTTTCTTTGCTTTCATTTCCAAGGACTTTCAGGGATTAGTTACTGTACTGTGTGCATGGATAGCTTGACCATCCATGCGGCGAATTGTATCTATGTGCATTTCTGCTCATTGGTGAGGGAAAGATCAATAGTTTTCTATAGAATCTCAAGAGACACTATGATCCATAAATTATTAAGACATACAGGGTAACTAAAAAGCATTTTTAATTTAAAATATAATTATAAAAATCACTTTGCTGAAAATAAAAATATGGCATATTTTACTTAGTTTATATTCAAAATATTGAAAGTAAACATTAAATACTGGTTTAATATCAAAATAAAACAAAAAACTGTACATCTATAGTCCAGAGAAAATTGCATAAAATGTGTGAAAAGTTTTCAAAGAAAAGCAAATACATATTTTAAGCAAAGAAGATACATATCATATGAAGATACATATATAAGTCTGTAAGTTGATATAATGTATAACCTTGTCTTATGATTACATACTCCTTCCAAACACTATTCTAATTGTGGGATTAAAAAATAAACTGGAGGTAACTGAAAATAATAATTCTCATTTTTTCACACATCAATACTTTTGGAGAAAATTTGAGAGACAGATAAAATAAACAACTTCATTTAACTTTGTACAAATGCCAATGTTCAATCAGAAGGAAATAATGAATTGTTAATGCTAGTGTTTATCAGTTAGCTATTTTAAAATAATTTTATAAAAGAAAAATGACTTCAAAAGTTTTAATAAATATAATTAAAATGTATGATGTATTTTTAAAATATTTTAATGGAAATTTTGTGAGAGCAGAAAAATAATACTATAGGAAATTTTCAAATGGAATTTTTGTGAGCCTGCAAAATTTATATTTAAAACTTTCTTAACATTTGTATGTGTTATTTCTTGTGAAAAAATATTATTGAAAATTAAAATGTTTTTAAAAATTAAAATTAATAAGAAGCATTGCTTAACAATCCTATGTAATAAAAGGCTAATATGCAAATTGTCCCCTCAACTGGGATTTTGACCAGGAGGCGGGACTGGCTGGCCAACCTCCCACATCCCCTCCTCATGGCCAGCCTGGCCCAATCGGCCCCCATCAGGGCAGGCCAGCTGGACCCCACCCATGTACAAATTTGTGCACTGGGCCTCTAGTAAGGAAATAAATTGACAAATCTGCATGTAATAGCTACTAGACATGAAGAAGATACATTTTAAATAAGTAATTAATAAAGTTATATAAGTAAAGCTCAAAATATAATTTTAATGTTTTTATTAATGCAATTCATCAATATTTAGACATACCAGTTTCTTTCTCTCAAAAATCATACTTAATGCAATTTAAAAGCATCAATATTTAGATATGCCTATTTTTTTCTCTCAAAAATTATACTTAATGCAATTTAAAAGTAGTAAGTCATTATTTTTCTCTCTATATATTTTTTCTGTCCTAATTTAATTCATATAAACTTTAACAAAATACAATTCTCACTTTGTATTTTTCTAGTCATTACTGCCTCTTGTTTCATCTTATTATTACTCCTGATAATAATTGTGTGATGAAGATAAGGTGGATGTTAAAAAAATAATCCACTCTGGCTGTCAAATAAGCAGGCATTTCACTGCCTTCATTAGACCTCCAAAACCTCATTTAAAATCTAACCTCATGCCAACCTCTGGGAATATTAAAATAAATTATATCAAGAATTTGAATAAATTGGGTACTAGGGATATTAAGGAATCATTATAAAATGTTTAGGTATAATAATGTCCATGAGATTATATGACAATATTTTTTTGTAGACACAGAATGAGTAAAAGGCTTTGAGGTCTGAGATTTGCTTATAAATACTCCATTTTTGAAAAATAAATGGTAAGGAATGTTTGTTTTGGAGTTATTATTTCTATTCTCTTTACTTGTTGAGTGAATAAAACAAAAAACACACAACTATCAAAAACAGTGGCACCAGGAATCGTCTATTGGGGTGATGGGGCTCAGGAAGCCTGCATTCTGTCAAAGTGTGACTGTGGTGTCCAGAGTTCTGTCGTTGGAGGCAAGACAGTCTCTTCAATAAATGGTGCTGGGAAATGCGGTCAGACACGTGCAAAAAAATGAAACTAGACTACCAACTTACACCATACACAAAAATAAACTCAAAATGGATAAAGGACTTAAACGTAAGACAGGAAACCATAGAGGAATCCACAG
>NW_006285802.1:243426-277180 GCF_000327345.1 Myotis davidii
GTGGAGAGGGAAAGATCAACCAAAGGACTTGTATGCATGCATATAAGCATAAGTGATGGATGTGGACAACGGGGGGTGAGGGTGAGGTTGAGGGCAGGATTGGGGGGATGAGGGGACATTGGGGGGATAAGGACACATTTGTAATATCTTATTCAATAAAGGGGAAAAAACTGAAAAAAAAGAAAAAAATAACCACATACATACACACACACACACACACACACAAAGAAAAACGGACATTTGCTTGTGTTATTATTATATAAAAGAAATATTAGCAAAGATGCATCTAAACTTCTTAGTAATAAGTATAGTAATAATGTATATATAAACGAAAGGGAGATTGTATAATTCCATGCAGTTGTACACTTTGAAATTATTTAACTAGTAGGAACCTCATGAATAATTTATAGTTGTTATTATATTCTGAAACTAAAAGTACAATTCTAAGTGAAAGTCATATTTCTGAAGAGAAGATATATGACTTTCACCAAATTTTCAAAATGCTCATGATTCAAAATATCAAAGCCATCATTATAGTCCAGATTTATTCTTTTTCAAATGAAGCATATGAAATGCAGACCAATGAAATGTCTTAATACAAAGCCACACAGGTATTTAGTAATAAAATTAAAACCAGAACATGTTTTCTCATCTAGAGTTCTTTATTGTTTTCTTTTATTTTTACATGCTGTCCAGTATCATTACTAGTCCCAGAAGCTCCTAAAAACAGTAAAAACTTTCAACTCTAATGATCTAGTTCTACTATACTGAGATTCGAAGATGCTGTGCCCTGCTCTTTAGGCTCTTAAAGCTGTTATTTTCTGTTGCTTCCTCTGTAAAGATGTTTGGACCATTCCAATAACCATAACCTTTTATATGTTTGAGGATAGTTATTAAATCTGTCTAGGCCTTTCAGACAAGATATTCCCGATTCTTCTACTATTTTTTATATATTATATTTTCCATTAATCTTGTATTTGCTTTCTTATGAAAACCTTCCAAGTCTTTTTCACAGTTTTTTTGTGTGTTAGATAAGCACAAATAGAAGATGTGATAAATGTCCTAGAAAAATATGCAGTTCATAAAGCATTTTATAGTATTTATCTTTTACTTCTGTAGATATTACCTTATGCAATTACTTTGGTCTCTCTAAACTTGAAAGAACATAATGAGTATTCATATAACCAATTGCAATATTTAAAAAAGTTTTAACACACTTTTTTATGAATTTTATTAGCAGTGTGATGTAGTTAAAAAGTTTGGGCTATGGAGCATTTTAAACTGCTTTGAAATCTTTTCTCCAATAATTAATTTAAGGTGAACATTGATATGCTATTTTACATTATGAATCCCCATTTTATTCTTAATATTGAAGTATCAATACAGAAATTAAATACTTAAAAAAACCTAAATATACGAATGAATTAAATATAATGGATTTAAATTTCCTGGAACCCTACCTAAAAAATTATAGTTTCTCATCAAAACTTATTTTATGATTTGAAATATATATTAAATTCTTGTTGAAGGCTACTCATTTATACCAAATAAAGACACAACATTGGTGATGAGATTAACTTTATAATCTGTATAGATATTTCACACCAGTTTTTACAATGCTAGTGTTGAATTCCACAAATAACTTACTTCAGTGTTTCTCAGTCTAATTTAACTGAGAAACTCCTGCTTCAAGGGGAATTCTTGATGACCAAAAGGAAAAATGAATAAAATAAATCCTGCTTTAATTTAATGAGTTGGTAGTTCAGAATCTCATCTTCTCTTTTGACCTGTTCCCCCTCTCACCACTGTAATTCCTCCAGAGAGTTTATTTTAAAAACAATCATATGGGGATATATATTTAAAGGAGGACTATATCTAACCAGGAAAAATAGTCCCAGTTTACCCAGGTGTAAATTATATAAACTATGTTAATACTTTTAAGACATAAATTTTGTGCATACTTATGTGTATGTGGTGATGTGTGCTCATCTTTTACTTTAATACATATTGAGTCTTTCTAAAAAAAAAAATCACTTTTCGTTCCCACAGTTCCTTATTATACCATTTCTTTTGCCTAATAATTTCTCTCTAAGTAATGATTTTTAAAAGTTCCATTTTCTATTCTTTTGCAAACCCTTTCCTCTCATGTCAGAGATCAATAGATGGATAAGACCTAGGAACTCTACTGTATAGTCAGCGCCTTATTAAAATTACATATTCACTTGTCCCAGAATCTCATTCATTTGCAGCCCTTTGCTCATATTTTTATTTATTTGCTTATTTCCACATGTGAATTTAAAATATATTTACTAGTATATTATGAAGAATCCCAATAAATAATGGAAACTACCACTTTGGAAATGGATATATTTTGTAGTCTGAAATATGCGTAGTACAGCTTTTTGAGGAAATGAGAATGCTATCTTTTCTAGATAAAAAATAGTAGTCACATAAGTTAAGGTCTGGCTTACAGTATGATATAGCACCAGGTAGCATAATATGTCACAATAACAACACTGGGTACAATGTACCACTGTACTATAAACTTTGAATTGTTTTATTGATAACCCGGCAAATGTAAGCATGAGTATCTGGTTATAATTTAACATGAACAATGTTTCTGCAGGCATTTTAACAGTGGAAATTTTTATTGTTAGTCAAATCTAGGTTTATGCAAGGCAGGTAAATATAAAACAACAATGATATGTTACTCCATAGTTTAGTGACTAATATATTAAAAATACTTTTCCAAATGCAAATAACTTTCATATTGATTATGGCAAAAAGAGATGTAAATATTTGTCAATTTGAATTTAGTGAATGTTGTGTTTTACATGTCATTTCTTTCCCGCTGTTGTGTACGTACATTGATTTTAACAAATTTAACTCTTCACCGTTAAATTATATATATTTTATTGAAATCACTGAATTAATCACAGAAAGCATGACATGGGACTTGGAGACTTTATGAGTGTGAATATATAAGTACCAGCACAGTTCCTATACTCAACAGAAACTTATTTTATTTAAATTTCTTCATTAATATTAAGTTTTTTATTTACTTTCTGCAATCTTTAAAAAAAAAATGTTATTTACTCTCAACCCATAAATTGCCAGCACATATCAAAATTCTCCCCTTCATCTTCAAGATTAATACAAGTTGTAAAATTCTTGGATAGTCTGATTTAGTTTTCATCTCTCAGCAAATATTTTACAAATTTTAAATATTTTATTTTCCTTTCATGTGTCAATCTATTCACTAACATATAATGTATATGTATTTCACTCTGAGTACTATTAGAGACATGGAAAACACAGTATCAACAAGAAAAATACATTCCCTGTCCTCATGGGCCTTTCACTCCAATGCAACCGAATAATATAGCCTCCAAAGAGTACTATGTGCTTTGAAAAACCAAACAGAATTATCGGTCAATGAATGACAAGAGGCAAAGACACTTGGTTAAGAGATTAAAGGAGGGACTCCTTTAAGTGGTGGCAAGTCCTGTAATCTTATTGATAAACCATATAAAAATCTGGGAATGACCATCAAGGTAAAAGAAACAACAAGGTTAATGCCTTGAGTCTGGGAGTAAGTTTGATTTGGCAAAAGACAAGAAATTCAACCAGGTTTAATTTACATGACAGGACGGGCTTTTTACTTCTATCCTTGTCACCCTACGTTCAGTTTATCGGACAGCAGTGTTTGTAAACTTCATCAGATGCTTCATTTGGCTAATGGACTCCTGTGTCTTCTTTTGAAATGTCAAATAAATTTCAAATAATTTACCATAGCTTGCAAAGCCAAGTCAATCTCAGTCCGGACTATTCGGTTATCATTTGTCATGAGTCTCCTCACTCAACAAGCTGCAACCTTATTGAATTGATGGGGAAGGATGGAACATTAACACATGCATCAACTTATTGGTTTGCAGTTGGTAACAATTTTGATGACAGAGATGTATTAGTGAAGATGACAGGAAGTGGTTAGATTTGAGATATAATCATAAAAGCAGGTACTCTTTGGCGTTGCAACAGAGAAAGAAAAATCAAGGATATGTTTAAGAAACTAGGTAAGAGGTACAAGGTGACTAGGTGTGACCTGGGCAAAATTGGATCTATTATTGCTCATGCACCCCCTCCCAATATGAACTTTGTTCTCCATTACCAGAAAAGTCACTGATTTTGGAGTCTTCTCAGACTCTATTATCTACACTCTGTATCTACTCGGTAACCAGACTGAGTTGATTATAAGGTCTTAATATTTTTGTGTCTGCTCTCCATGCCAGAGTTATGTGTAACCTGCATTAATATAACCAGCGGTAAATACACTGACTCCCTGTTTTTAATCCTCTCCTTAAAAAGTTCTTTCTGAAGTGCAAATCCAGCTATGCCATGTTCTGCAGAAAATATTTTGTAACTTTTTACTAACCTCAGTATCAAATATAAACTTTGTAAAATGGGATATACATGTGCTTCTATCATGAGACTTCTGCTTCTACCTTTAACCTCTTTTTCATTATATCCTATTTAGCACTTCCTGCCTTAGCTATTCTAAAAATAATTATAGACCTCATCATAATTTTATCTATGCTGTTTTTTTTTGTCTTGAATGTTGTCCTCCACCATTGGACACATTCACTCTTGAAGAATCATTTCAAGGCCGTTATTCTACAGAGGTTCATCTGCCTCTTATTGATTACACATTCCTTTGTAAGCCCATTTGTCATAGTACAGTCTTGTTTCTCTTTAGCTTTTTTGATTGCAAGAAATTGAGGTCAGTGGTGACAGGGATGGATGTTATAAGAATACAGATGGTATAATTACAAAGAGGTAATTCTCATGGGGATTTGAAGACTTAATTTACAAAGAGCCAGACCTGTGGAGATTAGCTCTATAGCTAGTTCTGGATTCAAGGTTACTATGGCAAGCTTAACAGCATGAATTTGTGTCCATTTAGTCTCCCTTGCTCTGTATGACCCATTTCCACTCTAAAGATGTGTTTCTGTCCTTCAACTTTTTCAAAGTTTCTTTTTCTCCATAACTTTATATGCATAAAATTAATATGTCCTTCTTTAGTTCTAAAAGTGTCCTGCATAATTGATAAGTCATATCTTTTATTTAGTTCAAATTTTGGGTAGCTAATTTGAATAACCCAGCTAATCTTGATATGAGCCATGTCACAAAGTCTATCTAGGTCACAAGGAAGTTTCTGAATTCCTTGCTCTTCATGGTTTCCTTTGGATCTATAGCTACATGGTATAAGTCAAGGCTGCCCAGGTACATGGGCTATGACTGAAACACTTCCATTATAAAGAAGGATGGATGAAATGAACGCCAAACCAAAATATTTTATCCTCTAGTTATTATGCATGCTTTCACTTTCCTGACACTTCTCGTATCAGTTATGAAGATATTTGCTAAATTCGACCTCAACGTTATGTATTCACCATAATCACCTTCATACTTACTTCCAAAAAGTCTGATCAGAAATACAACCTGTTACTAAATCCAGAGGCAAGAAAGTGAAGCCACTTTAAAGGAGCTTGCCAGTCTTAGAGTCCATAATTTCCAAGCTGTACTTATTAATTTCCTATTTCAGTTGGCTGGACTAAAAGAACAGTCATTTATTTTATTCATGTATCTATACTCTGGGCAGGGCTTAGGAAGAGTTCAGCAGAGAGCTTGTCAATTCAACTGGAGCTGAGGGATCGTTCAAAATAATTAACTCACACAAGTGGCAATTTAGTACTAGCTATCATCTGGCACCTCATCCATACTGTCAACCAAAACTCAAGAACACAACCAGTCCATGGAGTCTTTCTGCTTTTTCAAGAGTTAGCATCCCAAGAGACATGGTAGATGAGCCTGGCATTTTTATACAATAATGGAGGCCCAGTGCACAAATTAGTTCACGGGTAGAGTCCCTAGGCCTGGCCGGCAATCAGGGACAATCAGGGCCTTCTGGCTGCCAACCAGGGCCTCCCTTTGTTCCATGCCGCCCCTGGTGGTCAGTGCATGTCATAGTGAACGATTGGTCTCCCAGTAGAACTCCTGTGGGGGCAATTTGCGTATTAGGCTTTTATGCATGAAATTCATGCACTGCAGGGGGGCAGCGGAGGGGTGGGATCCCTCATCCTGGCCTTCACCCTCTTGCAATCTGGGACCCCTTAGGGGATGTCCAACTGCTGGTTTAGGCCCGATCCCACAGGGATTCCTGCGGGATCGGTCCTAAACCGGCAGTCAGACATCCGTCTTCCAATCAGGGTCCTCGGCTCTAACAACTGGCCTGCCTGCCTGCCTGATCCCCCGAACCACTCTGCCTGCCTGCCTGCTCTCCCCTAACCACTCACCTGCCTGCCTGATTGCCTCTGCATGCCGGCCTGATCACCCCTAACTGCTTGCCTGCCTGCATAACTGCCTCTAACCACCTCTGCCTCAGCCCCCACCACTGTGGCTTTGTCTAGAAGGACATCCGGATTGATGTTCAGAAGGTCATTTAGCTGTCTGGTCTAATTAGCATATTACACTTTTTTTAGTATAGATGCTGAGGCAGTCACAAAGAACCATTTAGATTCAAGGAGAAAGGATATGGACCCTATAATAGGTTACCTTGTAGAAAGAACATATGGAATGGAGATATGTTGTGGCCATCATTGGAAAACAAATTTTGCTATAATAGTTTTGACTACATATCCCATAGCCCAAAATATGCCACTGAAATTTCTCACTCTCATTCTGAGACAACTAATCATTTGTTAGTGATAATGGATTTGATCAACTACATTGCATGGCAAGTAATATTTTCTCATATTTTTTCTTCATCTATGGATAATTTGCTTAGTACTCATGCCTAGAAATGGTATAGTGGAAAGAGTCTCAGTTTACTCCTGGTATGAATCACATACAGAATAGATATCATCAAATTTACAATATTTTGTCAACTCAACTCTTCCCAAAGTAAATCCACATTCATAAGGATTATAATGTCTTCCCATCCCTGTTTATTTGAATAATGACATAAGTAAGGATTCTTTTGCTTAACAGTTTCCCAGGCCAATTTACCATGCTCATCTATCACAGTCCTCAAAATATCAAATGCAATTTAGGTACTAATAGGAAATAAGACCTCTTCCAAATGCAGGGAAACATGGCCCATTGTAGCTTCTCTAGCCAAACTCAATCAAATGACAAAGGACCTTTCAAAAACTTCTACACCACTCAAATTCAAAGTCTTTACATAGACTTAGTTTGAATTTCTATGGAAGAAAACTTTCTTGGGTATTATTTTTATTAGCACATTTTGCATAAACTGTGGGTGCCTGTAAATTGAATGTTTGGGTGATGTATCAACTTCCTGATGAAATCACCATAAACATGAAGTGGAAGGTCTAAGTCACATAGAAGGAAGTTTGACCACTGAAGCTAATGGAAATGGGATACAGGGTGGGGATGAAGCAAGAATAAGCAGTGTCCATTACAAAAGCATATGGGAGAGCAGACATGAAGATAAACATATCCAGAATAATATAATGAAACTTGCACTTTCAATACCTGATTTCTTATTACATCACATCTCTTTTGCATTCAGAATATATCTGGTTCATACTCTTTGTACTATGGCTGACACACAATAATACTCGTAATATCCTATATAAAAAAGAGGTAATATGCAAATTGACTCTCATTCCCTTGCATCATCACAAGATGGCCGCCCCCATGTTGTCACAAGATGACTGGCAGAGGAGGGAAGTTGGGGGTGATCAGGCCAGCAGGGGAAGGCAATTGGGGACAATCAGGCTGGCAAGGGAGGGCAGTTGGACGCAATATGGCCAGCAGGGGATCAGTTAGGTATCAATCAGTCCAGCAGGGGAGTGATTAGGGGGCTATCAGGCTGGCAAGCAGAAGCGGTTAAGGGCAATCAGACAGACAGGCAAGTAGTTCGGAGCCAGCAGTCCAAGATTGTGAGAGGGATGTCCAACTGCCGGTTTAAGCCCGATCCCACAGGTATCGGGCCTAAACCGGCAGTTGGACATCCCTCAAGGGGTCCCAGATTGGAGAAGGTGCAAGCTGGGCTGAGGGACAACCCCTCCAATGCACAAATTTCATGGACTGGGCCTCTAGTCCTAGCTAATAAAGAGGGAATATGCAAATTGACCATCACACCATCACAAAGATGGTGGTGTCCATAGCCACAAGATGGTGATTCCCAGTCCCCTCAGCCTTCTTGGAGTCCCCCAGTCCTTTCAGCCAAGCTGGGTGTGAGCAGCAGGCACATGTGTCAGCTGGACCCGCCCTCAGCTCCCCAGCCACCCAGGGCTGACCCGAGGTGCTGGCAAGCCTCAGATGGTGGCTGGCCAGCTGACACCTGAGGCGCAGGCAAGCCTTTGATGGCGGCTGCCCAGCCGCCCAGGTTCACCCGAGGCTCATGTAACCATGGCCGGCTGAGGCTTGTGCTGCCAGAAGTGGCAGCAGCTGAGGTGTGATGGGGGCGGCGCCTTCCTCTGATTGCCAGGTTGCCTCCCACCCCTGAGGGCTCCCGGACTGTGGGAGGGGGCAGGCCTGGCTGAGAGACCCCCCTCCAGTGCATGAATTTTCATGCACCGGGCCTCTAGTCTATATATAAAAGCCTAAGCAACCATCCAACCATGCAATCATCTGACCAGTAGCTATGGCGCACACTGATCACCAGGGGACAGACGCTAAATGCAGGAGCTGCTGGACTGCAGTGACTTGGCAGCTACGGTTCTCGTGTGACACACTTCGGATCTAGCCAATTGCAGAGGTCATGGGTCTGGCCCTTACAGAAACTTCTCCACTCAATTAGCTAAATGATGAGACATTCAGGGCCTAGTGGCTGTGGCCCCAACATCTGGTGCTCGTGCCGGCCCATCCGCTTACTATCGATTTCCAGTGGAGGCAGCAAATTTTCCCGTTACCACTCTCAGCTGGGAAACTGTCCACAGCTTCCCACCTTTCAGGGAGACAGTAGTGCCAGCAGGCATCCTCCAGGGAGGAAAGGAGGCGAAGGAGCAGCTCAGGTGGGAAGAAGGAGGTTCCTGCTGCCACAGGACTCCACCTGGATGGAAGGGCCTGGGCTGGAGCCTAACATTGAGCAGCATCCTGCCCTAGGCTAAGTAAATTGTATTTGCTAAATAATTGCATTTTGCAGCTAAATGCCCACAAGTCATCAGTTACCACCAAACTTAGGGTAAAGTGAGATGAAAGAAGAGAGACAGGTACAGAGAGAAAGTGACATAATATTGGGAGAAGAGAGGAGGGAGCCTGATCCCAGTGTGTGTCACCTGAGAACCGCCCTCTCACAATCCAGGACCCATTGGGGGATGTTGGACAGCTGGTTTTGGCCTGATCCCTGCAGGCCAGGCTGAGGGACCCCACTCATGCATGACTCCATGCACCGGGCCTCTAGTATAGTAATAAATGACAGAATGAAGGAACCATGCATTATAGTCTTTATTACAGCCACTATGGCACTGAGTGATTATTATAAAATGAGCTATGGAAACTCTTATTTACAGTAATATGCTGTATAGGATGAAAAGTCAGACAAATTTCAAGCACTGAGTCGGGCACTTTGTACACAATGGAAAAGAAATAATCTGTGAAGCAAATTGCTTGTAGTTTTAATGAATCAGTTACTTAAATCTGTTGTCCTAAACATATTATCAAGAGATATTTATGTTCTAATCTGCGTTTTAAAGAAAAATATTTCAAGTATAGTACTTAATTAAGAGCCAGACACAATGTCTTTCACTTAAGTTCATTCTTATGAATTGATAACAAGGATTGTCCTGCGTAAAACCCTGAAAGACTAAAGTAGGAATTCAAAGTATTGGTAATAATTTCTGAAAATATTCTGTTCAATTCATGTACAAACCATACTTTAAACATTTTAAAACATATCACATAGTTATTTTAGTGATATATACCAATATGGGGGACAAAGAAAAGTGATAAAGCTAGGGTGATCAAGACAAAATCACATGGGTAAGTTAGCGGTATTTCTTTTGTGTAGCTGGTCCTCAAAGGAGAAAAATACACTAATTCAGAATGCAACGGAACAACACAAAAAGTTCCTGACAAAATGATGAACAAAACACCACGCATTAGTCTCTGCTATTTTCCTTTAAATATGTTTCTCTATGTTTCTCTATGTAGAACAAAAAATGGCCATTGAATACAAAACATAGTAACAGAAGAATAATTCACATTAATGTTTCATATAAGGATTGGAATGCTGTCCAAAATGAGAATCTACACAGTTGAATGGTGCACATGAGCTGGAAATCCTGACCTGCAGCATTATAACTGTAGACACAACAGGAGAGGGGCACTTCGGGGAGAAGGCTTGAGCAGCTTTATCATGACAGTTACTGTTTTGTAGACATTGCTCTTCCAATGAAAATTCACTTTAGCAACATACTATTTCTGCCGATACAAAACACTCATGGGTCCCAGGATCACCTAATTCTGGTATAACTACTGTCCATCCTGAAGCCTGACAGGAATTTGTCATCTTTCGCTGTGGACCTTTTCTCATGGTGACGTGATACCTTGTGTTTGAGGGGCTATAGCACATGAACTGTTGACTGCCAGGTGAGCCCATGAATGTGACCGTTCTACCTGAATTGTCATCCCTGGAAAAACAAGGAGAAGTGAAAAAAACTTGCCCTCCTGCAGGAAGCTTGAGATTAATCCATTAAATTTACTGTAGCCAAACTGTGTTGTGTAGCATCATTACAGAACCTTATGTGAATTTTCATGATTAATGAAAATCTGTGAGAGCCAACAATTCAACATAGAAATGTCTACTTACCAAACCTTATCTGAGGTTTCTATCTCAGTGCTTTCAGGCATTGAAAAGTACATATGTATCAATGTACACACATGTACCTATGTGTGTGAATTTAAAAAAATATATACTAGAGGCCTGGTGCACGAATTTGTGCACTGGTGGGTTACAGCCGGCCCACCCCAATGGGGGCCATCGGTGGCAGGCTGGCTGGGGTGAGGGGCCACGGGAAGTTTGCCAGCTGGTTCTGCCCGCAACCGGGTTGGGGGCGGCCGCACAAAGGCTGGGTCAGGCAGGGCGAGGGGCCGCAGGCTTTCTGGTCGTTCCACTCTTTGGTCAATTTGCGTATTACCCTTTTATTATATAGGATATGTCCTAATGTAGAGGGTGGGATAAAGGTAGGTTTACAGTTGTATGTGAAACACAGAGTTTATTCTTGTATTATTTATTGATTATTGTATTATTTTTATATGAACAACAGTAAAACTACTTTTGCCACACCCTACGTGCACACTTTAGAGAATCCAGTTCGTCTGTAGCAGAATTTCAAATTTATAGAAACTATGAGATACTAAATATGTGTTGTTTTAAAACATTAAATTTGTGGCAATGTGTTATGCAGCATGGAAATCAATGTACTCATGCATTAATGTGCCTGTAGCTTAAGTAGACACTTCACTACAGTTGAAACTTACAAAATCAGTCAAGATTTAAAAGCTGTCGTTCTAAAGAAGGATTGTAAATCAGAATCATTTGTTAAGTTATTAATAAGTTAGAATAATAATTAAAACTGATTCACAACCACTTAATATTTTGGGCCACTAAATGAGTATCTCCATGTTATCAATTTTTAGACACACTGGGAAGCGAACAAGTGAGAACTGGTGTCTTTCCTGAACAGGAAGTAGCCTGCTTAAGGACTGGAAAGGCAAATCTGATGGATTTCCTTAATTAACAGCTACTACTTTAATAGTCCCTAGTTCCTGCAAGGCAAAATGTGGTCTGACATTCAAGGGTATTCACAGTGTGACTCCACTTACCTTCCTAACATCTTGCCCTACATCTGAGATGTACCAAATCTTCAGCTTTCCAAACAGCAAATGAAACAATGCTATTTGGTCTACAATTTACTTTCAATGCCACTTTTTCTTTGTCCACTAGCCAGATTTTGCCTTCAAGCATGAATCCCAGGTAGATATAGGCATTTCTTTCGTGCTATAGGTATGCTATGAATTCATACATCTTTTAGCACCAAGAATATTTTTCATTAGACAATGTTTTGAGGTCATGGTTAATGTCTCGTTCATCAGTATATAGCCAGTGCTTAGCAGATATCTCTACCTGTCCATCATCTATCTATCTATCTATCTATCTATCTATTTATCTATCTATCTATCATCTACCTATCTATTGATCTATCATCTATTTATCATCTGACCTATCCAGATAATGTTATAGACTAAACATCAATGTGGTAAGCACTCTCAATAGATGTAAGAATGTATTTAATTTTACATTCACAAAAATAATTAGTACTTCAGATAAAGCTTTTATTCCATAACTAGAGGTTCAGTGCATGGATTCATGCACCAGTTGGGTCCCTTGGCCTGGCCTGCAGGGACCTGGCCGAAACCAGCTCTCTGACATCTCTCAAGGAGTCTTGGATTGCAAGAGTGTGCATGCCAGGCTAAGGGCCCCCACTGGTGATTGGGGCTGGGGAGGGACTGTGGGAGGATTCCAGGGCATGTCCAGCCCGGCTCGCCCCATCCCAATCAGGGCCAATCAGGGCCATCTTGCCAGTTTTGATCTGGAAATATGTTGTAGCAAAAAGAGTAAACATACAAAGCAAAGATAAATGTTCTTAACAACTTTACTTATACATTTATGTTATTGTGTAAATTCAAGCATTGTGTTGGATAGAAGATTAGATAGTTTAAAAATGCCATAATGAGATAAATTGCTTTTTTTAAAAGGTTTTTGGTTGTTACATGAGCAGGGACTTTTTTATGCCATTGCAATGTGTTCTTTGGCAGCATACTTGCATGTAATGAAAAGAAATTAATTATTGCTTTTAATAGATAAATGTCTTGTGGAAATACTCAGGGGTAGGCAGCGTAGTGCTCTCACCTCCCCCGCAAAATATGTCTACCTTCCAATCACCAGAATTTTTTGATAAGTTACCTTCTATGGTAAAAATTAATGTTGCAAATGTGTTTATATTAAGGCTCTTGAGATGCATAGATTAGCGTTGGCCCTTATATAGTCACATGAATCCTGAACAATGGAGAAACTTTCCCATCTGTGATCAGAGATGCAATTGTGGAAGAATGATTGAACAAATGCAAAGGCATTGGCTTTGAAGATGAAGAAAGTTGACCATGGCCCAAGAAATATGGCCTCTACAATCTGGAAAATATGAGCAAACATTGCAGAGCCTCTAGTCTAGAACATAATGTGCCAACACCATGGTTTCGGCCCATGTCAGACTTTTAACCTACAGAAATACAGAAGAATGACTGTGTGTTGTTTCAATAATAACCAAATTTGTGGTGTTTTATGACAGCATCATCAGACACTAACACAGAAGTTTTCAAAATCATTCTGATATGGAGACATAGCCATAAAGTTATAAATGCAAAAGAAAGAAAAACATGATTGATGCAGACAGTCTTTTCCATTCCTCAGTCATTCATAGACTCTTTTGCACCTAGTATCTTACACTAATCCTTAGTACTTATTTGTTTACCTATCAAGTTACTGCAGAAAATGAAGTATTCAATGTCTGCTACAGCATTGGAGGCAGCATCCAACACCAGACCTACAGGGTATTGGCTCATTTAAAGAGAAATCTGCCAGTAATTTTCTGTTTGTTTATTTGTTTCCTAGCTACTTAACACTAAATGCTATTATTGGTCAGGAAATCTCACAAAATGTATGGCAACCAAAGACAAATATTCTTAATAAACAATTGTGGCAGATGTATCAGGAATAGTCATTCAGGTATACATATCAGAATTTAAAGGAACACTATATAAAACTATGTCATTTACCATCTCGTATTATTTGATAAATGATTGAATGGATGAACCCCCTCCCCAATAATTATTATACAAAGGTCATCTCAAGGCAATATGTCCCTATGTAATTTAGAAGTTCCAAATCAGCTGATTAGGGAACTTTAACTTTTGGCCAAGAGAAAATAACAAAGAAAGGATTTGTTCTGTCATCAAAAAACATAAAAATCAGAACAAAATGTAGAAAAAGGTGTTTTGTTTTGTTTTTAAATCTTGGACATTAGGCACTAAATGATAGCAACCCATGAGATATGGGAAAGACCAGAAGGGCACTGTAAATGTCCTAAGTTATTGCCTTAGCTGGTCTGGTTCACAGCCATGAAACTTGTGCATTGGCACAGAGTCCAGAGTGCCAACTCTGCCTCGGCCCCCGCCTGTTGTGGCTTTGTCTGGAAGGAAGGACATCCAATCTAATTTGCATATTACACACACACGTGTGTGTGTGTGTGTGTATATATATATGTGTGTGTGTGTAATATGCAAATCTGATTCATCTTACTTTAGTCTCTAACTGTAACTGTCAAAAGCTATTAACAACAATAAAATTCTGTTAATCTCACTTTTTATCTATCTTTTAAATTAATTAACTCTGAATATACATTATGGCCCCTTTATTTGAGGAACTCATCTGTTCTCAGGATTATTTCATTAATAAATTTAATCTTACTGAACTTGATCAGATTCCTGGTCAGCAGACTAAAGCCACAGAGCAGATAATATTTTACACCTTCTCAAAAACATTTAGACATTCACTCTTGCATTCAACATAAAGTCCCAATGCTTCAGTTGGATTTATAGGACTATACTTAATCTGGTACCTGCCTTCCTCTTCAGTCACCTACTATAGGACTTTCTCCTCATCCCACATTTAACCAACCTAAACCCTGTGCTCTGTATGTAAACCTACTTGGGCTTTAACATTTAGCTAACTCATTAACTCCTCTACTATTCAACTTTTCAATGTTTCCTTTTTATTTTATTTTTTATTTTTATTGATTTCAGAGAGGAAGGCAGTGGGAGAGAGAGATGTAAACATTAGTTATGAGAGAGGATCATTAATCAACTGCCTCCTGCACCTCCCCTTCTAGGGATGGAGCCTGCAACCTTGGCATGTGCCCTTGACTGGAATATAACCCAGGACCCTTTAGTCCACAGGCTGATGCTCTATCCACTGAGCAAAACCAGCTAGGACAAACTTTTCAACGTTTCCACTCCCCACTGCATACTCCAACTGAAGTAAAATTGTTATGCTCTGCCTTTATGCCATGAATTACCTTTTTGGGTTTTTTTTTGTATAAAATCTATAAGCATTGCTATATTATCTTTAGTTTAATCTCTAGATCTTAAGCCTCTTAAAGTCAGGGACCACATATTATTCATCACTGTATTACATTTGTGTCTATAATACTGGATGAATAGATACTGTGCCTTCTAGAAATATTAATTCCATTTTAACAAGAGAAAATACAATAGTGGAAAGTATTATCTTTCTGATGATGAAATTTCAGAACTAAGGAGATATTTTGTCAATGATACCCTCAAATTTGATGATATTTTGCCCTTATTCAAGTATAAGTGGCACCTGCACTTCCAACAATTTGGCCACTTTATAACCTTTATAAGATTTCTTCACATATTTGATCCAGGACAGTAGTACCTAAGTGTGATCCCTGGAACAACAACATTGTCATCTGGGAATTTGTGAGAAACACAATGTTTTGGGCCTCCGCCAGTGGCACTAAATCGGAAACTCTGGGAGAGGACCCAGCAAGTCCTGTTTCAACTAGTCCTTTAGATATTTCTGATGTTCTACAACGTGAGAACCACTGTAAAGGTCAGGAAAAGAGCTATTATTTGCTGCCTGACTAATTTTTCCCCTTTTGTCATGTGTGGTTCCTGGGAGAGCAAGTTGTGAATGGAAATTATAGCCAGCATGCATCATCTGGGTAGCATGAGCAAGTGGCTTAATCTTTCGAACCTAAATTATCTCATTTATGTAATGGGGTAAAATTATATATTATTATAACATATTATCTGCCTTAAGGGTTGCTGTGGATATTAAATGAGTTAATACACAGAAAATTTCTAACACCATTCATGAGAAAATAGCACAGGGCTTGCTCAAAAGGTTCAAGGGTGTTGTTTCCCTGTTGCTACCCTTGCTGCTATTTTTACTGTTACTATTATTGCTATAGCATTATGTTTAAAAACACTGCTGCCATTACTGTTAGTTTTACAGGTATTTTTTAAAAATGCTATGAAGTGATATATTTATTGTTATATTAGAGAGGAAGTAACAGGGTGGAAGAGGTAGATTAATAAAATTCACACAGCAGTTACAAAGTGAAACTAGAATTAAACTCTAAGTCAGTCTATGGCTTATTGATGTTTTTCTTTTGAAATGTGTAGGTATGAATGTCAACCCAGGTTCGAGTGTGCAGAAGAAATAACATTTTTTCCCATGATTCAACTTGATTTCTATTTTGAGTGCCCATCACACTGGGGTTGAAGACTTTCCTTCACCTGCTCTGGGGTCCACCCCCAGTTCTGGGTTGTTGTTGGGATCACTTAACCCTGAAGTCATCTCTTGATATGGGAATCCCATGATTGTCTTCATTCTGTCTGCTTTTTAGTCACAAATCCATCCATTTAGGTTTTCTTCTTTTAAAATTATTTTTTTATTGATTTCAGAGAAGAAGGTAGAGGGAGAGCTTAGAAACATCAATGATGAGAGAGAATCATTGATTAGCTGCCTCCTGCACTGGGGTCGAGCCCACAACCTGGGCATGTGCCCTGACTGGGAATCGAATGGTGACCTCGTGGTTCATAGGTCAATACAACCACTGATCCACACCGGCCGAGCCCATTCAGGTTTTCATTGATACAGTTCCCTTTCCTATCTGCTGACTTTATCCAGACACTATTATTCTTGCTGCTACTTTCACACCAATCCTAAAGTCATGGGCATCTTCTTTGGTTTCTTTATCACCCCGGGGATGGAGTTTTCTGGAAGGTTATCTGTGGGCCTTATCTGCTTAATGCTGGAAAATATCAGTTCCCAGAAATGGTGAACCCAGAATAGCCTAAATACTTTGGGGTGACAGAGAATAAACTACAGGGAAAACAAAATGTATACCAATATTTAATCATACAAAAACTTCAGTCACTTTAAAAGCATAGCATCTTTTCTGTAATCTTGCAAGGCTTAAACCACATGTCCTTCTCAAATCACCTTCAGTCTGCAATCACCTAAGCCCTTCAGCTTTCCTTCACAAAAGAAATGAATAAGTAACCCTTCAGCTGATAAGGTAATTCAATTTACTGGAACATGAACTAGACACAATTCTAATTTCTATAATGTTAGGCACCAATGAGAAAAGTTTACATGCACTACAACACACATTAAAACGTTTCACCCTGAAGAAAGACAAGGAGAAACATATGTTATTCACAACGGTAGCGATTGAATCTCAAGAAGCATAGGAGGGGAGAAAACATTAAACATGCTTGCAAAATGGAATGAAAGGATATTATTAATTGGGGGGGGGCAGGTGTAACAAGAAAATGTGAGTTTAAATTGCTCATCTGATTCCAAATGGCAGAAATAAGTTCAAATCGCCATCAAGCCCAAGTCTCAGCTGTTAGAATGATTGACTCATAACACGGTGATTGGCTTTGGGTCCCTACACATTCACCAAACACATATACACACATCGCACCCACACACACATACTTTCATTTTTGATATATGATTGTAATAAACTTTATACCATAGGCAGTTTTGATTATATAGGCTTATTTATTGCACCAAATAAGACATATATTTATTTCTAATTTATCTTCATAATGAAGCTATTTTCATCGTCTATGTAAATGAAGTGGTAGTTTATCAGGTTGAACAAGCAGACTTCATGATCTGAAACTCAAATACATTATCCCAGTGTTCAACTGACTTGTAAGATTGTTACTGACCTCAAAAGAAATAAAAAAAATTACAGAATACATGTTTAATAAATATTTATGTTTTTAAATGAATAAATTTTTAAATGGCGAGGAAGCAAAAGAGATAAAAGGATAAAAATATCGAAATGAAGGAAAGAGAAGGAGGGAGGAAAGGAAAAAAGAGAAAAAAGAAAAGAAAAAAAATTTCAGAAGTTCTAGTGATGGGCATGCAAAACTCCTCCTTGATTCTTATTATTCTTATTATTACCAGTAGTTATTTCTTCCTTCAACTCAAACATAATTTGCACTGTGTATCAGCCCACTTTTCATGGTAGATATGGAGAATCCTGCTCCTTTCAATAGTACCATATTCTTCCATTTAGTTCATCTCAAAAGCTACTTTTAAAAACTCACTTTCCTTTGACACAATTTTTTACAGCTTCTGCTGAACGATTGATACATTTTGTAAAGCATCCATGTTTCCTTTAAATACCTGCTTCTACCAGCATGTTTACATTGGTAGAATCACTCCTTTTACCAATGATTTCTAGGCACTAGGCCTTCCCTGTACACCTGCTCAAAGGCACTTCAAAACTATCAGATTAAGTCCCCAAGCACTACTTGTTTATTATCACTCCTTTCAACCATTCTTCCATTTTCTGCAATATCACATCCAAACTTGTATCCTCACACCATTAGCAATCTGCTCCTCAGCTATATTTCCAAATCCATCTCCCACAATTCCTAGACATAAAAATCCTTGTCTCTGCCAGGTTGGCCCCTAAATACTACTTTTCACATTCCTGCTTCGTCACCTTTATTTCTGGGGTGCCCTTTCCTCTCACCTTCACTTTATAAAAGTTACTTCTTATCCGAAGTTTATCAATCCTCACTTCTGTTGCCATATCTCCCTTGCTAGCCCAGCCCACGGTGCTCTCTGGCGCGGTTGCATGCTGACCACAGCTGCTGTCAGTACCTTTATCTAGCACATGCCATGCCATGCAGTGTTCACTGTAGTTAACATTTCCCAGGAGATAACCACCTCCTTATTTTTTTAAATATATTTTTATTGATTTCAGAAAGAGATGGAGAGGGAGAGAGAGAGAGAAATATCACTGAAGAGAAAGAATCATTGATAGGCTGCCTCCTGCATGCCCCACACTGGGGATTGAGCCTGCAACCCGGGCATGTGCCCTGACTGGGTATTGAACTGTGACCTCCTGGTTTATAGAGTCAACCACTGAGAAACACCAGCCAGGCACCACCTCCTTATTATTGGTAACCATGGCAAACAGGTTTTGGTTTTGGCAGGCAGGCAGGCATGCAGTATGGCATCATGATTAAGAGAATGGATACTTAAACCAAAACAAATTATACATGTTATACTATCTTGGAAAGTTACTAGCAACTCTAGGTCTCAGGTTTTTTCAGCTATCAATTGGAGATAATTACCATATTGGCCAGATAGCTATGGTGCATTGGTGTTTGAAGCATTTGTACATCAGATGGTGATTTTCAAAGGTCTTGTTAATCATAATCTTACTTACTTTATAATATTTCTATATTGGCTGTGTTTTACATATCAACTTTGTTTTTCCCCTCATGTTATGTAGTAATAATTTATAGTTTGTGGCACTTTATAATTTATAAATTGCATTTATGTAATCTGTACTACGCAAGGCTCTATCCATAAGAAAAGAGAATTAACATTCTAGTTCCTATCCAAATGTAAAATCACAACACAATCCAAAAGACAAAACTACTTCTAAAAGCCAACTAAGTCTCAGTCAAACCAGGAACAGTCTAGTGATATACCATTCCACTCTGGGGCCAAACCACCCTGCTCAATGTGCCAATTGTTGTAAATGTCAGTGTTACTATTATTCAGGTATGATGAGGCCAACTGATCAGGAGAGAATTATCACTGAAAACTAGTTTGTCAGCCACAATTCCCAAGGTGAGGAGACCTGCCATACCACATGGGGAGGATCCAGGATCAGTGAGGAGGCAGAAGGCATGGGAGAACTCATGGCGAGGTCCTTTGTTGTGCTTCCCTAGGGAAGGAATGGGTGAGTTAAGTAAGTAGGCTTAGACTGGCTAGTTTGAATAATGTCTGTGGGCCCTGGGTATACAGATTGTCCCAAACTGTGTGGTACCTGGCTCTAGGGGGAGATGATGGGAGGGGAATGTAAATTAAATGCATGTCTTTATTTATTTATTTTTTACATAAACCCTGATCTCATTGGAAAAGATCCTGAAAGTGCTGTATATTATTTGTATATATAAAAACCCAGTGACCAGAATGACAGGACAACTGGAACAGGTGTGGGGAGGGGAGAGTGGGCTATGGATTAGTTTTTATGTGAATGGTGCACTCTTGGTAAGTCATTTATTATTTCTAGGAAATACTAGCTAAACCTGGGATGGGCAGTCCCTCCCTGATCAGTGCCAGGCTCCAAATGTCAGAGCATCAATAATATGAAAATATATATGTATTTGAAGTTATAGATGCAACCTAAGGTGTTCACAGATTATTCCATTGTAAATGATTTTTTAAAACTTTGCAACCAGTAGGTAATTTGTAAAGTGATACCTTGAGATGCTGTGAATTTCTATAAATATCTTGTTCTCCAAAGGAATTTTACGCGCTTTGCTTCATTGATGAGCATTGCATCATGGTGGCTAGGCCGTGTGACCTTTCCAATTCTATCACTCTTTCTCTGCATAGTAGCTTTCATTGTTTAGTGAAGAAGAGGTCTCTCTTTACCCTCCTCCTTTCTTTGTTAAAACGTTATAATGGATCCTTGGAAACTTTTGCTATTCAAATGTTTAAAATCCATTACCATTGATCATTTTTTAATTTCTTTCTTTCTGTATATTTTTAATACGCCATCTATCCTATATTTGGCCCATGGAAATATATTTTAAAGAGATTCCTGCCATTTTCACACATTTGCATCAGAATTTGAACAATTTCTTGCTTTTTGGAACAACATATTTCATACTTATCTTCTACTTTACAATATGTTGTTCCAAAGGCAAATACAGAATGACTTTACTATAAGGAATATTGGTGCCTTTTATTGGGAGCCTATTATTACTTTATTTTTAACATAGAAAAAAACACACAGATTAATAGTTTTTGCCTTGCAGGGAATATTTGTTAAGAAAAAGCTATATTGAAGACATTAATAATAATCTTAGCATTTAAAAATTCTGGAATGGCCAAATAATCATTATCAATATCATATATACCTTCAAATTACTTAATAACTTTCTAAGCAGCCATTGCTTTGTTGAACTGCATGGATCCTTGTACTTTTATTTGCATATGCAAGTAGTCATGAGTATTCATGGACTAAATTGGTAAAATAATATAAATTTGCAAGAGACAAAATTCTAAGGGTCTGTTAAGTCAGATGTTTCCTTGACAGGAACTTTCTTTTTACAATTTAGTAGTAAATAATATGACAATATCATAGTTTCTTTTAAATTCTTGGGTATAAAAGGAAACAAATGCAGGGGGAAAAGGAAAAAGTAGCCCAGCCAGTGTGGCTCAGTGGTTGAGTGTAGACCTCTGAACCAGAAGGTCACAGTTCGATTCCAGTCAGGGCTTATGCCTGGGTTGCGGGCTCAGTCTCCTCCCGGTGTTGGGCATACAGAAGGCAGCCTATTAATTATTCTCTCTCATCATTGATATTTCTATCTCTCTCTCCCTCTCCCGGCCTCTCTGAAATCAATTAAAAAGTATATATGTAAAAAAATATCAAAAAGTATTATATGTACATTTTTCAACTAGTCCAGGTAGAGAAAATATTTGCTAGTAATTATAGTAGCATCATTTTTGGATTTAATAAGTAAAAAATAAAACCAAAGAAAAAACAAACAAATTTTTAATACTAAGCAAACATTGGAAAATGATTTGATTAATTATTTGATTATTCTGTATAAGAATGATATAGAGTGACCTAAACAAATAAATTTAGGGGGGATTTGATACATGATAAATGAGAAAAAATTGAAATAATATATAACACATAATAAGCTTATAAAATAAAAATTAAAAATGATTTAGAGGCAAGTTTAGATAGCAGTTAAAAATTGAACAATTCATTAAAATAATTTTTCAATTTAAATGTGACCTTTTTAATCTTTTATGTCAAACACATCACATATTTCTAGCATACTGAACTATCAATAAGTTATACAATATTATTTCTAACATAGAAAAATATTATTTCTAACATAGTCAAGCAATAAATTACTTGGTGGCTGTGAAATCATATTATAATAATTTAAGGGAGATTGAAACAACTTTTCATTTATATTAAAATAATAATTATAATATTTCCTACATTATTCCACATATTCTACATTAAAAACATTGACAATGCTGAGAGCAGTCAACAATATGGTATTTATTCTAAAAATTAAATGCATGTCTTTATTTATTTATTTTTTACATAAACCCTGATCTCATTGGAAAAGATCCTGAAAGTGCTGTATATTATTTATATATATAAAAACCCAGTGACCCAGAATGACAGGACAACTGGAACAACCGGAATGACTGATTGCTATGACGTGCATTGTGGCAGTCAACTGGCCGGATCAGGGCCCCATCGGGCCCCCCCCCGCAATGGCCCGCAGCCCCTCTCCCTGGCCAGCCCCACCCTCAATTGGCCTTCCCCCCATCTGGGGTGGGGCCAGCCAGCCTCCTGTGGGCACCCCTCCGCTGGCCAGGCCTGATCAGCCCCAATTAAGGCAGGCCAGCTAGACCCCACCAGTGCATGAATTCATGCACGGAGCCTCTAGTTAAAACATAAAATCAAATCACACAGGCAATTCAAGAAGAAAAAAATTTTTGTGCAAATTTCATCCAGATCTGTTTTGATTTCTATCTGGCACACTTAATTGATTGAACAAACCTCTTTCAGCATATACTGAAAATAAAATAGAGGGAGGAAAGCATGCGTTTATTATAACAAAAACCACAAGCACATTTACTATGTGCCTGACACTGTTATAAGTGTTTGACTAACTCAGTACTCATTCTGACAGTGTTACAAGAAAGATACCATACTGGCACCATTTTAGACAAGGGGAAGGGGGAGCTCAGGTAAATCAAATAGTCACCTGCGATTACTTAATCTTGGTTGACGTGGCTGAAACCCCCAAGATTATTCCATGGTCCCTAAACCTCAATTACATGGTAATAACTGTTTAAAAAGTTAAGAACAATATTAACCAAAAATAAATAAATAAATAAATAAATAAATAAATAAATACAAAATGTAATTTTAAAATTGCCTATACATTTTAACATAAAACTAACTTTCTTTAAAGTTAAGTGATTTGACACAAAATCCAGAGCTTTGGAATTGGGACCAGGTCCAGATTTTCTGAAATTAAATTCAGTTTTATTTTTGTCAGAACGAAAAACCTACTAATGAAAATTATCAGGATTGTGAATGAGTAACTGAGGGAGAAAGAACCTGGTAATAATGAACTCATGTATATTGTTTATGTGTGCTGTACACTTTCCTAAGTTTTATATATTTTAATTCACAGAACAACTATGTGTGATAACTTTTTTATTATTAACCCAACTTTTGAGATGCAGAAACTAAGGAACAAAGACAATAAATACATTTCTCAAGATCACAAAATAAAAGAATAACTAGCAAAGCTAGAATTCAAGCTCCTGCGTTTTGGGTCCAGAGTTCTTGCTTTTAAGGCCAAGGAAATGCTGACGTTTAAGATTTGTGACTGGGAGGATTTCTGTTGGTAGAAAGGGAGAAGCCAGAGAAAGCAAATGCTCTTTCATAATTGTTCCCCTAAGAAATGGTGGGGATGAGAAAAAGTCCTACATGTTACGTTTGTTATATCAAAAGGTATACTGTCCAAATGGAAATATATCTGAAAATAAAAATGTCTAAATCCTAGCACAGAAATCAAAGTAGATATTTACAATTCATCTAGTAGAGGAGAGATTTAAACTGAGAATGGAAATAATGATAAAAAATGTTAACAATAATAATTGTTATAAATATAATATGCTACAATGATTTATTATTTTATATGTTTATTTTGTAGTTTATAGCTATAGTTTTGTCACATGTGTGACCTTATTTAACCTCATATATTATTTAATTTAATATCAGAGATAAAGTTTTACATGGAACAGAGAAGAATTCTAAGATAATTCTGAAAGAGTCAGTCAAGGAACAAGAAATGGCTGTGGAGATAAGAAATGATCCAAACATAAACCAGATTTCAAGGGCTTGAATAGTGAGTAGATGATGAATAGTGAAGTGGCAAGGTATTCTACACTTTCAAAAGGGGAAGAAAAAAGGAGATGTGTTTAAAAAGTTAGTCAGAACTAAAAAAAAAAAATACTTTTAAGGTAGGACAAACTGGAACATACTTAGAAACACAGGTAAAGAACCAATGGAGAACAAATAAGGAAACCTAGAATTTGGGTATGGATGGAGAATGGATTGTGTTCCTTCAGTCACGAGTAAATGAGGTCAGAAATCTTATCTTCATATTAGCATATTATAACATATTAAACATATTAGCAATCATAAGCAAACTAATAAGGAAGGGTCCGTAGGAAATGTGGGTACGGATCTAAAGCTGTTTGAGCTGAATGGTTTCAGAAAGGTAGCTGATAGAATGTGATGGTAGAATACTGAGAAGAAAAAAAATGGCATGGACATGTGAGGAAGTGTATTAGGGAATCAAGAAGAAAACCAATGGTCAGCTTTTTGTCTAAAGCACTTTTAGCTAAGAATATAGTTTTTAATCACTTCAATCTTCTAAAATTAAAAAAGGCTCATATTTCACTATCCTAATAAATTATTAGATATTCATGTGTTGTGCTAAGTAAGCAGTTAATGGTAGAATTAAGAAAAACTAAATGGATTCTCAAATGGGCCAGTAAAGGATTTCTGTCATCATAAAATGTTAAATGGAAAACGATTTTTAATAGAGGTTAACATAATCTATACTGGAGCTCAAAGAAGGCAATCAAGTCAATCATTAAATGATTTATCATCAATTAGTGTTTCAGTTACTCTGTTGCATGCTACAAGTTACATGTGTAACAAGTTAACTTTTAAAAACTCAGTTTAATTTTTCTATTTATTTTAGTTCTATTTATTTTAATCTTCAATATGTGAAGCTATGTTTTGCCTGCTTGATTGTATAAAATATGATAACATGTCTAGTTGGAAAATAAAATAAAAAAATAATTTTAAAATGAGGAACATAATTTTGCTCCTTGTGTCATCTAATTTTTCTTTAATGAAATGGGAATTCCATAAAAGTACAAGGAAAATGTAAGCCCAAGATTTTTAAAAATGTCAAATGAATCTAGACTTACTCTAGTACTTTAGAAAAACACATGTTTATGGAACACCTACATGAAAATCATATAAAAGAATGAATGAGATGAGATAGAGGGGAATAGCACCTAATTTGCTTGTGCTGGAATCACAGATATATTGTCCTTGTGCAATCATGATTATTTTGTTTAGAGCTTCAATGTAGAATTATTTGATATACTGGTTAGATGTCTGGAGTATATATGAGAATTCTTTTTCAAAGTTTCAGGTGAGAATCATCTGAAAAACTAAGGCAACAAACAAAAAACAGATAATTGGTTCCATTTGAAACCAGAATAAAAATGTATTTTCTTAATACCCTATGACCCACAAGGACAAGATCACAGAGGCCAATTATGATAAGCACACATTTTTAAATATAGTTTCTAAGGCTTCGATAACAAATGATCACAAACTTCAGGGCTTAATACAATACAAATATATTCTCTTACAGTTTTGGAGGTCAGAACCACAAACTCCATTTCAGTTGGCTGAACCCAAAATATCCAGTAGGCCACATTCAACCTGGAGACACTAACAGAGAATCTGTTTCCTCTCCTTTTCCAGCTTCTAGTGTTGCATTCCTTGGCTCATGGACCCTTCCTCCACCTTCAAAGTCAGTGGCAAAGCTCTCACTGACTCTGCCCGCCTCTGCTTGCTCACACGGCTTTCTTCTTCTGTAGTCTGACGCAAACATCTCTTTTTATAAAGATGCATGTGATGGTATTTAGGTCCCAGCTGGATAATTTAGAATATTCCCCCCATCTCAATGTCCTTAACTTAATTTTACTTGCAAAGTCCTTTTTTAAAAAAAATAAATTTCATATAAGGTAACATTCACAAGTTTCATGTATTAGGATTGTGGATACCTTTTAGATGTTCATTACTCAGCCTACCACAACATGTGAGGCACACATCTATCTATAACGTGAGATTTAATCTGTTTTCCCCTTACCTGGTGTATTAAAAGGAAATTGTCAGGAAAACCTTTAATATTTGAGAACTTGCATGCTAAAAGGAGTATATAGTCTCAGAAAATCATACTTCTACAAATCCTTAGAAAACAGAGCTTGAGTTCCCACACTAAAAGCTGTCACCTTCCTTCTCCCACAAATCCCTAAGAACTGGTAACTGTGTGGCCCTCGGCTCATTACAGCCCTATTCTGTCAAGGACAATATCTAGCAAGTGTTGGCCCACGGACAAAAGAGTAAAGTTATAATAATAAAAACAGAATTTCATGAGATCAGATCAAATCAAGGGCCAGGAGGATCCAAAATGCAATGGAAATAAAGTTTGAAAAAAGTTATCTAGGATTCTGAGAATTGATAGAGAGGAGATAATAAATACAATTGGTGATTGATCATATTACACATATGTGTGACATGATGATCTGCATTCATGATGTTGAGTTAATGGTATGTTAGAAAATAATGGCTGAACATGTAAATACATTTTGAAATATTTTATTAAATTCACCAATTGTAGATCAGTAAGAGCAGCTGGCATATACTTAACTATAATTTCAAATGAGAATGGACATTTATGCAAACAGAGACCTGGACATATTTTGGCATGGCGTCATTGTGGCATGACAAGTATGCAAATTTAGATTTTTATAAGTTCTTATTCAAGATATGAGGTTCAGTGTCTGTGTGCCATCCATTTATCATCCTTGTTTGTTACCTCTTCATATGTTTATGTATCTCTTTAACTAGAATTTTGCCTCACATGGGACAGAGCATAGCTTAGGCATAGATATCCCCGAGAGAGATACTGAAATGAAGTTTGACATGCAAGATAAGGCATAGATATAAGCATGCATAGCAATGAATACCCTGAGGAAAATATTGTCTTTTTTTTTATCATGGCAAATGCAAGAGTTCAAAATGAATTGTGTTCTAATGTCACTTACGCAAACCCTTTTCATCTATTGTAGTGCCTAGCAGAGCACGTGATCGTAGCATAAAATCAGTACAAGTATATTGAATTGAACTTATTACTGCAAATTGTAAAAAATAATCTGTACCCAGCAAAATAATTTATTTTTGAAACAAGCAAAAAAAAAAAGTAGCCCTCAACATCAGGAAATTCTTAGCCAAATAGAACATTGTTATGTTTTTCTGTGAAAAAATAAGAGGACTTAGCCATGGTTAAAAGAATGTATTCTCCTCATTTTCTATCTACTCTTTAGATTCCTGATTGAATTCCCTGACATGCTCAGATGACTAATAAGTGCTTAAGGTAACTTCTCATCATAAAGGAAGGAAGTTATTATGTAAATTATTTTATCTAGGCACATGGATAATAAAAATTACCTTTCCGAATCTGGTTTTCAGACAAGTATAGTTTTGAAACTTCTGAAAAATGGGATATAAGCATGCAACACTTTTGCAATTACCGAAATATAGAATGTATTAAACTCATTTTTTTCCTTCATTTTTGCTGGTTGGAATTTGTACGTCATGGTTGCAACTGATAAGGCCACCGTGGACCATAAGATTTTTGTGAATGGCGGCTACCACGGGTTGAGTTCCCCAACAGAGATGCTGAAATGAAGTTTGACATACAAGATCATTAACTCTTTGTGCCTTTTGGGTCATCCACAGTGGAATGTAGGAGGAGAAAACAGGTTCGGATGGAGGAAGAAGTTGAACTGAGGTGGAGTTCTCATAATAGCCTCTAGAAATTTCATGAGATCTTTTGAGCCAGACTTGCGCTTCAATATAGTCCCATGGTGGGTTGAAGTGGTCTGGCTTTATAACCCTGTATTGATCAATTACTGACTGTAGGTAACAATAGATCATGAGACCTTGGGAAAGGCAGCTGTTTATGGCTTTGGCAATCCACCCAATAAGGGGACAACTGTGTCCAGACAGTTCACTAACAACTATGAAAATAAATTCTTCAATGATAGGCATCTGATGGGCATCCTAGCGTCCAACATAGTGGCTATGTCTAATAAAATAAAGAAGCATCATGAGTCCTGGAACCGGAAGGAATTTTCCAGTCTCAGACTGCCAACCTCACTGTGACACCTACTTCAGTAGCGTGGCTTTTATTACCATACTAGTGGCCCACTGCACGAAATTCATCCACTTAGGGGGGGTGTCCCCCAGCCTAGCCTGTGCCCTGTCACTATGCGGGAGCCCCGCGATCCATTGCCCCAAAGAGTTAGGCCTCTGTGAGGTTCAAGCCCCTGGGCCCAACACCACGGGTGGGGACACGAGCCTTATGTCCCAGGGGCCAGCGCCAGGGGCGGAGACATGAGCCTCATTTCCCCAGGGCCCGTGCTATGAGCCTCATGTCTTCAGGGCCAGAACCAGGGGCAGGGATGTGAACCTGAGCCTGACATCCCGGGACCCGGCGCCGGGGGCAGAGACGGGATCCTCACATAAGCTCCAATGCTGCAAGTCCCCGCCCACCTGCACCTGCTGCGCACGCAGCCTCCTACTGATTGGTTGTTATGTGTGAGGGTGTCACGACCATTAGCATATTAGCTCTTTATTATATAGATTTATGCAATGAGTTCCAAAAATTTATCTCTAGTCCTGAGCAAGTACCAGAATTTTATAGCAAGTAAAGTACTTGGCATTTCCAGTGGATGGAAATAATGTTCAATCTTTATTTCAACTTGATCAAACTAAACTTCAACCCCCACCAAATAAGATTTTCTTTTTGTACTACCAATCTCAGTATATGGCACAAAAATCTATGTAAATGCTTACTTCACAATCTAAAATCATATCTTAGCTCATAAAGCATTTCATTAGCTGACCTCTCCTATAACATCTTATGACACTCTTGTATTATACATTCAAAATTTCCATCAGTTTTATAAAGGGTTTATTTTATGCATTTTTTTTGTTATTCCTTTCTCCACTACATTCCCTCTTTCTGTATTTGCTTATTCTCTTCTCCTCTCCAATTAACTTCTATTCACATTTAATATCCTAAGTTAGACTTTCTGGTTCCCCTTGCCACATTATATAACTCAATTGCATTCGTAATTATTTATCTCCAAAACACAAGCATCATAATCTTCTTATAGTATTGTATCTCCAGCACCTGTACAATGTCCGGCCTATAGTCATTTCATATTAAGTAGGTGAATGAATGTAAGATTGAAAAAAGAAACCCCGGATTCCATCTATTCCAGTTATCCTCTTTCCATATAAGCATAACATGGTCCACTTTTCACAGGTTATTATAGTAGTGAAAAATAAATCTGAACATGTAGTGGTTAAATAATGGACAATGGCAAATATTAGAAAAAGTAAACTGGACTTAATTTGTTAGATATTGTGGAGCCACTGAAAAATTTTAAGAAGTCTTTAGGTAAAATCGTGAGTTAAATTTCAGGCTGTAGCCAGTTGAAGATAGCCAGGATGATCACTGCATTAATTGAAGTCTTACTAGCAGTGTGTGGTCAGTGTTGAGCTGTGAATAATTTAATAGAAGGAACTCTGAAATTGAGATGATAGAATATCAGATGTACTCACTGACTCTTCAGACAACATTAAACAGCAAGAGAGAACAAGGAAGTCACTTAAAACTAAGAGGATATGCTGACAATTTAAAGTGAATTCCATGAGTATAAAAACACAGAGAACAAAATGCATTAAAGATAAGACGAGGGTAATATAATTGGAGAGGGAAATAATTTTTTTAAAATGCAAAAGTGCAAGATGTGCAAGTGTGGAAGATACATAGCTAAGTGTCATCGTGGAGAACAAACTACCAGTCGGTGAGGCAGCACCAGGGAAAGGAGACAGTGTTGAATTCTAAGTAGGAACAGTGCACCCCGGGATGAAGCACTGATTCTCAAATTCTAGTCTCAGTCTGTGGCCTGGTTTTTAAACTGTGATCAAGAAGCTTTGTGGAAAATGTGGGGCAGACTCGGAGGAGGAAAATATAATCTGTTAAATTGTTAATTAATAATAATTAATAAGTTCAATGAAAGAAGGTTCAATAAGGGATGACAGTACTGAGAGGTGACTAAGAGTTATGTCTGCAAAGAATTGTGTCCAGGCCCTCTCCACCAGACATAATAGTTTGGAAGGATATGAGAGCAGACAGTAATATGACAAACTACATATGAAGGATGATTTTCCTCATGCTTTTAAAAAGAATATCAGCATGAGATGCTACAAATACAAAAATAAAAATTGATTTTAATTCCCTTTGAATGATTTAAGCAAAATTCTATTGAACTGAGAATGGTGAAATAAATATCTTTTTAAGTTACCCTTACCCATCACAAATATTTTGATACTATCATTCTTAATACTAGTCTGACAAGCTTTGATTTTTTTAAAAAAAACAACAACAATATTGCCCATATGCGGGCACACACACACACACACACACTAACTCTCACACACACTCCTCTCACACACACACATGCTAGAAACCATGCTGATCTCATTCAGGGCTTGGTCCCACGAATTCTCTTGATCAGCCTCTGAATAGATACTATCATTACTCCCAATTTTACAGAGAGGAAACAGGCTCACCTAGATTAAACAACTTGCCCACTCTCACACACCTGAAATATGTATGCAACCATGATTGTTGGACACCAAAATGCATGTTGTTAACCATAAATAATACTACAGTATCAGTCTCAAGTACACAGGAGAATCAGTTTAATTTTTTTTCTCTGTATTCTCAATAGTATTAAGGACATAGTTTTTACTTACATATTTGTTGAAATAATATTATAAATGAAAACATTTGGAAATAAGACCCAAGGGAGTTGAAGAATAATTTATGTGAAGATTATGTTTCCTGGTGATTTTAAATTTTAAATATTTAGACTGACCCCCCCCACACACACACACACACAAGCCCTATGTAGAGGCCTTAAACACTCACTGTGACTGTATTTGAAAGCAGGAAAGTAATTAAAATTAAATGAGGTGATAAGTGTGGGGCCCTAATCTGACTGAATCTGTGTTGCTTTTAGAGTAAATAGGAGGTGTTGATTTTCACTCTTACAGAACAGATAACAAATCTCTCTCTCTCTCTCTCTCTCTCTCTCTCTCTCTCTCTCTCTCTCTCTCTCTCTCTCCCTCTCTCTCTCAGATACAGCATATCAGGAAGAGAGCTGCCACCAGAAATTGAACCCCCAGGAAACCTTCATATTAGATTTTTTGTCCTCTAGAGCTGGGAGAAAATTAATTTCTCTTTAAGTCAGAGTCTGCAGTATTTTTTAATGCAGGCTGAACAGACTAAGACAGTATATTTTATTTAAAAGGACGACAATAAAAATGATATAGTCTTTAACGTCAATTAATAGGATGCGAGCTCAAGTGTGAAGTCAGAGAATAAGTGAAAAGGATGCTGTCTGTAAGAAAGTAGGGCTCTAAAGACCTGCTCCCATGTGTTAGAGGAGCAGACAGGAGGACTTCTTGTTGTTGTCCATGTTTTGTTTTCTTTCACTGTGAGGAAGGCACAGTTTCTCCCTTTGTGTTTTTACTTTAGATACATAGTCTTCTGCTGTTATTAACCAGATCAGATTTTTTAAATACTCATCTAATGCCGTGGGTGGTTTGGCTCAGGGAATAGAGAGTTGTCCTATAGACTGAAGGGTTCCAGGATCGATTCCCATCAAGGGCACATGCCTAGGTTGCAGGCTTGGTCCCCCATGGGGGATGTGCAGGAGGCAGCCTATCAATGATTCTCTCTCATCATTGATGTTTCTATCTCTCTCTCTCTCTCTGCTTCTTCTCTTAAATCAATAGAAATATGTTAAAAATAATAAATAAATATTCATGTAATATTAACAGTAATTGCATATTTGCAGGAAAAAACTAACATAGAAGTAAGACCATCAGATATCTGTTAGTGTGGAACACTTGGAAAGTTCCCTCATAGAGATGTATTCAGTGTCCTTTTTTATATTAATTTTCTTTTCCTTTTTAACATCAGTTCATATTTTATGGCCTTGGTTGAGAGAAAGTAGCCTTAGCTTTAAAAGAACTACCCTGACATCTTAATTTTTCTTTAACTCAGCACTCAGATAAGAATTTGATTACTTGAGAATTTAAAAAATATGATTGGTTTGTGTTTAGTTAAAATTAAAATGACCTTAAAATGAACTTACTTAAAATTAAATGACCTAAAAACTGTGGGAAACACAAATTCACCATAATGTCATTTACTTGATTAACCTTTTTAGTTACTTACTTACAGTGCAAAATGTTTAAATGAGAAAACTAAATAAACAAACCAAAATAAATTTCTTTGTAAAAGGGCACTGAAGGGTTATAAGTGATTAGAGATAAAAAATGTGGTAATTTAATATGTAGTGAAAGATTTTACTTTCTCTCAAATATGTTTGTTGATAAAGATTTGATATTTTGAGTACCTCACGGACAATTAATTTTTGGTGAAAGACTTATTGTTGTGATATGAGATCTAATCCAATATTTTAAAATGTGTTCCTCATCATTTTTTTGCAGAATTTGAGAAAGTCTACTAATTGTCAAATTATCATTAGGAATATTGGCTTTGCTACCTATAAATGATACCAATGTAATTTGCTATTTATTAATAGGAAGGGAGCCAAAGGGAAGACTAGACATAATAGGCGTTGTCATTTGGGCAGCTTCACAAGGAAGCTGCAATTTCACACTCTCTAGGGAACCACCAGCCCATTCCCCACAGATCACTGGAAGAAGGGCTCCAACCAAGGAGAGATAGATGAATGTGCAGTGAAGTTGGGGTGACTAGGGGAGGTGCCTGTCAGTCAAACCTGGGAGCAGAAATCATTGGTTGGAGGAGGCAGGAGCCTATGAAAATTTGGGGATATATAATCCCCCAAACAAAGGGGTTAGTTCTCTTGGCCTAGCTATACTTCTTCCTTGTAGGGGCAGAGGGAAATGAAACTTTAGGAACTCAAGGGTTTGATGCCACAGAAAAAAAATATTTCTACAATAGCTCATCCTCCCATGGGAGTCTCAGAAATTATTTTTCTTGAAATATAATAAGGAACCTATTCCCACAAGCAATAAGTGAGAATGTAGAGCTCCCCCCATTGATAACATAAGTACAGTGAAGAGGGTTTGACTCTGACGTTTTAAGATGTAACGCCTTTACAATATATCGTTCTAGTTTAATTCTTAATTATTTATTAATGTTGCAAAATTTTAGTGTTTTCTACCTTTTGAAAATAAAATTCGTATTTTATTTTATTCGTATTTTATGACAGACAGAATTGACATGCACATAAAAAATTCCATAAAAAACATTTTAATCCATAACAAAGTTTTTAACACATAGCAAAAAAAAATTACAATTTTTTCCCAAGGGTAATAAAACATTTACCACTTAGTCTTATATGTCACATTGTCATTTCAACATATTTGGTCTAAAATATTGAGATGCATTCAATTAGTGAGTAGTGACATTCAGATAATGGTGGACACATTAAAAGTACATTTATAAAAAATAAACGGCCGAAACCGGTTTGGCTCAGTGGATAGAGCATCAGCCTGCGGACTGAAAGGTCCCAGGTTCGATTCCGGTCAGGGGC
>NW_006285802.1:277256-286111 GCF_000327345.1 Myotis davidii
CATTAAAAGTACATTTATAAAAAATAAACGCAGAGTAAGTTGTCAAAAAATTTTCAAAATCTCATTTTTGATGGATCTTATGAGGACTCTACGGTTCATCACAAATATATTAGAAGAATAGAAAGCCTGAAATATTTTTATAGCCTAAGAAAAATATCTTAGTGTAACATAATTTTAAATATCATGCTATGCTACAGACTCAAGGGCTAATAAGCCAGACCATTTTAAGTTCCTATTAGCCCTTGTATATTGAGGGTCATTTTGAAAGTGTCACTTTCAAAGTGAAAATCTTTTTTACATGTTTTAAAACAACAAAAACCAAATTGTTACTTAGAAACCAGTCACATTTATAGCAAATTTTATTTTTGAAATATCATTTTAATAGAACTATCGCAATTGAATTTCACTGAAGTTTTTAAGCTCTTGTGTTGCAGTAGTTGAGCCTCTGAATCTTATGAGCTTTACTGGCACATTTTTTGCTGTCTGAGTAGCACTCTCCATCAATGTTAATGAATATTTTTACAACATAACTTGTAAAGAACTATTCTGTCCATTAAATTAGATGGGACTTTTAGCATCATCTTGAAAAAAAGAGATGCATCAGCTATTTCTAAGCACTTTTAAATACAAGATATACGTCTTCAGGACTACAAAGTGAAGTTGGCAAAACTCATGTATGAAAATGTTCGATACTCTCATACAGAATTTCCTAAGATCAATGTCAACAGAGAGGGCAAATGGTTAGATTGAAAAAGAAGAAGAAGAAAATGTTGAAAAGTCTAAGGAAAAATAAGAAGTAACTTGGTAAATATGTTTACAGCCAAAATATGTGGGAAGCAGTACTGAGCACATATGTTTAAAGGATACAGAAACTTTAGCATAAATATATTTATCTTGAGACAAATGCAGACAAAGATAGATTTAAAATATCTGCTAATACATATATTTAATAAAGTTTTGCATTGCTTTTTCTTCCTCGGGACTTAAGGAATATTAGGAAGCATTTTAAACATGACTAAACTTGAGACACTTTTTTTTTTTTTGGCTGAAATGACAGGCTCTGGGAAATACATTTATGTAGGAAATAAAAAAATTTGTCAATAGTTTCTGTTGTAAAGAAAGTGTTTTTATTTCTGTAATTTTTATAAAAATGTATAAAGGGAAGAAAAATTTTATTGGATGTTTTCACTGCTCACAATACTATTAAGAATATTGTATTTGACAGGTAAAAACAATTGAAAGAACTCTTAAAGTTTATCAGATTGTATTGGTGGAAAATGTTGATAGAACAAATATTTCATAACACCATGTTTTACTGGTCTACCTTCAAAATGTTTAAATTTAATAGCAATAAAGTTCAGAATATAAAAAACTGAAGATGTGTAATAGGCAGCCCCTTTCCCTCAATAAATCTAATGGCAAGTGAATTATGTTTTTGGGAAAGCAACTAAAGTTTCTCTCGTTCAGAGGTTTTGGAATAATACATCAGAAAAATGATGGAAAACAAGTGTCTTCCACGCCCTAAAATTATGGCAACATAAAATACACTGTGAAGTCATCCTCTGAGCATCAATAAAACATATATCAGAATGTCCGTTTTATGTTTCTCCCACCACCAAAAGCACACACTGCCATAAACTACCAAAATATGAAAAAGTTTCAATTAAGCATATTTTACATTTTATGTACATTTCATTATTTAACTAGGGCTCAGATGCACATTAGGGATACAATATGTCTTTCCAAGTCTGTCAATATGAAACCTGAGATTAGATTAAAATCCTGAGAAACTAGCTTTTGTATATTTTAGGCATGACAACTAAATCTCCATTTCCTCAAAGTATTTCCATTTCAAAATTTTTTAAATAACTTTCTAATTCATTAGGGCAACCTGAACTAACCAGATGTCAAGACAACTCCTAATATTAGGCATTAATTTCAGGCCATAGACCACAGAGTACATTTTCATTATTTTATTAAGCTGTTTTAGATTAAGTGACTATATATCTGCAGCAACTGAGATAAAAATATACGAAAAATAAATGTGTGCAATCACTTATCCATGATTATAAAATACTAAAATCTCTGAAAATTGAAAGTATTTTTGTAACTCAATGGGCGATAATATTTGACTTGCTCTGTAGTCACTTAAGGAGTGAATAGATTTGAGGTTATTTATAGTTTTTCTTTCCCACTTAGTATAAAAGATTCACATGATTTTTCTGTGAACATCATGCTATGATTGATAACTGACCCCAGTAGGAGAATTATATACACAGTATATGTGCACATTGCTCTCAAAAGGGTCTCTCAAATTCTCAATCTGAAACATATCTGGTTTTTTGGGTTTCAAAAAAGATTATTATATTATTTAAGGTCACTGATTGATTTGCTTATGTTAAATTATCTTTGTATCCCAGGGATAAATCTTACTTGGTCATGATGTATAATCCTTTTAATATGCTGTTAGATTCAGTTTACTAGCATTTTATTGAAGACTAGAGGCCCTGTGCACAAACATTTGTGCACTGGTGGTGGGGGGGGGTGTCCCTTAGCCTTCTCACAGTCTGGGACCCCTCAGGAGATTACCACCTGCTGGCTTAGGCCCACTCCCCGGGTCACACATGGCAGGCCCAATCCTGGGGTTGGGGCAGGTGGCGGATGGCGCTGCCCCGCCTGCCCTCTTTATGTAAATTTAACGGCCATCTTTGTTGGGTTAATTTGCATACTCTTCTGATTGGCCGCTGGGCATAGTGAAGGTAAGGTCAATTAGCATCTTTGTCTTTTATTAGTGTAGATTATTGCACCTATGTTCATCAGGGATATTGGCTTGTTTTCCTTCTTGTAGTGTTTTTGTCCAATTTTGGTAACAGAATGATGCCGGTCTCGTGAAATGAGTTTGAGGGAGTTTCCTCTTCTATTTTTCTTTTTACAGAGGTTAAGAAGGATTAATATTGATTATTCTTTGAATGTTTGGTGGAATTCACCTATGAAGCCATGTGGTCTTGGGCTTTTCTTTGGTGGAAAGTTTTCATTACAGATTCAACCTTTTTAATTAATGGTTTGCAAACTTTCCATTTCTTCTTGAATCAGAAAAAGTGGCGCGCATGCACACACACACACACACAGTGCAATATTATTAAGCCTTAAAAAAGAAGAAAAGCCTGCTATTTGTATAGCATCAATAAACCTGAAAGATATTATACTAGGTAAAATAATGAAATAATCCAGATGAAAAAAAGGCAATGCATATTCTTACTTATATGAAAAGTCTAAAATAGTCAAAGGTCTAGAAGCAGAGAGGAGAATGGTAGTAGCCACAGATTGGGGAGAAAGGGAAACGTTTGTCAAGGAGAGCAAAAGTTTCATTTATGCAAAAGTGAATTCTAGAGAACAGCATTTGCTTATAGCTAACAATACTGTGTCATATATTTTAAATTTTCTAAGAGGATAGATCATAAGTGTTATCACCATACCCTCAAAAAGAAAGAAAATAGCCCTAGCTGGTTTGGCTCAGCGGATAGAGCGTTGGCCTGCGGACTGAAGGGTCCCAGGTTCGATTCCGGTCAGGGGCATGTACCTGGGTTGCGGGCACATCCCCAGAACGGGGCGTGCAAGAGGCAGCTGAATTGATGTTTCTCTCTCATCGATGTTTCTAACTGTCTATCCCTCTCCCTCTCCCTTCCTCTCTGTAAAAAAATCAATAAAATATATTTAAAAAAATAAAAAAGAAAGAAAATAGTAAATATGTAAGGTGATGATATGTTAATTACCTTTAACTGATGATTATTTCAAAAAGTATATGCATATCAAATCATCAAGCTGTACACCTTTAATATATTTTTAGCTTGCAGGTCATGTCTCAAAAAGGAGGGGGAAAAGATCTAAGGAAAATATTCTGAAGTAAGTAAATAAAAGGACCCTGAAGTTTCCTTCACAGTCAGCCATTCTAAGCTCTTTTTAGCAAACTCAAGCTATGAAGAAGCTCTCTGATCTTGGATCTACATCTCCTAGTGTCCTCACTATCTGGATGACATTGTACTCCCTACCTTCCTGGCAGTCTCACGTATATTTGGAAGCTGAGATATCACAGAGCCCTCTCTTCTATAGCTATAGCTATGAGCTTTTGTGCTCTAATTTTGCTGACAGGGAACATTTTCCTCTGCCCAGACTCCTCACTCTCCATGAAAAGCTGGAGTAACTGCAGGAGCCAACAGACTGGTCAACCTTCGCCCACTGTTGTGCCTTCACATTCTCTTTCCAAGAAAATAATGAGTGTAAGTCATTTCATTCCATTGCCTGAACCTTGCAGCAGTGCTCATTTCCATCCAGGGTAAAATACAAATCCCTTCTGATGATCTAAAGACCCTTTCTGCTCTGGCTCGCCCACCGCTTCTCAAACATCTTCTCCTATAGCTCATTCTCTCACCCTCTCAGTCCAGTTACCTCGGTCTCTCTCAGTTTAAGGATTTTGCATGGACTGATTCCACTGCCTGATGTGTTGTTCCTGAAATGACCCACCAGGTGAACTTTCTCACCTCCTTCAATGCTTTGCTAAAATGTCACCTCTTTAATGAAGGTCATTGAGTGCCCTTTTTAAATTTCTGCAAACTAATTTCCGGTACTCAAAACCCCCCTTAACCTGCTTTGCGTTTTTCCATAGTACATAATCTTTGACAAGTTGTGTAATTTATTTATTTAGTAGTCACAATGATTATAGGGTATTTTGTCTGTGTTTCAAGTCCATGTAATAGTTTTTACTTTAAAATAGGCATCCGCTGAATATGTTGTAGAAATAAATGAATGATTAATATATGGTATCAGTATTGGCTTAATTCAGCTGTACATTTAGAAAGTGTTGGATTACTAGAAAAAAACTGCAAATGAAGAATTGAGAGATCTGGATTTCTGTTTGTCATTCTGTTTGTTAGTGACTATGCTAACTTTGGATAAGTTACTTAATATGGGCTGTCGTGATATAATCTGCTAATGCCACAACAAAAAGAGGGAATTGAACTAGTTAATTTCTCATTTTGCTTTCTTCTCATTTTTCACCCTCTTACTCTATGAATGTGCTATATCTTCCCATAAAGAAAATAAATAAAGAAAAATGCCCAGCAATTAATTTACAAACATTTGCAATTCATAGTGTGTAGTAGGGGATAGAATAAATAGCTGTTGAATACATGAATGGATGAACATTTTAAGTGTACTATTTTAAATATTTAGATGATAGCTTAGGGGTGTGGAAAGTAATTCAGAAACTAAATAGAGATTGGAGAGGCACTGACAATTCTCCAATATTACGAGCACAGAAAAGGGGCAGCAGCAATGTATATGCTATTGATGAGTCACATTCTACTAAGTGCAATGAGGAATGATCCTTATGGGAGTGTAGAAAGGCCACTTATGGAACTGAGCCAGGCCTGGGGAATTCTTTCAAAGTCTTGTTAGACTTAAAAATGCATCTGTAGTTGGAAATGGATAATGACCTTCAGGAAATAAAGGATGACCTAGGCTTTCACAATCTTGTTTTCATGAGAGTAAGACATAAGTCCAAGAAGAAATGCTATCAACAATTAGCCCAGGTGCTGCATTTCTGAAATTTTTGCAGTCTCTGTCTTCAAAATAGATAATGATGTAGTGATACAATAATTTTTACTTTCACTACCAAGCTGAAAAAATAATAATAATTTAATCCCACATGCCAACAATTCACAATACCCTCAAAGACTTAGACAAAGGTTGTTTTAGTCATATTGATATGCACATTTAATAATTAACTGGGACTTGTCAAAGTATTATAACCAGAAATATCTTGACTCAGAATTAGTGGCTAATGTCAATGTTAACCTTTATGCTATAGGTAAAAACAATCAATAGAGATCATTCTTTTGAAAGTATTAAATCCATTCACCCAGTTGTAATATGTTGCATTAAGAAAAATCAGAAAGCAGTTTGAAAGCTTTTTCTGTCTCAAATGGATAATAGATTATATCCGAGTACTGTCCAGAAGTTCAGGGTATACCAGAAAGAGCCATAGCACACAGGACAGATAGAACCAGATTAATACAGTACTGTGTACGTTATCAAATCAGGAAAAAGCCACACTACCTCAGATAATAAAATTTTATTGCAAAAATTAAAGCAAAATTGAAGGAAAGTCAAGTTCATAATGTATGGTTCAGAGTGCTCATCATATCAAGGGGTAGGTAGTAGGAGATACAAAAATAAGTGGAGCCCAAATGTCTGGGTGTGAAGTTCAGAAAGGGCAGCAGGTATGAGATGTACAAATAGACATGGACGACCTGAGGATAGAACGAAAAGCAGATTCTTTCTTACCTTTATTACTTCAACACCTAAAACAGTGCCAGACACCTGGTAAAAAGTCAAAGAATATGTTTTGAGCTAAACTAAACGTTGATTACCCTTGGAATATCCCACAATATCAAAATCAAAGTGGTTGCTGAGTTTACTCTGAAACACGCTATGTGTAAAAGATTAGTCACAAAACCATAACAATCCTAGAAGAAAACATAGGTAGTAAAATCTTAGACATCTCTAGCAGCAATATTTTTGCCGATATGTCTCCAAGGGAAAGGGAAACATAGGAAAAAATAAACAAATGAGACTACATCAGCCTAATACGCTTCTGTCCAGCAGAATCAACCAACAAAATGAAAAGGGAATCCACCATTTAGAAGAACGTTTTCACCAATGATACATATAGGTATTTTGGGGTAATGATAACCAGACACTCTTCCAGAAAAAAAAAAGAAGAAAATAAAACATTTGGTAATAACACAGATAAGGAACTGCTCTTCTGGAACTTTTATATGATGTGGAAGGGAGGGTCCCAGATCTTGTATTATGTAAGAGCTAAGGCAAGTTGGCTCTAATTGTTAATGTAATCTAGTTTATATTGACAGAGTGGCAAAGCCATGGGAAATCCTGTTTCCCAAAATAAAAGTTAATATATCTCAAGCTAAGTGTTCCACATTCTATGAATAAAGCACAGTGAGTGGGCACACCATAAAATATATATTTGATAGGTTGTAACTATTTAACTTGTAGCCATCTTACACAGTACATCAAATTAACTACTTAACTAGAGCACTTCTTATGCCAATAGTTTGAAGGGAATTGAATGAGGGCTTCTTGAGTAAAGTTTGAATATTGATCCTACCAGTGATAACAACAACAGCATCACCAACGGACTAACATGTGTTCAACAGATAGCTGGGATAAGAGAGTTGACAAATGGAGAACTTTGGAAGCTGTTAAGATTAAATGAGAGCAGAAATTTTTTTTTTCAAAACTGTCAAATTGTGATTTGATCATTGTATAGTTGATGACTTGGACTTAAGCTACAAAACAAGTGTTAGTTTATAACATATCGTATACATTTTCAAGTTAGGAATATCACTTTAAATGTTTCTTATTTATTTTCACAGTGCGTCTGGATCAAGATTTATATAGAGGTAATATTAGAAATGTTCACATCAGAACTGGTCAATCAGTGCGGCTTCTATTAAAATTTATAAATTTATTCAGGATGAACAACTACGTATGTATTAGATCTAAAAATAAAAGAATTATAAAAGACACAAATGATAAACCACACTTCAAAATAGTCTAATATCTATTTGTTTGAGCTGTGAAAGGAGAAAAACCGTATCTAAGTGCACACAGCATAGTAATAGAACATGTTTTGAAAAATACGATGTACAGCTTAGTGTTTTATAAGGCTAAGAGTTCATCTTGGAAGAAATATTATAACATTTTATTTCAGTATGGGTTATTCGGGTTCAATGTTTGAACCACCAAAAGATGGTACCAGCCTTTTAACTCCATAGGACATTTTTCCTATGCTTATTGTGATATTAGAACTGCATCTCAGCAAGTCCATTTCTTTCTTTCTGCCATTTCACTATTCTCATAGAGGGATCCAGATGGAGATCGGAAGGCAGGAGGGTGGAGACGAGATCTAATCAGTTCTATTTTCATGCTGCTTCTAACAGTGTCTCCCCACAAGTTAGCTTCAGCCTGGTGGCCACAGAGCAGCTTTGGCTTCAGTTCCAGCTCTTTTTCTGTCCTCCCAGGGCCAGCACCTCCTAGAGGTGCCAGCCACAGCCGGAAACACTTTCTCTTGGGACATCTCAGCTGCATCCCCAAGGGTCCCTTCTCCAAATGTTTAGGTTTCCATGATCGCTGCTTCCTCTATGTAGCCTAATTAATAACTGTGCTACCTGAGTGTTCCTCTTTTTAAAAATATATATTTATATTGATTTCAGAGAGGAAGGCAGAGGAAAAGAGAGATAGAAACATCAATGATGAGAGAGAATCACCAACCCGCTGCCTCCTGCATCCTCCACATGCTGGGGATCCATCCCACACCCAGGTATGTGCCCCTACTGGAATCGAACCAGTGACCTCCTGGTTCATAGGTTTCTGTCCAGCAGAATCAACCAACAAAATGAAAAGGGAATCCACCATATAGAAGAACGTTTTCACCAATGATACATACAGGTATTTAGGGGTAATGATAACCAGGCACTCTTCCAGAAAAAAAAAAAGAAGAGAATAAAACATTTGGTAATAACACAGATAAGGAACTGCTCTTCTGGAACTTTTATATGATGTGGAAGGGAGGGTACCAGATCTTGTATTATGTAAGAGCTAAGGCAAGTTTGTTCTAATTGTTAATGTAATCTAGTTTATATTGACTGATTGGCAAAGCCATGGGAAATCCTGTTTTCCAAAATAAAAGTTAATATATCTCATGCTAAGTGTTCCACATTCTATGAATAAAGCACAGTGAGTGGGCACGCCATAAAATATATATTTGACAGCTT
>NW_006285802.1:286382-289503 GCF_000327345.1 Myotis davidii
CCTGCATCCTCCACATGCTGGGGATCCATCCCACACCCAGGTATGTGCCCCTACTGGAATCGAACCAGTGACCTCCTGGTTCATAGGTCCACGCTCAATCACTAAGCCATGCTCATCGGGCTATTCCTCTTTTGCTCATTCAACCTTCCAGCAAGCATAGAAGAAATTACCCTACACTACATTACCTCTGTTGAAATACCTAATGTGGGTGGTACTCTGTTTTTCTGACTGGATTTTTACTGAAACAAAGTATTTTCAGTCATGTACTTTCCTAGAATATATTGCCTGCAATAGTGAGTTTGACAAACTTAAAGAATTTTCAGAAATTGAAAGTTAAACAAAAAAAGACGATGTTGACTCTTGTTTTGATCTGAAATACTTCTTCAGTTTTACATTTCTTAATGTTGAAAACATAGGCTAAAAATATCATAAGACAAGATTTTTAAAATGTCCAAATATTTTGGTTGTTTTGGTTTATGCCATCCCTGTGACTATTGATTGGCAGGTTATTTATGAAAAATTTTATTGATTGGCATGTTACTTATGAACAAGTATACACACAGACAGACACAGATGTACTTACATATACCTGTAATAATGTGATTTTTCTATTGGTTTAAAAATTGATTGATATAACAATCACCAGTATCTTGGAAATCATTTCTAAGGCTGTTTTAAAAAATAATTCACCCAACTAAAAGCATTTTATCAGTTACTTTTATAGAAAAAGAAGAAATATCAATTACTCACTTTTCAGAAGAATCTAGATTTCAAGATTCAAAAACAATGCCAGGAGTACTATTATAATGCACCAGTTATTTTCCTTTAAGGCATACATAAATGTCTTTTAAGTAAGGCCAGACAACTTGGTATTCCCAGGTGAAATCTGTAGAATAGATCACATTTTTTTCAACAACCATTATAAGATCTTGTATGAGAATTGCATGATTGTAGATTGTGTTTTTAACTTTCCAAAATAAAAAAGACTGTGAGTACTTATGCCAATAGATAGGGGATAAGGAAAGCCTAAAACCAGAAACCTTATCACATGTTAGTATTCTAATATAATAGAAATGTGAGTTACTGTATATCTGACAAAAATTACTTGTGGAAACCAAGCAAAATTAGCTAACCTACTACATTTTAATATCATTGGGCAATTTTATCAATCAATGAATGCAAAAAAAATTTATAAAAGAGATAATTGGATATAAGTAATTCCTGTATGAACTTCCACCATGGACTATAGAATATGGAAATAGTGTTGGAATTCTAACACAAATTTGCAACAACACTACTAGAAATAAATGTTATGGGAACAGGGACAAGTAAACTGAATCATCTTAAAACATCTGACGAGCTGTGTTGCTGTCTCTGATATCTCCCTGTAATGTTTGCACCTTGTGATCACTTGCATCCTTGTAATTATTAGTAAAACTTTATTTTGGAAAATTCGTTGATTTTGGTGAACCTGATTTTATAGTCTGATGCTTTGGCTTATTGCAGCAACTTAGTATTTAGTCAGGTTTCTCCAGGGAAACAGAACTAATAGAGGAATAATATATATTCATAGGTGGATAGATATATATTCATGGAATAATATATATTCATAGGTGGATAGATATTTTTACATATAAAGAGACAGATTCATATATATATATATATCATGTGACTATGGAGGCTGACATATCCCAGGATCTTCAGATCTTCAGTCAGCAAGCTATAGACCCAGGAATGTTACGATGTACTACCAGTCAGAGTGCCAGCAGGCTCCACAACCTAAAAGAGCTAATGTTTCAGTTTGAGTTTAAAGTTATTAAAAAACAACAACAAAAGAAAATATAACAATGTCCCAATTCAATACAGTCAAGAAATATGAGTTCCCTCTTATTAGGTCAGCTTTTTTGTTCTATTCAGGCCTTTAATTGATTGGATGAGGTGCACTCACATTGGGGGGGTGGAGGGGACTATTTACTTTACTCAGTCTACCAATTCAAATGTTTATCTCACAGACACATTTATAAAAATGTTTGACCAAATGTGTTGGCATGCTGTGGCCAGTCAAGTTGACACACTTATTATTCATCCCTCCTTTTTAAAATATTGAAATGATATACAAAATTTTATACCTGCTTTCTTATAAAAAGAAAAATGTCTTAAAGAACTTCCCCAACTGAACTGGGACACTGCAGATTTCTTCATTCAACTCTACCCGAGAATTTAAAGAAAGGGGAAGAAGATTAAAAAACACACTTTGAATTAGGCATTAAGAAAAATAAATAAAACTTATAAATGAGAAAATATCTAAGGTAAATGACAAGGATCTAAGCAAACTTAATCCTTCATTTTTTTTTACTTCCTCTTGTAACCTTTAGCAATGACACAGTGATATCAGACCAGTGCTATATAAATATAGGACGTTTTGAGGTTCTTACAGTTAAAAGCCAGAGAAAAATCAAGGGTGCTATGGACAAGATGACTGACATGATTCAATGTGCACTGAATAAGAAGACAGATAAGACTAAAAAGAGACAGGTGAACTCTGATGAATGGGGCAGTTTGAAGAATACATGGTCAAGGTGAATGAAAGGGTCAGATGCATTACACATGAAAATATGATAAAGAGAAAGGATGGGATATGATAGAGAAATATTCAAATACTAGAGACCTGGTGCACAAAAATTTGTGCATTCGGGGCTAGGGGGACCCTCATCTGGGCCTCTGTGCTTTTGCAATCTGGGACCCCTTGGGGATGACTACCTGCTGGCTTAGACCTGCTCCCCGGGGGATTGGGCATAAACTGGCAATCAGACATCCCTCTGGCAGCCTGGCAGCCCTCGGGGGATGTCCACTTGCCAGCAGGGAGCAGACCTAAGCTGCAGTCAGACATCCTTAGCGCTGCTGAGGAGGCAGGAGAGGCTCCCACCACCACCGCTGTACTGGCAGCCGGCAGCCTGGCTTGTGGCTGAGCAGAGCTTCCCCCTGTGGGAGTGCACAAATCACTGGGGGCAGGTCCTGCATTGAGCATCTGCCCCCTGTTGGTCAGTGTGTGTCATAGTGACCGGTTGTTCCACCGTTCTGCTGTTAGGGTCACTTTGCATATTACCCTTTTATTATATGG
>NW_006285802.1:289756-305208 GCF_000327345.1 Myotis davidii
ATCTGGGGTTTGTTTAGCTTCTATAATTGAAACATTGTTGCATCCAATGCTCAGAGACCAGCAGCAGCAGGCGGGGAACCTTGGCTTCCTCCATCACTGGAGCAAGCAAGCCTCATGTTCGTTTCAGCTGTGTGGCTGCTGTCCACCATCTTTGTTGGCAGTTAATTTGCATATCCTGCTGATTAGCCAATGGAAAGCATAGCAGAGGTTTGGTTAATTACCATGCTTGTCTATTATTAGGTAGGATGATAAAAATAAATTTAGAAAGGGTGCAGTTCTGTGTAGTTAGGAATCACTGTATCAGTTAGCTAGGTTTGCTGTAAGAAATTCCACAGATCAGGTGCTTAAATAAATGAGCTTTAACTCTTAATTATTACACAGCATAACTACCATTGATTTGTTAAGTTCATCAGTATCACTTAAATGATTACATTTAAGTATAATGCAAATTTTATTTGCTATTTCAATTATAAATAATATAATTTTAACTAACACTTTCTAATCTCTTGCAAAAATACCTGGAGTCTAAGCTTTCCTACTTGCTACAGAACTGGCCCATGCAATGTTTACATATGAATTAGGTAGGTAATGTTTTTTATCTTTCGTCTCCTATCATATCAATTCTTTCCCAGCTATCTTTTGCGTTCTCTATATTTTTTGTTCTGTATCATAAGAAAAGTTACCAGAGGATATGAAGGATATGAAAAATTCACCACATGATCATTTTTTAAATCTTATCTCACAAAAATATGACCTGAGGACCAATCATAGCACAAGTTCATAAAGCCAAGTAGTTTATATGTATAATATAAATGCCATACATTTTATGGATGTTGCTTTTATATTCCTAAATGAAGAAGCTATAAGCAGTGTAAGAACACTGTACATAAATTAGTATATCCTTTTTTTTACTGAGATAACATTGGTTAATAACAGTATATAAGTTTCAGGTGTGCAGTGTTATAATTCAATATTTGTATACACTGTAGCATGCTCATCACCAAACGTTTAGTTTCCATCCATCATCATCTACTTGATTCCCTTTACCTACTTCACCTACCCCCACCACCTAGTATTTCCCATATTGTGCAAACACAAAATTTTGTTCTCATTTATGAAATTTGTATTCTGTTCAAATTTTGATTTTCTTGAGGTCCTGTATTCATATGAACTCATGTACTCTGACAGTATATTGACATATAATATTTTAAGCAGAGTAATATATATGGCATGGTTCTCACAAATAATGATCTATACTTAAGGGATTTTTATAAAAAACAATTTATTCATTACCTATTAAACATGCATATGTGCAGTAACTTAAAGAATGGGAGTCACTAAAATAAATATTTCAAAAGTCACTAAAATAATATTTATATGTTATAATATCACCATTGATCCTGAATATAAGTAAAAATGAGCCAAGTGTTTGCATCCTCTACAGTTGTAATCCTGTATAGTCAGGGTGTCCAGGGACAGCTGGTGGAATAATTTGAAGGCTTGGGAGCCAGAGAACTGACTGAGAGTGCAGACTCCAGCACACAGCTGAAGGCCTGAAAACCAGAGGCACAGAGAGCAAAAGACCAAGTCTTAGTTCAGCAGCTAGGCAGAAGCACATTCAAATGTCCTCACCTTTCTGTTCTATTCAGACCCTAAATGGATTAGGTGATGCGCCCCCCCCGCCCCCAATGGGGAGGGTCCATCTGCTTTACTCAGTTCACAAATTCAGATGCTAATTTCTCCCAGAAACACCCCCACAGACACACCCAGAAATAATGTTTAATCAGATTTCTGGGAATATTATGGTCCAGTCAAATTGACAAATAAAATTAACCATCACGAGTCCCATAAACATTCTTTATCAGCCCAAGATCGTTGAGTAAAGATTTTACCTTGCTCAGATTCTGAATCCTAATCAGAACACATTTGATTTTTGTAACAGCCAACCGACTGAGCTTCTGGGTGTTCTCTCTCTCTTTTTTCTCTTATTTTCTAAATTCTGTGAAGTGACTTAAATCACAGTCTATTTCAGAACGCACAATATGGCAAATTTCATGTTTGATTTGTATTTCTACCGGCGGAAATTACAGCAAAGCATTAAATCAAAGAATTGACATAGGTCAGAGCAATTTGGTATGCCATAGTTAGGGTTTTGTTTAATTATACGAGGAAATTGATCAAATTTTACTTTTCGTTTGTACTTCTACCTGCAGAAATGACAGCAAAGCATTCAATCAAAAGTTAATACAGGTCAGAGCAATTCAGTATACCATAAATAAGGTTTGTTTAATTATTTTAAAAAGTGATTTCATACCCTTATGTTTTCAACCTATTAAAAACATAGTTACATATATTTTTTAAAGGTTCATGGATTTATTCTCATGGCTAAATTTTAAACAACTCAAAAAAAAGAGATCATGTTATTGTTTTTTAAATTTAAATTCTTTACTATTTAAAGTATTACAAAAGTCTCCTTTTTCCCCCTTGACCTCTTCTACCCGCCCCCACCCCCCAGCACATGTCCTCACCTCCCCCACTCCTTTTGTGTCCATTGGTTATGCTCATATGCATGCATACAAGTCCTTTGGTTGATCTCTTACCCCCTCACCCACCGCCTTCCCTCATAGGTTGGACAGTCTGTTCGATGCTTCTATGATTCTAGTTCTATTTTTGTTCATCAGTTTATGTTGTTCATTATATTCCACAAATGAGTGAGATCATGTGATATTTATCTTTCTCCAACTGGCTTATTTCTATTGATTTACTTTTAATTTTGATTTTCCCATTTGACATTACTTTTTATTGACCTTTACCAGACCATATACATTTGTTACAAAGGAACTATTTCCTATCCTAAGAAATTGAAATTTTATTAATATTTATGAGGATGACTATATTGCTTCTACTTTCCAGTATGCTTTCATGAAAGAAATATTTTTATTCCCAAGTATGTTACTGGTACAAGCTGAGTCTAAACTGAACTGTGATATGCAAAGCTGTCTAATGGGATGTGGTGGTGAGGATGCACAATTGGGAACAATTAAGACACTGAGGAAGCTTCTGGGACAGAACTCAACTTAAAAGACAAGAAAGCCGACCTAACTAAGCCATTGTAGGAAGTCATCATCACTTCAGTTCTGTTTCCTTTCTAAGCCCTGGAGCTACTTTGACTAACATCAGAAAGAACTATGTCCTTAAAACTATTCTGAGATACTGAGATAGAAACAGCAATACTTCCATATAGGGTGAGGTACAAGTAGGTTTACAGTTGTTTGTGTGGAAAATACTATAGTAATTAATAAATAATAATGCAAGAGCCAAACCGGTTTGGCTCAGTGGATAGGGCGTCGGCCTGTGGACTGAAAGGTCCCAGGTTCGATTCCGGTCAAGGGCATGTACCTTGGTTGTGGGCACATCCCCAGTGGGGAGTGTGAAGGAGTCAGCTGTTCGATGTTTCTCTCTCATCAATGTTTCCAACTCTCTATCTCTCTCCTTTCCTCTCTGTAAAAACTCAATAAAATATATTTTAAAAAAAATAATAATAATGCAAGAATGAACTCTGCTTTGCATACTCATAGCTCTAAACCCACTTTTGCCAAGCACTGTATATTTTAAGCCAGAATAAATTATCTATTCTGGTCAAAGGCAGCTGAGATTTCCAATAGGAGAGACTAAAAGGTAACCTTAGGAATTAAGGCACAAGCCAGGGTACAGAGAGTGAGTATATAGAAGAGTATAGATGATAATATGTAGAGGGAGTGAACTCTTTAAAAAATATTGTGGTGAAATACAGAAAATAAGTAGGATCATATCCTCATTGGTATTGAATGGGTACATTGAACACAGATACATTTCTGGATTGATTTGTGTGCCCATCTATTTAACAATAGAGAAAGCTGAACCATGTTATATCAACAGAAAATGAAATAGTGCAAAGAGGGACATCAAAGATCTTGAAGAGTAGTAGTTAAGTGGAATGGTGGGGTTCCAAGAAGGAAAATAGAAATATGATCTTTAGCTGATGTGGAAGGTTTAGCTTTTGTTAGAGAAAAAGAAATAGTTGAGTGCTGATAAAGAAATCCTGTTAGAGTTGGTGGGTCAAAATACGAGGTTTCATACACCATATTCTTTCACTAATCTCTGTAAGTGAGGGGGGAGAGCATTTGAGAGTTATGGTGTATTTATGAGGAAGGAAGCAGGGGTGAGAGTCATAAATTTGAAAGACTAGTGAATAGATGGCAGACAGTATTCTAAAGAGGACACACAGTACTTCCCATCACACATGCTCTTTAACACTGGCCTTATCACTTTCCCAAGAACTAAAGTTTATTTCTCAACTCTCCTGAATGTGAGCAGGTCTACTGTCTGGTTTCACCAAGAAGATGCAGCCCAAGTACTCTGCTCATTCCAGATGTAGCTTTTATCTTGGCAATTAGCTTCTGGTTCCTCTTCCTGGCAGCCAGCTCTGCATAAGTGTGGTTGTCCAGACTCCATCCTGCTACAAGAAGGTGAAGCAATGAGGAGGGGTCACAGGGTATGAGATGCCAGGGAGGGAAAACAGGAAGAGAAGCACCAAAGACTAATTATCCATCCAGCCCACTTGAGGAATTTCGACTGCTGTCTCCTCAGACATCTGACTGCAATCAAAAGAGGTAACTGGTCAGCTGACCAGAGGCAATCCACAGAACTGTGAGATATATTAACGATGAATTATTGGTTAAAACCACTAAGTTTGGGATGTTTGTTATACAGGGATAGATAATTGGGAAATAATGCTGAACCTATTGTTTTAGAAGGTGCTAGAGTGAACCAGAGAAATTGATTAGGATATATCAAGTAATGTTGAATGCCTAAATGCAGTGTTTAACTTATTTTGGTGAACTTTATGTGAATAAATTTATCCAGCAGTAGTTATGAGCTAATTATGAGCACTGAACATAAAACAAAATACCTGGACTTAATCTAAGGTGGATGTTTAACCAGGGCAAGTATAAGAAAATGGAAATCAGTCAAGAGAATAGAAGATCATAATGAAGAATTATTTAAATGATTGTTTCAACTTAAAGTAAATGCTTCATTGTCTGATTATTTTTAAGATTTTTACTCAAACTGTTATGGAATTCTCTGAGTCTCCATCATTATCAGATCTTCACCCTCCTCCCTCACCTCTCATCATCTTTATCATCCCAAACATGCTCTTTCATAGAATCTAATCACAATTGCTCTCCATAAAAATAGTGGGTAGAAGTCAGTGCACTTTTCCTTTGGGCTGTTGTACATAGTTTCTAATATTTTCAAATGATTGGCATTAATTACAGATCATCAATCTTGAGAGGATATGTGCTTTACCATGGTCTCTTTTGGCACTGACATTTTTCTTTGTTTCTCCTCAAGTTGAAGCTTATAATTTGAAATTCAGAAAATTATAGTGAATCTTCCAATAGCAGACCCTGCTATGAACATTTCCCCCCTAAAATGTTTTTAAATATTGTTTTATTAATTTAATAAAAAAACAAAAACAGAAGAACATGACCTGTATATTGTATTATTTAGGATTATACATGAAGACTTTATTTGAGAAACCATCTAGAACAAGAAATAAACTTCAAGATCGGATATTTTTTAAAGCAGGCCTGAGTACATGAAATTGCTGACTATGTTAAGAAAGAACGTTTACAATGACATGTCACACAAATGTCACACCTCCATGTTCACCACACTCTGACCTGTGAGTCACACGTACAGCTGCCAAGGAAAAAGAACACTTTACATTTAATGACTAATTTTCTCTCTTTTCTGTTTTCCTGGCTGCTAGAGAGAAACTGTGAGTCCTTTTTGATGCCCATGGAAATCAAAATAGAATGACATTTGTTTACACTGGTTGTGCCAAAAGGGAAGAGGGTAAGAAACTGACATAAATGAGGTTGAAGTGTTTGTTCTAGTTTAATTTTTCTTAGAAAAAGGTTTTCCTAGGAAAATACAAGAATTACACAATGGTTATCATTTTTAATTAACTTCATAAAACAAATTAAAAATTGAATTGGCTATAAATATTATTTCCTGTGTTCCTCAACATTGCACAGATGCAAATACATCATGGAAAAACGTTAACCATTCAAAGAAGTAGCTAAAAAAATAAGTTATGATTGGCCAAAAATGTGACCTCACTTTCCCTATTCACTCATACAGCCCATACACAATTCTCTCCTCTATGCACTCCATTAGGTCAGTGGTCGGCAACCGTGGCTCTTTGGCCCCTTGAGTGTGGCTCTTCCACAAAATACCACGTGCGGGCGCGCACATACAGTGCGATTGAAACTTCGTGGCCCATGCGCAGAAGTCAGTTTTCAGAAAGGAGATAGATGAAGGAACTATACAAAACGAGTGTGGATGGGAGAGTTGGAAGGGGTCGACCTCAGCGAACGTACCTCAATCAGATTGAGGACGTTTTTAGCAAAGGCCAGCTTAGGAGTACCCTAATTAAGTTAATAACAATGTACCTACCTATATAGTTTAAGTTTAAAACATTTGGCTCTCAAAAGAAATTTCAATCGTTGTACTGTTGATATTTGGCTCTGTTGACTAATGAGTTTGCCGACCTCTGTGTTAGGTAGTGCAGTCTTGTCTAACAAAGAATGACATATAAAGGCACCAATTGGTCTTTTGAGGTAGCTTAGCCACTGGAATTTATTCCCCTCTAGTTTATAATACAGTCCCCACAGGTATTCAAATATATTTTATGTACATAATTGTGGGTTAGACAAGTACAAGTTTATATTATCTTTCATTTGCAAACACTCTCTTAGTCATTTGTTATTGTGTAATATTCTCCCATAAGACGAAAACCTCATACATCATTACCACATGATTTCAATACTACTGCCCATCCTCTAACCTGTAAACACTTCTATCCATACTGTGTTGTAGTAAACCCAAAGATACATGGTATTCCATCCGTAGGGTTAGTCAACTAGCTTTGAAAGTTTTTAGGCCAATAGGTGGGCACTGTCTACTGCCAGTATGAGGTTTCATTGTCAATAACAGGTGCTGATTTTACCTTCATTTTCAAAGTTAACACCACACTGACCAGTAGGTACTTATTAAAACTCTAATTGTTGTTCATTTGAGTGTGCTTGAGCTTCTGTAATATAATAAACTCTCATAGCTTGGGGCATTGCTCAAACAGAGGAGCTCAGCTTCTGGCAATGGAATGCCAGTCTCCTCTGCCACCTGTAATTGTTCTCCATTCGATAAATCCCAACACAGAGCGGGGCTGAGTGTGGGGACACTGTGATCCCTAAAGTGGTTTCCTCTTCTTTAAAACGACTTCACCAGCACCTACTACAAACAGCTATTTGGGGAATCTGGTCTCTTCCATTATTCTTCATCCAACATGGTCCCCACATTGTTGGGTGAGCACAGTTCATATACCTCTGAGTCTTTACTGTCTATCAATGGTTTCTACCTCCTATGGAAGTGCCAGGCTCAAAAATAAAGCTCCTAACACTTTGCAGAAAGTCAAGCTCTTAACTTGGTTACAGGGTAGCACTGTCATAGAGATCACAATTTTGTTTGGAGTTAGATGTCACATCTGGCAAAACGTTCTCTCTCTCAGATTCACACATTCAAAATAATTCACAATAGATAATATCGGAGTGTTTTGCTGCTGCTCAGCACCTGAGCCAGGAGTGTCCTATAAATTGCGTGTAGAAGTCAAATAAGGGAGTTAAATTTCAGACTCAGTCAAGACCATGTCATGTGATGTTCATGCACAGACAAACAGGAATGGGGAAATAGTAGCAAAAACCAAGATGAGCGCTAGTGGTTTTGGCTCAGTTGATAGAGCATCTCCTGCAGACTGAAGGGTTCTGGGTTTAATTTCAGTCAAGGGTATGTACCTCAGTTGCAGGCTCTTCCCTGGCCTGGGCCCTGGTCTGGGCCCATTCCAGGGGCAACCAATCTATGTGTTTCTCTCATGTCAATATTTCTCTCTGTACTTCCCTCTCTCTTCTGCTCTCTCTAAAAATCAATGGGAAAATATCCTGTAATGAGGATTAAAACACACACACACACACACACACACACAAAAAAAAAAACAAGATGATTTTTTTTTGAGACAAAGGAATTATTATTATTATTTTTAATCTTACCTAAAGATATTTTTCCATTGATTTTGAGAGAGATTGGAAGACAGAGGGAAAGACGGAGAGAAATATTGATGTGAGAGAAACACATCTATTGGCTGCCTCCTGCATAATCCCTGGGCCGAGGAGGAGCCTGTAATGAGATATGTGCCCTTAACCAGAATCCATAGGCCGACACTTTCCACTGAGCCAAACCAGCTAGGGCAGAATTATTTTTTAATGTAAGTGCATAACTGTAATACATGATTAACTATGAAGTGCTAAATTTTACTCAAATCAAGGAAGTTCTGTTATATAAAATAATTATCCTATATAATAAAAGGCTAATATGCAATCGACCAAATAGCAGAATGATCAGTCACTATGACGTACACTGACCACCAGGGGACAGATGCTCAATGCAGGAGCTGCCTCCTGGTGGTCAGTGCACTCCCACAGGGGGAGCGCAACTGAGCCAGAAGCCGGGTTCACTGCTGGCGAGCACAGCAGAGGTGGTGGGAGCCTCGCCCGCCTCCGCAGCGCTAAGGATGTCCAACTGGTGATCAGACATCCCCCAAGGGTTCCCAGACTGCAAGAGGGTGCAGGCCGGGCTGAGGGACACCCTCCTCTCCCTGCCAAGTGCACATATTTTGTGCACTGAGCCTCTAGTTTGTAATAAAATCTCCTTAAAGTTCCTTTGTTGGAACAATAAAAGAAATTGATATGTCCCAGGCATTATTTTTGTCTAAACCTGTATGTCTGGCTTTATTCCCTTTTCAAATTTGTTTTGAAATGTTTTATCAAAATAAAATATGCTGATTAAGAAAATCTCATCTTAAATGATGCAGTACTTCTGTCAGATGAAATGAAAAAATATTAAACAAATAATAAATGTTTTAAATGATCTGATACTAAATATTTAAACACAATTATGCAACATTTGAATATTATAATTCTCACTATGATTCTATAAAACATAATGTTTTTTATTTAAAACTGTATAATAACCATCTATCATTTATAAATAACAATGAACAAGTCTTTTTTTATCATTCTATACTCAATCAATTAAATGACAATACATTCACTGTGTTCAGAGAGTATCTATTTTGGACTTTTAACTTTTTTAAAAAAATTCTCTAAAGTACATCCTGCTAGCTGAATAAGTAATTTTTTGTTTGTTATTATTGTTTTTCTTGATGGATTAAATGCCATAATCAGTTATAATAATCTGAATATTTAAAATCAACTATTTTTCTATATTAAAGCAAATTTTAAAGGGTCCCTAGCAGTATTATTTAACTTGCCTTCCTATAGTATCTAGAACAGCATTATAAAATAGAAATAAAATGCAAGTAACACATGTGATCTTAAACTAACTTAAAAAAAGATTTTTTTTTATTAATTTAAGAGAGAGAAAGGCAAGTGAGAGAGAGATAAAAGCATCAATAATGAGAGAGCACCTCCTTCATGCTCCCTACTGGGTATCTAGCCTGCAACCTGGGCCTATTCCCTGACTAGGAATCAAAACCTGAGCTCATGGTTCATATTAGTAGGTTGATGCTCAACCACTGAACCACACCAGGTGGGCTCATTTAAACATTTTTAATAGGTATATTAAGAAAGTTAAAAGAATGAGGAAAATCTATTCAGTAAGATATTTTACATAAGCCAATTTATTAAAACTATTATTTCAACAGGTAATCAGTATGAAAATAATAAATGAGATATTTTACATTTTTAAATCTATATAACATCCATTTTTAATTTATTCATACATCACATGTTAATTTGAATTCGCCACCTTTTAAGTGCTCAATATTCACATGTGACTAGTGGATTCCATATTGGACAGTGTAGTTCTAGAAAACACAAGCAGTGTATTTAAATCACTCTGAATAAATGCATAAGTAGTTGCTTAACAAAACAACTAAGTGCTCATGTACTATCACTTTCACTAAATATTAACATTGTTTTTAACTTTGATAATGCAAAATTCACAACCAGTTGAAAAGTAGATTCAATAATATAATGGATGTTGTATGTTCATCATTCAGCTTCCAGAGTTATTAACTTATGGTGGTATTTCATCTCAGTTCATGTTCCATCTATATCTCCACCCTCTCCCTCCCCTTAGGTTAGTATATAGTAAATTAGAGACATCATAACACTTCATTCATGCAATTCAGTGTGTATCTCTATAGATAAGCCTTTTATAAAACAACCACAGTATTATGAATGCACCTAAAATATGTGTAAATATTCCTATATTATCTAATATTTAGTGTCATTGTTCAAACTCTAATCATTTCATAAGTGTCACATTTTTAACATTCCTTAAAAGATATTTAGATTGTTATTCTTTTTTTAGAGTTTTTTTCATTCTCTCTCTCTCTCTCTCTCTCTCTCTTCATCTCTCTCTCATTGTCTTTTTTAAAATAATGTTATAGCTATTTTTTTACATAGATTAATTACTTCATTACATCTTGCAAATGGAAAATATTTTAATCCAAATATTCCTTCTTTATGCATTACCTGAAAATTTTCTATAAAAATGAATTTTCTATTATTCACTGCTTGATTTCTTTTGACTATCAGTTTCCCACAGTTGAAATGTGTCTTTTTAAAATTTTGAATTTGTGAGCTATCAACATAGTTTCTCCTCCAGCTTCAAATATGAATTGAAAAAACATATCAATAACATGGGTATAAATATATTTGACTTCAAGCAATACATTTTTAAGTTAATATTTTTGCAATACTTATTTTTGTTCTACCATCAATTTATAGTCAAATTACTATGTTTCAAATCCATTTGGCCCAATTTTGTTGTTGTTTTTGTGTGTATGTGAGTGCCATCTTTGTTCAGTTGAATAATTTTCTAATAGATTGCTGTATCATTTTGACATGACCCCAGCACTCTTCCAGAGTACCCTTGCTACCTAATAATAGGAGATTGTGAACTCACCTTGTGCATTATCTGTTCCATAGCAAGAATAAGATCCTGGCTTGTTTTTGTAGAAAGTCTATCTGGGCACTACTTAAAGATGCTATTGCTAGCCCATTGTTTCTAGGTCTTCTTAGTAGAAATGGCTATAAAATTATTGTTGTTTGCTGATTTTCAAGAAAAAGTACATAATGAATTCATAATAATATTTCCAATTTAAAATGCAGATTATAGAGTTTCTACTTAACTTGTTTTATCTTATGCTTATGCTAAGATATGCTTATGCTTATGCTAAGAAGCTCATTTCTCTAGGACATTGGGAATGATAGAATTAAAACATTATATAATTACTCAATTTTTATGCCTTACAACACAGAGTCATCTCAGAATAAAAATATCAACATGACTTAAAGCAATACATTTTTAAGTTAACATTTTTGCAATACTTATTTTTGTTCTACCATCAATTTATAGTCAAATTACTGTGTTTCAAATCCATTTGGCCTAATTTTCACCTGTGTGGATATGACCATCGGTATGTATATTTGTATACATTTGCCCCATTTTACTGTTGATTGCATTGTTTTGGATTTTTAAATTTTATTTAGTTAAGTAATTATGTAAAATATTTGTATGGCTTTAAAGTAAAATTTATGAAACACGGATTATTTAAAGAAGTCTAGTTTTTATAGAAGTCCCCATTATTTTATTTTTTTCATTATAAGTAACCTTTATTTTTTTATATCCTTGAATATTTTTTTCATTTTTTTGTTTATTATAAGCAGACATCTTTGTATTCTTTATCCTTCTTGAATAAACTGAACTATAGTATAAATTACTCCAAATAGATAGACATAACATATTATAAGTTTATCAATTCAGAAATTTTTAAATAAAATATCAGCATTTGTATTAGAAAAAAAGGAGTAAAAGACTAGCTTATATATTGCACTTCCTATTGTAAACTTCCTGAGGTAAGAACTTCACAGATATCCAGCATGATAAAAACTTTGTTATCTCCATATGAAGGGAAGGCTACATAATTTTTATATGCAGCAGCCTTATTATTGGGTCATGTATTTGAACTCATATCCATGTTCAGAGAAGTGGGCAAAGACACGTTAGAGTAGGATGTCACTTAAAGGTGGAAACAATGGTCATTGGATAGGCTTCATCTTGGAAAGTGGAACATGGTTTCTAAAAACTTCTCATTTCCTTTGCATTTGGGAATATAATTTTACCAGTGGGCAGTAAAAATTACCCTTAGCAAGATGAATCTATCTTCTTTAAGTATCTGCATTCATGTAAGTTTTGCTTTTTAAAGTGGTATTATTAATATGTCTCATTTAGTAGGTGATAGATCCAAGTGAGAACATTTTGCTGTAAGTGATGTAAACCAATTCAAATATGTCGTTAAGTTGCAATTTTGAATTTCTCCAGTCATGGCTAATTACCGAAGAACTAGTTTTAAATTCTTCCCATTTGTCTGCTCTCTTAAATTTAGAAAAGAGAAAAGACGTTGATGGCTTAAGTAGTGTGTGATTTGCTCCAATCAGAGAATTTTTGTCGCGTGTTTATACTTACCTTTTTCAGTGAAAGATTACAAGCCTGCAATGGTTGGAAAGAAACTTACTAGAAATTGTGATTGTCACATTGCCTTGAATACACATCTGGGAATATTCCGCATGTCTGTTTTAACCAAAAATGATATATGTTTTTTTAAAAGCTAGAATTCCTGTAATAACTCATTATGAGATGGTCAGAACTAGATTGAGTTTTTGTATATTATATAATATGTATGAGTTTCAAATTCAAATACCCTGCCATCTAGGCTCTATATTTTAAATCAGCACCTAAGAAATAAATGAGTTCTATTATTTTATTCATAATTTAGTCCTCGAGAATGTGAACAAGGACTTACCAGTTTAAAATAAAGGAGAACTCCCAACAGCCTGGAGTGTTGCAGACACGTGTGAGAACATATGTGAGCAAAGGGCAGTAACGTGGGGGAGAGGAAAATGACCGAAAGAGAGATTGTAGGCATGAGAAATGCAAGTTTTCTTTCAGTATGGATAACAGTGATGGCTAATGAGTATTGTATCATCGAATTGCAGAGATGCACATTCCATTTAGTAAGCCACTTTTACCAAACAGGAGAACATTCAGACAGGAACCAGAGGGTGGCCCCGAGGAGGGTGAATCATGTTTTGGAAAACACCATGAGTTTATATCACTCTTTGGGCTGCTTTTCCAACGGCTTGATTTGGGGGAATTCAGCCAAAGGAATGAGGTTAAAGGCAGTGATGAGCCAGGTACAGAAGCAAAGCAATAATTAGCTGAAAGGGTCTGCCTGGGGTAGGCAATTGAATGCTGGACAGAGTGTCTGTGTTTAACTTTATTGCAAAAACATATTTACTGATTCCCTTCATATTATAATTTTTAAAATATATGTGAGTATTTTTTTCTATTACTATGGATAGTTCAGACCTGAATTTAATTCATTTCATTTTTATATGTACCAGAAAGTGATTAATAAAGTGTTTTATGATATACAAGAAAAATACCCTCAAGTCTTAAAAAAATAATCATAACAAAAGAGATCCATTGAAATTGGGGGAAACTGCATAAGTCAAATATTCTTTCCTTCCATTTCCTCTCACACATGCTCTTTCAGCAATTAAGCTCTTCTACATTCAGCTTTGGAGATATTGAATCTAAATATTGAAAAAAAAGCACACTTTATTGAAAAATGCGGCACTTTCATTTTGGAATGAAAGATTTGGTTTATAACAGTTGAAACTTTAATCTTCATTTCCCTTTTAAGGTTATTGCATTTTATTTTCTGGAAGCCCTACATATACAGGGGGATGATAGATTATTTTTTCCAAATTCAGGATATTTAGAATGTCCTTCAAAAATGTTAGTTTGCTTTTTAGATATGGAGATTTGGTTTTTGAATTGAGGGATTGTTATTTTAAAGCTGAAAATTGTATATCAATCAACTTAATGCCCATTCCACATCTTCAAATAAGGAGTCTCCTTCTTTTTTAGCCACTATATCCAGGTGTGTAATAGGTGAGCAAGTTTCTATTTATGGGAACTTACTATGTCTCACCCAAGAAACACAGCAGTATTGACCATTGTTTTCACTGTTTCAGCTCCTAGCCATGTCTACTAAAGCAACTCAGAAATGAAGCTCATCAGTGATATTATGAACCTTGCATTTACTGTTTTAAATCTTCCAGGGTCAGTGGAAAAAATATGGTTTCTAGTCATATCACTCCATAACAGCTGTGTCTGTGTAACACTGGATTAAATACTTACATAAACACAACCCTAATATACAAATCTGTACCTTCGTCCTGCCTTCTGATCTGTTTCATTTTTAATCTCATGTGTTCAGATCTATTAGCTGTCACCTTATATATGTCCCACTAATATCTCAAAAGTAACTTCTTAATTTTTGCATATCTTTCCCATTTTTCCTCCCAGGCCTTAAATACTTACATAAACACAACCTTAATATACAAATCTGTACCTTCGTCCTGCCTTCTGATCTGTTTCATTTTTAATCTCTTTTAATGTGTTCAGATCTATTAGCTGTCACCTTATATATGTCCCACTAATATCTCAAAAGTAACTTCTTCATTTTGGCTTTTCTTTCCTAATTTTCCTACCATGCCCAGTAGTTCTGCCACTGCCATTTTTCCTTATCCTGAACATCCAAGATATACTATTTTCTTTGGTTATAGGCATTGTTAATTTCTTTCCACCATTGCCATCCAATTCTAGCACTTGCAGAAATGTGAAATATAAAATAAAGAATACCACAGAGAAATAAAAATATACACATTTAAAGTACCTTTAAAAATAGTATTATTTACAATAGCTAAAATGTTGAAATAGTCCAAGTGTCCATCAGTAGATGAATGAATTTAAAAACTTTGGTACATTTTATGATATACAAGAAAAACGTGCCCCCCAGGGGGATTTTTATTCCAGGATCTCTTACCCTTTGAGACAGTGTGGAGGGGCCTGGAGAGTACTATGCTAAGCAAAATAAGCCAGTCAGAGAAAGACAAGTATCACATGATCTCACTGATATGTGGAATCTAATGAACAAAATAAAGTGACAAACAAAAAAGATCCAGAGACATTGAAGCATGCAACAGACTGATGTCTTTCAGAGGGAGGGGAGAATAGGAAGAGATTAATCAATGAACTTACATGCATATATGAATAGCCTATGGACAGGCAGGGGAAGACTGGGGAGGGAGCAAGAGCAAGGTGGAGGGGGGTCAAAATGGGGGGAAAAGGAAACATCTGTAATACTTTCAACAATAAAGATCAATAAAAATTTTTAAAAATGGAAGTACAGTAAA
>NW_006285802.1:305370-305916 GCF_000327345.1 Myotis davidii
TGTCTTTCAGAGGGAGGGGATAATAGGAAGAGATAAATCAATGAACTTACAGGCATATATGAATAGCCTATGGACAGACAACAGAGCAGGGGAAGACTGGGGAGGGAGCAGGAGCAAGGTGGAGGGATGTCAAAATGGGGGAAAAAGGAGACATCTGTAATACTTTTAATAATAAGGATAATTTTTTTAAAAAAGATCAAATTTCCTTGCAAAATTTTTTTCCAAAAATTGTTTTATGCTACAGATTAAACACACACCCACACACACACACACACACACACACACACACACACACACCTGTGCACTCTTCCCACCAAATCATATATTTAATGTCTACTCTCTAGATCACAAAGTCTGCTAGAACCCAAATCTGAGTGGTAACACCATTAATATATCTGCCATTTTCTCCGCTCCATGCATTTCTCTGGTAATACAACCACATATTTAATACAAAGCAATAATTGTGTGGTAAAAAAAAAATGCATCTCAGCATCAGGCTAGAGAAGCTTCCTGATGAGAAAACTGGAGAAGAGTCACCATGGGTAA
>NW_006285802.1:306382-316196 GCF_000327345.1 Myotis davidii
ATAGCTAAGCAACCATCTGTCTGACCAACTTGCCAACCAGTAGCTATGACATGCACTGACCACCAGGGGGATGTCGGAGAGCCAGTTTTGGCCCGATCCCCTAGGGCCACACTGAGGCACCCCACCTGCCAGAGGGAACTTACTCACTCTGAAGATGACCTTTGAGCCACAGTGCGATGGGACAAGAAAAAACTTCTTATGCTCTTTAATCAATATATATAAAAGGCTAAGCAACCATCTGCCTGACCAACTTGCCAACCAGTAGCTATGACATGCACTGACCACCAGGGGGAGAGCCAGTTTCGGCCCGATCCCCTCAGGCCACACTGAGGGACCCCACCTGCCAGAGGGAACTCACTCTGAAGATGACCTTTGAGCCACAGTGCCGCCCCAGGTGTGACCAGCTCTGGAGGGGCCACAGGAGGTTGTCTCCAAGGCATGTCTGGTCTGTCTCACCCAGTCCTGCCCCACGGCCAGCTGGGGAGGGACCACAGGAGGTTGTCTCCAAGGCATGTCTGGCCTGTTTCACCCAGTCCCGCCCCACTGGCAACCTCCTAATTAATTTCCTTTTAATGTGCACGAAAGCCAGTTTCGGCCCGATCCCCTCAGGCCACACTGAGGGACCCCACCTGCCAGAGGGAACTCACTCTGAAGATGACCTTTGAGCCACAGTGCCGCCCCAGGTACGGCCAGCTGGGGAGGGACCACAGGAGGTTGTCTCCAAGGCATGTCTGGCCTGTTTCACCCAGTCCCGCCCCACTGGCAACCTCCTAATTAATTTCCTTTTAATGTGCACGAATCCGTGCACTGGGCCTCTAGTATTTAAGCAATTGGAAAATTAAGGAAAATCTTTCTTCTTGCTATATGTTAAAGTTTATTTAGCTATTTGATTGTCTTCAAAACATGAAAATGTGCAGAAAGATATGACAGTTGTGCTCCAAGTTGGTTTCTTATAACTGATGTGGCAATCTTCCGGCTGATGGTCAAACCTCGCCCACCTCATTTCTTCTATAGCAGATTCTTATTAAACAACAAAATATATGCTTCAAAATGTGTTCTCACTTCTGTAAACCTGTGCTTTTACTCATTTTTTAATTTTTTAAATCATGGCTGTCATGGAAAATTTTAGCCTCCTAAATCCCATTAACTAAAGATTAATTTTGAAAATATCAGCCTTTCTTGGAGTCAGGACTCAGATATAAGCATTGGTTTGCTTTATATCTGAACAGATGAATTCACAAGACACCTCAATTTGAAAGAAACCATTTGGAAAATGGAAGCACCTGGCCAACTTTCAGAAATGACAGTGATTGTGAGGTTGTGTCCTTTCCTGCTTCAAATTCTGTGGCTATAGCAACTTCCTAGAGCCTTGTGCTTCTGTATTTACAAAGCTTTGTTTCAAACCTGGCTTTCCTGTCCTTTCAGCAGCTCTGTAGACAGCCTAATCAGTAGTAGATAGATCAGTGTAGATCCAGGGCATGTGGTCTCTTCTGAATTCTCAATTCAGGAAAAAAACATTTACAAACCCATTCAGTGGGTGTTGCAGCATTCAATTTCTTTCAGATGTTGCACTGAGGGTCTCAGTTCTTTGCTGACAGGTGGCCTTGAGCTGTTGGGAGTTCCTTGCCCCATGGGCCTCTCTCACTTGGCTGTTTACTTCATCAAAGCATGCAAATAGAGAAGGTTAATTGGGAGAGTATGTGGACAATACAGTAGTCACAGTCTTTTGTAAATTAATGGGTAAAGAGGCATTTCTTCAACTCTGCTGTGTTCTGTTGGTTGAAGCAAGTAACTCAAGGGGAGGCTATTACTCAAGGCCAGGATTATCGGGAACAGACAGCACTGAAGGTCTCTTAAAGTCTGTCCAACACAAGTAAACTTTAATCAACCTATGGATGGTCTTATGCTTAGCCATAAAACATCTTAAAAATAAATCTTTAGGTTGAAAGCTATGGAAGGTATTGACAAGTAAACCTATTACATTTGTTAAGTCATTAACACAGCAATCACTGGGAGAAGCTCAGAATTCAACTACTTGTGTGGATTGTGCTATTAGAAACTAACAACCTCTGAGCTATATACAACATGATATAAAACTATCTATGTTGTGGGATCCAAAGAAAGATAGTTTATGAAGTGAGATTTGGAAACTTTAGAAGACATCTACAGACAAATTCCCTTTAATTACTGTTTCAACACCAATAAAAAGAAATCACTGTTTAATTGTGAATTATTGTAAATAATATTTGGCTCAAAAAAGAAAAATAGTTTGCATTGTAAAAATTGAGACCAAAGGAAAAAAATCTTGAACAACAACAAAAACAAAAAATGAGGAAAACACTACTGCCTAGTGAAGGATTTGATCATAAACAGGGGAAAATTAAGACTACTTATTATTTGACTTACAAGTATTTGTTTCTTTTTAGCATTTATAGTAAGCCTATGGCATAAACAATATAGATATTTTATTTCCCAGAAGACCATCAGAAGAGCTTGTTGATCAACCTAAGTTCAGTTTTTTCTCTGTTGTATTAAGGGGAAGTATCAATCTGATACAGTATTGTCTGGGAAAACGGGAAATGGGACAAATAGTAGTATCATCAGTAAAAAGTTGTATTTTTACCAAAGATAATAATGTATACAACTTATTAAATAATCCAAAATAGGGTATCTCATTCCTAGGAGAAAAAATAAACATAGGATTCGAGAAGTGAATGAGAGGAAATTAGAACACAACTCAATGAACGTTTTAAGTCCCCATTACTTTAGAGAGACTTCAGAATGTAGTGTGAAGGGGTCTCAGAAGAGCAAGCCTTTTCTGAAATAAGAATATTAAACAGCAGTGACAAAGGCATCTCAACTCTATCTTCCTCGGACTTCCAAAACTGTTGGCTACAAATCTCCAAAAGATCACCAGAGTTGAGTTTATTGTCTACTTATTGTAAGACATCAATCTGATAAAGTCTTAGTGTTTGGTACAGAAGGCAAATACCATAGGATTTTTGGGTGTCTGGGAGTGGGGAGTTAAAGTGGGCCTTTCAAAGTGGAGATCTGATTGGAATGAACACATTTCATAAAACAGTTTTTAAGGATTAATGTACACAGTGAGAGTCTTGAAAATAAGGATGAACAATAAAGGGTTGTTCCAAAGTTGAATGGTGTGTCCATTTGGACAAGTTATTGTATGGAAATGGGGGCTTTTTTGCTCAGATGAGCAAACTACTGTCCTGAGAAGGAAGTTACTCAAGCAGCTTAATCTTCAGATAATTGATTTCTGGGAAGTTCCAGAAGCAAGTGATGACATTATTTACTGACTTAAAAACTTGTCTTCCAAGGAAAGATTTTCCTGGAACAAATAGTAAAAACATAGGCAGCTTTAACTTTAATGCAGGAAGTATTAGTTCTCAGTACTGTTATTTTCCACACCTTTAGACAAGGGAAAATTAAGCTTTTAAGATAGCGAGTTTCTATCAAACATTCTAGAATAAGACCAAAGAAAAATAGATTAAAATACAATAAAGCTTGAATTACTACCCAACAGAGAGTTTATTTTGAAAGTGAGACTACCATCTGTTTTCTGGCCATGAGTAGACATTTTATATATTAAACACATTTAGATTGGTCATGAGAAAAGGGACAGGAAAGCAAAAATTGAAGCTGGTGTGGCTGGTGATGAGGCAAAATGAATGAACAATTCTCAGTTTTCAGAAGAACATGTTCTAAGAATAAATAAATTGGGGAGAAGTTTATCAATAAACTTCTGGGGATTGCATTTATCAATAAAATAAGTAGCTTAGTTCCCAGGCTTGCAACTTTTGCTATATAAGCTTTGTAGAAAACATCTTAACTATTTATATAATGCAAGGCTATACAATTAGAAAGTGGCAAACGGTATATTACAGTTCAATACTGTCATTAAATATCTATGCTTTTCCATAGGGATTATGTTGTTTTACATAATGTGATATCAAACATACACACACATATATAAAGTAGATGTTTGAGGTATATATCTCATGGATGCTTGATGAGCAAGTAAATGTGATTTTTCCAGCCTCATACAGTGATGACCTAATTATTTTAGTTGTTGTATACATCTATTATGTATATGTGCATATATGCATGAAAAATATATAGCAGCCTATTTTATATCTTGTGATATTTAGAAGGCAGTGTGATCAAGAATACATATTAAAATGGTATAAAATTATTTTCTATTTTCAATCCTTTATCCTAATAAGGAGAAATGAGAGAAAATATTATTGTTTAATATTTTATGTATATAAATAATATGTGTATAGATAGAAAGATAGATATAAAATCAGAGAATATATATGTGTATATGTATGATTTATAACCTTTCATTAATAATTCTAGAAAATGCCTTTTAGCTCCAAGTACTAACATTTGAAAAATAGGGAAAATTATTTAACGTTTTATTTTTCCTTACTGAGAGTATTTGAGTTATTTGTACATTAATAAGCATATATTAATACATAATGAAAAATAAAATTTAATATTATCATTGACCAAATTTCTTAGTAAGAAGGTCCTTTAAAGTGTCAGAAATAACACTAAAATAAATGTCAGTAAACCTAGCTCTAATACTAGAACATGATTACATATGTTGATTATTAATAAGATGATCTTAAGTCAATAGTTTTAAAGTAAAAAAGGCATATATTTTTCACACAGGTTCTTTATCTATAAAATAAGACATTTAGTTACTTCATTACAAATGCCTCTTCTAGGTCTGATATCCTTTCTCTGATTCTAAATAATAATCAATCAGAATACCCCTGAGAGAAAAACACAAAAATGGGAAAGTTTCAAAATAAACTAATAACATTATAGTCACTAATTAAAGTTTACATACAAAAGCAAGGATCATCAAATTTTAAAGCATGCCTTCATTTTTCTCCATAATTGTACAAGATTTATTGTATATCTCTACTCTTAGCAAATCACATGAAGGATAGGGAAAAGAGACAATCTCTCAGATGAGGGACCCAGTGGTTTTCTCATACTAGGGTCTTTGGCAAACTTGAAGCAGAATAATTAATGGGAGTTTATTAGACATGCAGATCCCTGGGCTACAACCATGATCTATTGAATTAGAAACGAAATGGATTGCAATAATTGTCATTTATAATACATTGCTTCAATTACTTTCATAACTGATAATACTTGAGAACCACCTAGAATTAGAATTAGGAAAAAATGGCTACCTGTAACGACTGCAGAATAGAAGTAACAGGTCAATTGCAGACTTCATTGTAACTGATTTAATTTGTTGTTTAATGAACCCATCATGAATCCTCTATTCCATATCTGAATGACCACTGTTTCCAAATTATAGAAATTTGAATTGATAACCTGAGAAAGAATGTAGTAGCAATATCAGTGTAGTGAAATTAATGAGAGATTCCTAGGGTAATTTAGAGCCAGATCTTAGACCAGCGTTTCCAACTTGTGGGTCGCGACCCCTTTGGGGGTCGAACGACCCTTTCACAGGTGTCGCCTAAGACCATCAGAAAACACATATATAATTACATATTGTTTTTGTGATTAATCACTATGCCTTAATTATGTTCAATTTGTAACAATGAAATTGGGGGTCACCACAACATGAGGAACTGTATTAAAGGGTCGCGGCACTAGGAAGGTTGAGAACCACTGTCTTAGACAATGATATCAGGGCAGTGTTTTCAAGTAGTTCAATGGGACTCTAAGGAAACTTCACAAGTTACTATCTTTCCATAGCAATTGCTATGAAACTCTCAAAGCTACTAAGTTTCTGAATATTGACTCTGGAGGGAAATATGACTGCCCTACCACATTTCAAGAGAAGGTGTTAAAGGACAAAATGGGTATTCCCAAATGCTCCATAGTGGGACCAATGAAACAATGATTTATTATCCCCCTAAGCAGAACTGACACAAGTACAAGTGCAAAACTTAAAACTGATCACAACTTTTGCCCAGCAGCCCACTTCAAGCAAACCATTTCAAAGGAGGTCACATCCATAAACATAGTTGACAAATTGAAAAGATACAAGTGAGGTAGAGAATGGTACTTTTTGGAAAAAAAATATAATTTAAAAGAATATCTAGTAGATTCTTTCATTCTTTAAAGCAGTGGCTTTAACTTTATTGAGGTGACAGACAAACTTGAACATATGATGAAAAGTTTGGACTTTTCACAAGTAAAGCATTTGTATGTATGGGAAATTTTTATGTTTTCCAGAATCTTGGAAAGTCACTCATGGATAATGACTTTTTATTTTAGAGAATGTCAGTTAATAAAGTGTAATAAAGTAAAAAAGTAGAAATTGAGGTTATTAAAGATTTTGCTTTTCAAAGTTGGGAAAGTAAGAGTTGCTTTATTATGTTTTAATTGTCAATCACATCTTAGCATTAGATAGGTTGTTATGCATATTAGTCATTTAATTTTATCTGTCAAAATGGAAAATATGTGGGTAGGCAGCTGAAAGTTCAAGCAAATTTAAATGAATTAGAGGTTCAAATAAGTAATTACTGTCATTGGATAAAAGGTTACTTAGGACTAAACCTGACCACTCCATCTATTTTATGGTCTCCAGTCAAAGTTAGGTGGATATATATCATTGCCACTCTTTAAAAAAAGCTGACACAGGCATTAATATTCTGACATTGAAACTAATTTTACATGATATTTTCAATATAACTAAGCATGAGATTGGAGGTCTAAAGATATCCTACTACTTTTTAATTCTAAGGACAAATCTATGACAGATTAAGTGCTGTGCATCTCTTATAGACACCGTCATGACTCCCTTCAAATGTCACTCAATGTTCCCCAAATGCTGTCAAACATGAGAGATCAATTATGTGTAAATATACAGGGAGGGCAGAAAGAAAATGAAAATTTTCAAAGAATTTCAGTGCTCATCTTAATTTCCTAAAATCCTAGTCAAAATCCTCAAAGACAGGAGCAATGGTAGTTGACAAGGTCAGTTATAAGCTCTAAAAGCTTTGAAAGCAAACTACTAAAAATACATTTAAGGAAAAAGTATAAGCAAATTACATTAAGCCTAATGTTATGAATAAAAATAATAAGAGTTTGTTGAGCATCTATTATGTGCTGAGTATATCTTCGTCATCAAGCTTAACCATCCTCCAAAGTGGACAAGATTGTGTCCCCATTTTTTAATGGCCCAACTGAAGTGCAGCAAAGTTAAGTAAAAGGCTGAGGGTTCCATAAGCAGAACATGTCAGGGTCAAAGACTCAAAACTAGATCTTGCTGATTTCAAAGCTTATCTTTTCTAATTGAATGATATTTCATAATCGTTCAGATTATGTTATTAGTGTTACTAAATTAACCTGGATAAAATTTATATCTGTTAACCTTTGCTACATCACAATGTACAACGTCTCAAAGAATTAATGGCTCAAAATATGTTTTGCCCCTTGATTCTGTTGTTTAGCCAGGTGGCCTGTTTGGTCTGTGTTGGGTGGGCTAGGATGGCTTTACGCTCATGTCTGCAGCATCAGCTGGGACTGGGACTCTCAGGCCATCTCTCCTCGTCACCTCTCATGCTGTATAATGGCAGTCGGGGCTTGTACACACAAGGGCAAAAGGGTTCTGGAGGAGGAGAGTGGACAAGTGTCAGTGGGCAAGCACATTTTCTTATGCTTTGGGCTTACTTTACATTTCCATCCACTTGCCAAAGCAAGTCACAGAGCCAAGACCAGAACCAAACGATGAAGAAACAGATTATATCTCTTAATGAGAAGTAATGCAGAATATTATAGTTGTTTTTTAATTAATCTACCTAAGAACTATCTATTCATTTATTTTTTGCTTGCTTTTATAACCATAAAAGATAATCACCTGAGTCAGTTCTGCCTGAGTCAGGATTCAAAAATTTAAGTCTTTTTAAAATAAAATAAGTTACATGTTGAATTACATCATGAATATTATATTTGAAATATGTTTGGATTTCATGTTATTTAACTAACATTAAAATATATCACTTAGCCCTAGCCTGTTAGGCTCATGGATAGAGCATCGGCCTGCAGACCAAAGGGTGCCAGTTTTGATTCTGGTAAAGGGCATGTACCTTGGTTGCAGGCTCCTCCCCAGCCCAAACCCTGGTCTGGGCTCATGTGGGAGGCAACTGACTGATGTGTTTCTCTAACATCAATGTTTTCCCTGTCTTTCCCTCTCTATTTGAGTCTCCCCAAAAATCAATGGGAAATATCCTCCGGTGAGGATTAACAAAAAAATAATAAATAATAAATAAATAAACATGTCATTTAATCCTCATAAAGTCATTTGAAAAGCAGAAATCGTACAAAATTATTTTGTTCTAATGAACAAAGAAAGCTAGGATTTGCTGAGTGTCACTAACTTACTATAAGTCACAGCCTTTGACTCTTCCCAAAAATCAATGGGAAATATCCTCAGGTGAGGATTAACAAAAAAATAATAAATAATAAATAAATAAACATGTCATTTAATCCTCATAAAGTCATTTGAAAAGCAGAAATCGTACAAAATTATTTTGTTCTAATGAACAAAGAAAGCTAGGATTTGCTGAGTGTCACTAACTTACTATAAGTCACAGCTATATTTTGCAGGTGAGGGACTTGAATCCATTGGTTTTGTTGTTTTTCCAGTTCTGTGCTCAGTACAATCATCTGGAAGAAAGTGAACTAGTCCTGTGTCTATTTAAAAAAAAATATTTTAAAAGGGTTTGTTTAAAAGCAAAGCAAAATAAACACAATTATTTCTGTTTAAATGAACGAGAACCTTTAGTAAGTGGTGAGCTTTCATATTTAATCAAAATAGGATTACTATTGGTCAGATACATGCAAAAAATGAAACTAGACCACCAACTTACACCATACACAAAAATAAACTCAAAACGGTTAAAGGACTTAAATGTAAGACGGGAAACCGTAAGAATCTTAGAAGACTCCATGGGCAGCAAAATATCAGACATATGTCATAGCAATAGCTTTACCGATACAGCTCATAGGGCAATGGAAACTAAAGAGAAGATAAACAAATGGGACTATGTCAAAATTAAAAGCTTCTGCACAGCAAAGGAAACCATCAACAAAACAACAAGAAAGCCCACTGCATGGTAGAACATATTTGCCAAAGCTATCTCAGATAGGGTTTAATATCCAACATTTACAAGGAACTCATACAACTTAACAAAAGTTAAACAATTCAATCAAAAAATGTGCAAAGGACCTAAATAGATACTTTTTGAAAGAGGATATGCAGAAGGCCAAGAGACATATGAAAACATGCTCAGTCACTAATCATCCGAGAGATGCAAATCAAAACAACAATGAGGTATCACCTCACACCTGTCAGAATGGCTATCATCAACCAATGACAAATGCTGGAGAGGATGTGGAGAAAAAGGAACCCTTGTGCACTGCTTGTGGGAATGCAGACTGGTGCAGCCACTGTGGAAAATAGTATGGAGATTCCCCCAAAATTCAAAAATGGAATTCCCAGTAATTCCACTTCTGGGAATATATCCCAAGAAACCAGAAACACCAATCAGAAAGGATATATGCACCCCTCTGTTCATAGCAGCATAATTCACCATAGCCAAGATCTGGAAACAGCCTAAGTGCCCATCAGTAGATGAATGGATTAGAAAACAGTGGTACATCTACATGATGCAATACTATGCTGCTCTAAAAAGGAAGGAACTCTTACCATTTGCAACGGCATGGATGGAACTGGAGAGCATTATGCTAAGTGAAATAAGCCAGTCAATGAAGGAAAAATACCACATGATCTCACTCA
>NW_006285802.1:316230-324597 GCF_000327345.1 Myotis davidii
GACTTGTGCAATATTAAAAAATAAATTAATGTAATTCAACATAATAAAAGGCTAAATTTAACACCGATTAATGATCAAAACTCTCAGCAATCTAGGAATAGAGGGGAACTTCCTTAACTTGATAAACAATGTCTACAAACATCTACAGCTAACATCATACTTTGTGAAGAGAAACACAAAGTTTTACCACTAAGATTAGGAACAAACCTGAAACACTCATCAGAAAGAATATATGCACCATGATGTCCATAGAAGCACAATTTACAATAGCTAAGATTTGAAAACAGCCTAAGTGCCCATCAGCAGATGAGTGGATTAAAAAACTGTGATACATCTACCCAATGGAATACTATGCTGCTATAAAAAAGAGGGAACTTTTATGATTTGCAACAACATGGATGGACCTGGAGAGCATTAAGCAAAGAGAAATAAGCCAGTCAAAGAAATATAAATGTCATATGATCTCACTCATATGTGGGGTATAAGGAACAACATAAACTGATGAACAAAAATAGATCCAAAGACTAAGAAACACTGAACAGACAGTCCAACCTCAGAGAGAAGGCAGGAGAGCAGGGGGAGGGAGTGTAAGAGGTCAACCAAGGGTCTTATATGCATGCATATTAGCAGAACCAATGGACAGGGACACTAGGGTGGGGTGGAGGCTCCCTCCTTGGGGGAGGGAGTGGTGGGGGAGAGTCAGTGGGGAAAAAGGACACATATATAATACTTTAAAAAAATTACTGATCTTTTCTTCCAAGCCTGCTCCAACTTCAATCTTCAGTCTCCCACTGATGGCTGTTTTTGACTCTTCCCTTTTCGTTTTCTCACATCTCATATTTTATTCATGAGACAATTCTGTTGCATATGCCTGGCAAATACATACAGAACATGACCAAAGCTTACGACCTATCACACACTGGTCCCAGACACACTGTCGTTCTTTCTTTGTTTTCTACAAAGGCCTCCTAATTAGTTTCTCTGATTCCACTGTTATAAATCTAACATTAACCCAGTACTCGGTAATTCTGCCAGATTATGCCAAACCTAGCAATGGGTCCACATTTCACGGAGAGTAAAACCAAAGCCCTTACAGTAACCCCCAGTCCCTACAAAATCTGTGCACTGCGTCTTCCTCTCTCTCCCAACACACTTCCCTTTGTTCACTCCATTCCGCTTACTGGCATCTCAGATGTTCCGCTAACAGGGACAACACACCTCTGCCTTAAAGTCTGGGAAATATCCACAAGGATAAGTGTTTCTCCTTCTTCAACTTGTTACTCGAATGAAATCTTCCAAATGAAGCATTCAGTGATCCTGATCAACCTCTTTTTACTACAAACCTCAATGTAACTCTCTAGTTCTCCAAATTCCTCTTTACTGGAACTAATATTTTTCTTATCACATATAAACATATCATATGATTAATTGTTTGTTTTGTTTCTGTTACTTCACAAGAGAGGGGAAGAAATTTTTATTTTGTTTAGTGATGTATTCCAAGAACCTAATAGATGATCAATAGACTTTAGAATAAATAAATAAATCATCAAAATAATCCAGAGGATTAAGACCTATAAATATTTAAGGAAAAAAAATCATATCTGGCTATTTAAATTGACCAAAAACAAAAAAACAGAAATTTACTCTATTTTTTCTTTATTTTGTGTATGTAATCTCAAGTTAAGGTTCAATTAAATAGACTAATCTTTCTCTGTTATTTTCATGAACTTAAATATCACTTATAGGACATAACTGAGCATAACTAATATATAGGATGAGCAATCCATGAGTCATATTATCTTCAAAAATTTACTAAAGTTTCTGGCATCAATAACATTTTATATTCATTAAAGTTATCATTTATAGACTTGAAGTATAATGACAAAACTGTTTAATATGACTAGATTTAAAAAATCAACTTCAATTTTTATTATCCATAACTGTCATTTTCTACCCATTTGTGACACTCACAAGCACATTAGCCTATTCTATTTAAAAGTATACTACTCAATCAGCATGTTTAAACTTCCTTTCTCTAAAATGTTAACTGCCTAATATCTATGTTGTAGATTTTTGTATTTCCCAACATATATAAAGGAGTACTGCACTTATACTATTTCTATTATAAAAAATAAACAACCCAAACTCTACCTTCAGTCTACACAAATATCAACGTAGGAGTTTTTTAAAAAAAAGTTTCCTTTTTTTGCTGATAGGAAAGAAATATATATATATTTGGACTTGAAGACAGCATATAACTTTAGGAAAGTGAAAATCTATGTACTGTAACATGTCTTGGTAGCTCACCATAGTTGGCTTCCCTTGTTCTTGGGATACACTTTAGAATGAACCAACTCTGAAAAGTATTTCTGGTACTGCAGCCTATCCCTGAAAGCAGATGTCTTGAAGAGCTTTTTATAGTCTTAAAGTAGCTTCACTTCTGTTAAGAAGAATGTATTGGTAAGTAATATATAGGAATGTTCCTCTCACCCTCAATTTCCTGATTAGAAAAAGGAGCATATGGGTTTTGAAGATGATAGTGCTATTTTCAGAAGATTGCTGGCTTCAATACCCATGTTCCACTGAATTGTCTGAGTTGATTAGCAAAGTTGTCCTCTGCTCTCAGCTCGTCCTCACTTCTACAGTCTCTGTCCTTATGATCTCTGAGTGAGGGCCTCCACCAAGGGATCATAAGACTTAAAGTAATAGGTGGTTTTAAGGTTGGGCCTTGTGGCAGTGTTTGCCTGAGCACCAAATGACTGCAGCACCAAGATTACAACTTCCAGGCCCTGGAGTCATTCATTCCTCAGCACTGCGGGGAGAAATGGGAAGGGATGCTCTGTGAATCATTGTGAAGATGTAGGCTACCTGATTTTTGTCTTGGAACAGCATAAAGCAAAAGTCCATGTTGTAATTATGATTTTAAAAAGAATTAAGCATATGTATTACATATGTAATACCCTTTGTAGCACTTTAAGCAATAAAACAATAAAAATAAATAAATAAAAAATTAAAAAGAATTAAGCATTTTTCTAGCAAGTCAAGTAATTTGTTTATTTACCTTGAAATAATAGTTATTTTGAGTTGTAACCCCAGGGTTCAGAGTTCTCAGCTGTCAACTCAGTAACTCAATATGTAACAGTACTACACATTCAAACCACCTGCTCTCCAGTATGCTTCTGAATAGAAGATATATGTTTATTGAAGCATGCAAGACAACTCCTGTATTACTAGACAAAACAAAACTATTAAAGGGGAAGAGAACAAAGCCTGCAAGTCAGGAGGCATATTCACATTTTAACCACACCCAGAACTATACATGCAGCATTCTTTTTCTTATTCTAACCCAGCAGCAATGACCTCCAACAGATCTTCTACCCATAAGAAATGTGGCTAAAACCAAGACTAAAAAGTCTTTCTATTTATCCCAAGTTGGTGTTAAGGCTTGAACTGGAAAATTCCCTGAGACATTACCTCCGCCAAATTTTGAGACAGAGTGTAGGAGACAATTCTAGGAATTAGTGATTGTGTGTGTATGTTTCATGATATTCAGCTTGGAGTTCTGGGATTAAAAAATATAATAATAAAGAACCTTTTTTTTAAAGTAGTGTCTTCCTCCCCTTTCCTTAAAATTTGCAGTGGCTGGTGTCAGCCTCAAACAATAGAGTATGGTGGAAGTGATGCCGTAATACCTCTCAGTGTTGTTTGTAACAGGTCATGCATCTACTACCTGGTTATTTTGGATCACTTTCTCTCTGAATGGTCCCTTTTGAGATACAATTTTTTATGATTCAAATTTCAGAGAAAGGCATCTACAAGTGTTTGGTGACATTCCTTGCTGATCTCACCCTTTGAGTCATCCCCACTCAGGCATTAGAAATGTGAGTAAAGAATCTTCCCGATGCTCAACTTTTTCCAGCCATTGGTGTGTTTCTATTAGAAACAAGCCATTTCCTCTGTGTTGGGTCCTAATTCCAGATGTAGAGAATGAATGATCATAATGAAATCATAATGAGCCTTTAAGTCAAGATGATTTCTTATATCCAATAAATAATTTGAACATCTAATAGCTGCTCTCAACCTGGACTGAATGGTTGATTGTAACCTATCTATTCTTCTTTAATCAAGATGCAATTACGTGAGCAATTCCAAGTTCTGGATAGAGCTATCATCAACTATTTCATCACAAAGAGAAAAATAGATACTGGTAATCTATCAAGGAAAATACCTGCCAAATTGGTCGGTCTCCTAAACCACTCCTCTAAACATGGTCCCTATAGCTGAGCATAAGAAACATTTTCTAGATCATCTACTTTGTCAAGACAACATAGCTGTACTGGGGCGTTTAATAGAGGTAACTGTACACCATGGAAGGAAGCAAAACCTGAACTGTTCTTATGGTTATCAATAACTTCTTGTTAATTAAAGTAAAAAGAAAGGAGGAAGACAAGAATTACTGCTACTCCCAATAGACACAGTGAGAGTTGATAAGACTTATAAGGTAAACTCCAAATAATAGTTTTCACTTAAAAATATTTTTTGATCCTATAAATGTAACTTACATTCATATTAGTAAACACACTGAAAGGAGAAACTAAGCTGTTGATGATTATTAATACACTAGTGGCCTGTTGCACGAAGATTCGCACAACAGGCCTTCCTTCCCCTGGCTACTGGCACCGGTTTTCCTCCTGCACCAGGGAGCCAGGCCTTTGGTCTGACCACAGAGACCCAGGCCCTCAGCCACTCCTTGAGCAGAGTACAGGGCTGGTGAGGAGCTTGGCTTCCTCCGTCGCCGGGAGTAACCCAAGCCTCCTGCTCCCTCCAGCTCTGTGGCCGCCTCCATCTTCAGTCATCTTAAGTCTTCGCTCTGGCCTGTGTGTGCAAATTAACCACCATCTTTGTTGGGGTTAATTTGCATAGTAACTCTGATTGGCTGGTGGGTGTAGCGGAGTGGCAGAGTGACAGAGTGATGGAGTGATGGTTAATTTGCATGTTTTTCTTTTATTAGTGTAGATAAATGAATAATTTTTCAAATAACTTTTTTACAAAATAATCTTTGACTAAAATATTGTATAGATGGAGTTAGCAAACCAAAGCAAAATAGGGCAACATTATTATCCTATATAATAAATGCCTAATATGCAAATTGTTCAACCAGGAGTTTGACCACTCACTATGACATGCACTGACCAACATGCACTGACCGACATGGTGCTGACAGTGGGTGGCAGTGGAGGCACTCCAAGAGCAGGACCATGACGGGATGGTAGAACAGGTGAGTGGGCAGCGCTAGGCCACAGCAGGTGTGGGTGGGGGCCCAATCACCTGCTAATCACCACAGAGATGGTGACCAGTGGCAGTGGTGGAGGGCAGGGCCACAGCCTGGCTCCCAGGCGCTAAGGGAGCCAGACGGGGCCCCGGCCCCCATTGAATACCCCTGCAGACAGTGACCAGTGGCAGCGGCAGGGGGTAGGGATGCCTGCTCTTCCACGCCAGACACTTGCACTTTGATTGCCGGCCAGGCCTAGGGAACACATCTGTGCACAAATTTCGTGCACCAGAACTCTAGTTATAAATATATTTTTATTGATTTCAGAAGGAAGGGAAAGGGAGAGAGAAATAAAAATATCAATGATAAGAGAGAATTATGGATTGGCTACCTCCTGCACATCCCACACTGGGGAGCAAACTCCTCCTGTCCTGACTGGGAATTGAACCATGACCTCCTGGTTCATAGATCAACACTCAACCACTGAGCCATGCTGGCTGGGAAACAACATTATTTTATCAAAATGTCTCTTTTTTCCTAAAAAATTATACTAAGTATTATATTGAGCTTTGATTCCCATATGTACACACACCCTTACACACAAAAATGAGGAGTTATTCAAGCTAATTGGTAGAAATTCAGTATTATGTGAGGTTAGAGTGATTACCAAAATTGATCTCTAGTTTAAAAATGGAATTAAGTCACAGTTTAGATTATCTGATTTAGACCTTTTTAAATATGAGAATAAGAAGAAATTGGGTATCCTGAAAAGGTACATATTCTGTCATTTGAAGAAACTGCCAACATAAATCAAGCAAGATGAGTATATTAAATTTGTATGTATGTCAACAATGTTAACACCCCACTGGACCTTGGAAAATATATTCACTATTCACATCACTGAGGAATGAACATTAGGCATTCACTGAAAAAATTAAACTTAATCTTTGCTAAATGCATAAGAATAAAGTAGTTTAATTATCGAAATGCCACAAGTTAATCAAATTTTCAAAGCTGCTAATAGCAACACTATTATAATATTACTAGAGGCCCTGTGCACAAATTCGTGCATGGGTGGGGTCCCTCTGGGTGGCCTGCAGGGATCGGGCCAAAACCCACAGTCCAATGCCGCCTGCAGCTACTACCTGCTGCTCCTGCTCATCCAGGCCCCACTGTGCCTGCCACAGGCTCATGCCCAATCAGTCCCAATCGGGAGAGGCTTGCGCTGCCACAGCAGTGCTCGCCAACCATGAGCCCTGTGTCTGGCACCCTCCCAAGGGGAGTGGCCTGTGGGATTGGGCTGAAATTGGCTCTCCAACATCCCCCTAGGCATCCCAGATTGTGAGAGGGTGCAGGCCCAACTGAGGGACCCCACCGGTGCACTGTCAGGGCCGGGGAGGGATGTGGGAGGTTGGCCAGTCCGGGAGGGACCAGGGGAGGGTTCAAGGGTGTGTCCGGCCCATCTCTCTCAGTCCTGATCAGCTGGACCCCAGCAGCAAGCTAACCTACTAGTCAGACCATCTGCCTCCTGGTGGTCAGTGCACATCATAGTGACTGGTTGACCATTTGACTGCCTGCCCCATGGTGGTCAGTGCACGTCATAGTGAGCTGTTGAGCATCCTTAGTATATCATTAGCATATTATGCTTTGATTGGTTGTTCCGTTGTTCTGCCATTCAGTCTATTTGCACATCACCCTTTTATTATATAGGATAGAGACACATTATATAGTTACACATTGTACAGTGGAAGCTTACTTTTCAAACATGTAAAGCATATATGAGTGTAAAACCTCCATTTGCAAAGAAACTAGCTGCTCTTGAATGAACAAGTGTCCTTCTTCACTGCACCCCAATTTGAGGATTCCTGTTGGTGTGAAATTGACTCCAACCAGCATTTAACTGATTAGTGGAGACCTATTCTTTTTCTTTTTAATTTTGTTTTTCTTTTAAGTTCTTTTATTTTTCTTACTATTTTAATTTATTTTATTTTTTATTTGTGTTTTCTTTTTTATTTCATTATTTTTTCTTAATTTTTTGTTCGTACATTTTTGTTATTTTTATTTTATTTATATTTTTTAAATCACCATGTCTGATAACTTTGCAGCCATCTCTGCCAGCCAGGAGCGCCATTGTGACGATTACATCCTCCTGAACACCATTGCCGAGGGATTCTTTGCTGTGAAAGTTTTAATAAAGCCAAGCTCCTCTGAAGGTTTAAAAGAAGTTCATTGTCTTAAGGGCTTAAATCACCCAAATGTCACAGGCACTTTCAGTAATTTAGGGCTCTTTACATTTCAATTTAGGGTTCTTTACATTGTGTTTATGTTCACCTACTTGAGCTAAAATAGTCTGTGTCCCAGGATTGTAAACTATTCAAATTAACATGTGACATGACAAAATCAGGTCATTCAGATTGAAAAGTCAGGTAAATATATTTCAGGTTCATGAGATAAGATGGACATAACATTCTGGATGGATGTGTGTATGTGTATTTGCAAATAGTTCTGAGACTAAAAGTCACACAGTATCAAGTCCAATACCTTCAAGTGGAAAACTTTAGAAATCCTCCTTCTGCCCTAAAATTTCACTTTTTTTTTTTACTACTTTTAAACCTTTATTAATCATCTCTTTAAATCAAGAAAAATGGGCTCTATTTGGTGATCTGTTGGAGGATTGTACAGATTTCTATTAAGAATAAAATAGGCCCGGCTGGTGTTACTCAGTGGTTGAGTATGTTGGAGGATTATACAGTTTTCTATTAAGAATAAAATAGGCCTGGCGGGTATTACTCAGTGGTTGAGTGTGTTGGAGGATTGTACAGGTTTCTATTAAGAATAAAATAGGCCCGGCGGGTGTTACTCAGTGGTTGAGTGTCGACCCATGTACCAGGAGGTTACCAGTTCCATTCTTGGTCAGGGCACATGTCAGGATGTGGGCTCCATCCCCAGTAGGGGGCATGCATGAGGCAGCCCCCTCCCTTCCTCTTTCCAAAATACATAAAAATATATCTTAAAGAAAGAATATAATAGAAATTCTTGGACAGAGAGGAAATACATGACTTAGGAATAGTTTTCCTTTATTCAGTATATATCTC
>NW_006285802.1:324920-326341 GCF_000327345.1 Myotis davidii
GGGGCAGGAATCATGGGGCCTGGGCCCTGGAATCATGGCCAAGAAGAGTGCTTAGGGTGTCAGGAACTGGAAGAATAAAGTGCCCCTCTTTTCTTAGGATAGGGATTAGAAAATATTTTTGGACACACCAATATATATTTCAATGTCTCTTGGACATCCAAGTGGATGTTGCAAGTAAGCTTCCAGATAATTAGTGTGGGTTCAGGCACTAGAGTTTGGAGGTAAGGTTAAGGATTTGGGATTGCTCAGTGAGCAGGCGGTATTTAAACCTAATGTGCTCACCCTGCGAGCAGGTGGGTAAGTTGGTGGTGGAACATGTGAAGTTTCTCTCCAAATAGCTCAATTTCTCTGTGAAATAGGAAGCAATATTTTTTTTTTTGTAACTAAGAATGGTAGAGGTGCTTTGGGAAATTTGAGAAGAGGTGGCCAAATATGAAATCATCCAGGACTGTGTAAAGGAGAACGGAATAAGGAAACATGGAATTCATGAGTAGCACAAATAAACATATCTTGTTGAAGATATAGGTTATGTATTAACTCCCTTTGTGGACTAGCAATATTGGTAGAGTGCCTAGATGTAACATTCACTAAGATTTTGTTGAATATAATTGAATGAAAACGAATACTGCCTCATTATGACTGATTCCTCATCCTATACAATAAAAGCCTAATATGCAAATTGCCCAACAGGGAGTTCAATCGCTTGCTATGATATGTGGTGACCACCAGGGGGCAGCATGGAACATGACGGGCCTTGGCGACGCAGTGCTGGCAGCGGGCAGCAAAGGAGGCACTGCCGGCACAATGGGGCCCAACGAGAGCAGGACCGCGGTGGGATGTTGAAGCAAATGAGCAGGCGACACCAGGCCAAGGCGGGTGTGAGCAGAGGCCAGATCGTCCCTCCGATTGCTCTGCAGATGGTGACCACAGGAGGCAGTGGCGGGGGGATGGGGGGGCACTGCCCAGCTCCCAGGCACTGTGGGACTATGAGGCTGGGGTCACAGCTGGAGCCCAATTCCCTCAGGCCACCCTGAGGGACCCCACCTGTGCATGAAACACCTGTGCACGAATTCATGCAATGGGTCTCTGGTTTAATATAGGATGCATCATACTTAACAATGGTTCTATCACAGGGAGAAAAATCTTTACATTTGAGGCACTGTGGGACTATGAGGCTGGGGTCACAGCTGGAGCCCAATTCCCTCAGGCCACCCTGAGGGACCCCACCTGTGCATGAATTCATGCACTGAGTCTCTGGTTTAATATAGGATGTGTCATACTTAACAATGATTCTATCACAGGGAGAAAAATCTTTACATTTGATACCTTGACTTCCCTTCACCACTAAAGCTGGGACTTAGATAAGAGCCCTGGTGTTTGACAACGTAGCACTGCCTTGTAAATGATCTTTATTGTTTTTG
>NW_006285802.1:326599-344899 GCF_000327345.1 Myotis davidii
CCTTGGTTTTTTGGTGTGTGTGTGTGTTTTTTTTTTTTTCTGAACACCCCTGGTGATGCTAGCTCATGTCCATAGAATCAAATTGAATTGTAATTTTAAATGTCACACCGAACCTAATTTAACGCAGCAATTAAAATGACTTATAGCTCAATCATTTTCACTGTTCAATTTAGGTACCCACCCTCTCTCTCCTCGTTACTGAGTGCCTCACACGCTGCACCCTGCTTAGCAGAGAGGAGGAGGATATTGAGGAGTATCATACAAGATCCTTTTTCCTCAGGACATTTACAATGTTAATAGGGAGACAAGAAATTTATGCTTAAGATTTTTAAAACCACTGTCAAATTTCTGTATAATAATGAAGTCCAGAGAATTACATTTTTGGTTTAGATGAGTTTAGTTTAAATGGTGTCAGTTAAATGGTGTCAGATGATGGAAATGCATTCGAGTGGAAAAGTCCTGTAGGCAGTTGAACAAGCAGGACGGATGCTCAGAGAATGGAGAAAGGACAGATAAAGATGAGTTATTCCATTGCATTGGGGTCTGTGCTCATCTATATAGAGGGGAAAATGAACTGAAATGACTGAACATATTTGAGAACTTTGAGTTCAAACCATGGATGAGAACCCAGCTCAACATTCCTTACCTCATGTGCTAGGGCACAAATCACTTGCCTGCTCTGAGACTCCATTTCTTAATTAAGTAATTAAATGGAACATTTTCAGTGTATAAAATAGGTGAAAGTTGTCAAGCTATACAACAAGTATTGCCTGCTGACACCATCCCAAGAGCAACAGAATAATGCTGATCGAGCAAGAAGCTTACTGCTCTTACTGCCACAGGGAGTCTTAACAGAGTCTTTGCAGTGTCTCAGAAGGGGATGGTCAGAGGCAGACATTTATAGGATGTTGGGGTCTGAGGTAAAGCAGATTGGTCCAGGTCTTTTAGGGTGAGAAATTAATTGGGTTTGGGCAAAGATTATACGGTAATAATTTAAGATTAATGGACACAGTGAAATGTGGTTCTTGATAACTAAACTGTTGTTGAACAAACACGGTGTTTGGCCAGGTTATCAATCTATTATCTGAGAGGACTCTTGTTCACCCAAATGAGCTAACTCTTGCTTGGAAAAAAAAAATAGCTTGCAAGAATTTCCAGAATAAAAGTAAAATTCTGTATTGATTCACAGCCTTATTTTCCTGGGTAAATATTTCTGGACCACATAGATATCATGCCACTTGCCTTTAGCTCGGTGAGAATGATTTTGGACCTCTGACCCCCAGAGGTATCAGATAATAAATCTGTGTTGTTATAAGTCACTGGTTTGTGAAACTTGTTACAGCAGCAATAGGAAGGTAATGTGATTTCTAAGTTCTTCATATGTCAGAGTGAAATCTAGAAGTCCCAGAGTCTTTCTCTCTCTCTCTCTCTCTCTCTCTCTCTCTCTCTCTCTCTCATACTCTTGTAGAGGGATGGGAGTGTTTGGAACAGAAGGGATACAGTTCTCAAATGTTTTTTCAACCATGTTTTCACCTTAGAATCACTTAGAGAAACTAAACATGTATTAGGTAGAATTCTAAAAATATCCCCTCAAAATTCCCATCTCCTGGTTATTCAGTCAACACTAATCTAGAAACTGTGTTGTAGGGACATTTTAGGTAAAATGTCCTAACTAGCTCATCTCTTTTTTTCTTTTCTTTTTTTGTTAACCCTCTGAGGATACTTTTTCTATTGGTTTTTAGAGAGAGAGGAAAGGAGGGAGGGAGCAAGAGAGAAACATCAATGTGAAAGAGATATATTAATAGGTTGCCTCTTGCACCCCCCCTCAAACAGGAGGGGGTTGGGGGTCTGGGGGATTGAAAACGCGCAACCCAGGTATGTGCTTTTGACTAGGATCAAATGCTTGACCCTTCGGTGCATGGGCTGACACTCTCACCACTGAGCAACACTGGCCAAGACCTAACTAGCTCATCTTAAAATAAGAATACGGGCTTGGGTTATCCAGGTGGGTCCAATGTAATCACACAGGCCTTCTGATTAAAGAAGGAAGAAGAGTCAGATTAATGTGGAGGAAGAGGCAAGAGAAGTGAGGCAGAGGGAACATCAGAAAGACTTGATGCATGGGAAGGATCTGTCAATCCAGCATTGCCAGATTCAAGGATGGAGTAAGTACATTGTGAGCGGGGAATGTGGGTGGACTCTAGGCTCTGGAAAATAGTCCACACTTTATAGTCCACAAGGACACAAGGACCTCAGTCCTACCTCTGCAAGGAATTGAGTTTTGCCAACAACCTGAATGAGCAAAGAAATTATCCCCAAATCATCCAGATATGAAGGCATACCTGGTGACACCTTGCTTTTGGCCTTTTGAAACTTTAACCAGAGGAATCAGCCAACTAAATCATGCTGTACCTACATTTCTGACCTACAGAACAGTGAGGTAACTGATTTACACGGTTTTAAACCACTACACTTGTTGTCATCTGTTATGGCAACAATATTAAAGTAATACACAACAGACAAAATAATACTTGAGTCTCATCCCAGATCAATTCAAATAGAGCCTGTTGTTAGAAGCTTCAGTATGTTTGGGTTTTTTTTCTTTGCAAAAATCCTCAGGTAATTTGTATGAATAGTGAGAACCAAGGCTAGGGTAACCAAGTAGTCCTGTCTTGGCTAGAGGTTTTTCCTTTATGAGCACTCCAAGTCCCCTGTCCTCGGAGAGCCCTTAGTGACAGAACAGAGACATTTAGGCATCCCAAACATCTTCCTACGCGAAGCTGAAGCCAGGTAGGATATATAAGAGGTGCTGTTGAAACTGTACCTTTTAGGTTCCCTGCAAATGCCTGTGCAAATAGCTTCTTCAAAATCATTCATACACGTTTCCCCTGTCCATAGAGACAGGGGAAAAATGGTCATTTGCATGTTAAACTTCTATTTCTTCTCCCATTTTCATATAGGTGACTAGAGCCTCACTAAAACTTCTACCCAATACATTTTTCCCTCATTGCAGGAAGTTCAGTATGGTCATTTGCATATTTTCATCAACTATTACTGGTTGGGACTGTTACTAAAACTTCATAAGTAGCGTACAGGGTATCTCTACACATAACATGTCAATTGAGGTAAGACGCAATATCCCTTCACATTGACACTGAATCCTAGTTCATACATTTTTAAAATGTTTTCCATGATCTGAAAGAAAATCACTATTCAGTCTTATATGTATGGAACCTTTGTATAGTACTAAAAGCTTATTTTAGTTTAGCTTAAATATGAGTACTTATTCACTTATATTCAGAAAATTTGTCCTCAAAAGTAATTTTCTGTAAAGAACAATATTCTATAAAATAAGGAGCTAGTATGCTAATTAGACAGGACAGTGGAACGACCTTCCAGATGACCTTCCAGAATGACCAGTGGATGAGACCAAGGGGCTGCCCAGGCAGCCAGGCTGTGACGTTCCGAGGCAGCTGGGGCTGTGAGAGCCGAGCCCCTTGAACGAATTTCATGCATCAGCCCTCTAGAAATATAAAAGCAATGATTCCACATCATATATGTTCCCCTTAATAATACAATTCTTCACATTTTGCATTAAACTTTTATTGCTCACCTGTTTTCAGTGAGGCAAACTTTTTACCTAGCTTCACTGTACATTTTTCAGGAACACAAATTTATACACTCACATAGAGACACACAGACACACATAGATTGTGAGGCAAAGTTACCTGACATTGCTAAATGCATCCTTAGCATGAAAATGACAAATATATTGATACAGGTTTACAGACTAAAATAAAATTCAGGACAAAAATCACACATTGGAATTATTACTATGTCATATTGCTGACTGACAAATCTAAATAAAAATATAAAAATAAATTCTGAAAGACTGTGCTAATAGAATTTTTTAAGTGGCAATAACTAAGTGAAGAAGATCAGAAAGTCACAGTGTTTATGAGCCACCAAATAACACTTTGATTAGGGGAATTATAGGCACTAAAATTAATAAATAATCAAACCTTCAGTTGTCTCTGACTATAACTTAACGTATCCTTGCTTTATCACATTCTTAGCTACACCTCTATAGTCATGCAGCATTGTGATTGTTACAATAGCATTTTACACAAATATTCTGTCTTTAAAACAGAATATCTGTTTCAAAACTTTTATACTTCTTATTAAATATTAACTTTTTCAAGTGTATATTCTATTTGTATAGTTTATGCTAACTATTTGAAAAACTGAAACATGAGGTTAAGAATTATATTTGTCTTTGTGTCATATCCGTCTTCATGTATAAATAAACATGATCACTTTAGCTAAATTGATTTTTAGCTCAGGGAAATATAAATATAGGATGGATATGAATAGCTTGTATTATTTTAAACAAAATCATCCTCTAGCCTCAAGTTGGATTGATTGAATCTTATGTGTTTTTTAAAACTACTTCCAAAAATACCTTGAAATTTCTTTTTTGAAGGGCATTTATTTATTACTCACTAAAATGAAATATTTTCTGAACATCTCAAGAGGTGTTTTTGTTTTGTTTTTCCTACCTTAGCGAGCGTCATGCAAGGTTAATATCATTTGAACAAGATGGTTCACACATTTGACCACTCTCTAAATTTAGAATTTTATATTAAGTTGGATTCCCTATGCATGTTTCTACAATGACATGTTCAAATGACCTGAAAATATTTAATTTGTTTATTGTGATCGGCATGATCAAATTGCAAGACTGAATCTAAAATGAATAAATTGGACTTTGTTAACCTCGTCCCTCAATTTGGTTATTTTAAAAGCAGGGCTAGTGAGATGTTGAAATAAGGAATTAATGAGTAACTTGTGTTGGACATACACAAAGTGACCCCATGTATTATGCCCTTGAAACGTCTCATCTTGAGTGTGGTGGAACCTCTGGCTTGATTCTGCCAATAGAAAACAGCAGAGATGATGAGCTTAGTCACTCCTACGACTTTGTTATGTAAGACCCCATCACAGCAGAGTACTATAGAGCCAGAGTCTTCTAATTTCAAGAAGTAAACTGTCATGATGTCAAAAGTGTGGGAGAGGGCCTGAAACCAGCGTGCTCTCTCGGAGCTAAGGGCAGCTCCCAGATGATAGCCAGGAAGAAAAGCAGGACCATACTTCTATAGTAGCAAGAAAATGAATTCTACCAAAAGTTACGTGAGCTTGGTTGGAAGAGGATCTCCAGTTCAAGAGTATAATTTAGCCTTACTGACACCTTGATTACAGCCTCGTGAGGCCCTGAACAGAGGACTCAGCTATGTCATGCCTGGACTAGTGACACATAGAAACTATGAAATAATACACCCTCAATAACTATAGGTCTCAAGCTTTATTTTGTCATTTTATTATGTACTAGTGGCCCGGTGCATGAAATTCATGCACTCGGGAGTGGGAGGTGTCCTTCAGCACTCTTGCAGTCCAGGAGCCCTCAGGGGATGTTTGACTGACTGCTTAGGCCCACTTCCTGCGGGGAGTCGGCCTAAGCTGTCAGTCGAAGATCCTTAGCACTGCTGCAGAAGCGGGAGCGGCTTCTGCCACCACTGCTGCTGCGCTCACCAGCCATGAGCCCAGCTTCTGGCTGAGCAGCGCTCCCCCTGTGGGGAGCACACTGACCACCAGGGGGTAGCTCCTGCATTGAGCATATGCCCCCTGGTGGTCAGTGTGCCTCATAGTGTCAGGTTGTTCCACGGTTCTATTGATTTGTATATTTGCCTTTTATTATATAGGATAATATGGTGTCTTACTACTTTAATTTTTATTTATTTATAAATGAGATTGGACATTTTTTATATACTTAAAAAGCATTTTAATTGAAATTTTATTGAAATAATGATCAATGCAAATGCAATTATTGGACCTTTAATGTCTAATATTTACTATGTTTCAAGTGAGACATCATCAACATATGTTGCTATTATTTGTATTATATTTTGTTTGTTAATACCAATAAAAGTTATGCTTGTTCATTTGGATAACAAATTGAAAAGAAAAAGTTTAAAAATTATGATCATAATTTTTACTAAAATATATTACCAAATACATTATGTTGTTGTTTCTTTTTTATTTTATTTCATTTTATATTATTTTATTGATTTTTTACAGAGAGGAAGGGAGAGGGATAGAGAGTTAGAAACATCAATGAAAGAGAAATATCGATCAGCTGCCTCCTGCACGACCCTCACTGGGGATGCGCCCGCAACCAAGGTACATACCCTTGGCCGGAATCGAACCTGGGACCTTTCAGTCTGCAGGTGAACGCTCTATCCACTGAGCCAAACTGGTTAGGGTTGCTGTTTCTTTTTATAATCCCCATATTTGGTGACCACCTTTACTCAGTAAATATATATAAATGATTTTAAGTTCTCTGGCGGCAAGCAACAAACTGAAATAGGGTACATTAAGCAAGCAAACCATCTTAAGCATATGGACTGGTTCATAGATCTTAGAAACAGGATAAAAAAAAATCATGTCATATTTAGAACAGAAACAGGATGAGGTCCTGGGATATAACTAACAGAGACCAGAGGACAGTCAATGCTAGAGGCCCCTGTTGGGATTAATGGGTTCTAACTGTTAAAGGTGCCCGTCTCACTCCGCTCAAGTTCCAGGACAGTGTAGGGCGTCTTGACACTTCCCACCAGGACTGTCCATTCGGTGTGTGGCAGGCTAAGGGAGTATTGGTCACAAAGGCTCCATCCCATGAGTACCCAGAAAAAAGGTTAAATTGATGCAGATCCACCAAATACAACAGTTGTCCACTACATCTGCATTGTTAGTACGCCATTTAATAGATCATTTTCTACCCAACATTAACTGCTTTCTAATTTTTGTCATTGTATGCAACATTGTGATTATTGGACCAGTAGTCAAGGCGCAGACATCCCAAGGTGCTGGTCCAAAGCGATGTAAAACTTTTTCAGCTATAACTGCCCATCAGAACATTTATACCAATTTACATTTCAGCCAGTAGCTCAAGGGACTGTTTTCTAAACACACTAGACATCTGTTTTGTTGTTTTATTTTATTGCTATTGTATTTGCAGTTCTTAGATCTCCAATTAGACCAAAATTTTAGATTTTTTTTTCCTTTTATGTATTGTCTGGCCTCACCATAGCTGCTTTTCCATGAGTAACTTTGTCTTTTATTGATTGATTTATAAGAAGTCTTTAAATGTTTTTGGTTAATTCTTTGTATCTCATGCACCATGTAATTATTTTTAAGAATTTGTTGTTTTTTTATTTACTACTTCCTTGTTTACATTTCTTATAGTGTATTTTATTAAACAAGTTATTTGCATTTATAGTCAAACTATTATGCTTTGCTTTTACAACTTCTGCATTTTGTTGTAGTTGCTTAGTATGGTTTCTGGATGGAATAGACTTTGTTTTACTTTTAATGATTAACCAGTTGTACCTATGTGATGCAGTGATTAGTTCTTATTTAGAATTATGGTTACCCTCACCATGATTTTTTAAAAAATGCACACAGTGCTTGACGTGGGTAATGAAAATTAACAGATAGTTGAAAAAACATAAGATCCACAATATTCACGTTGGAAATCCCTATCCTACCTAAATTAATTAAAAATAAAAATACATTTACCCTGGAATGTATTTGTTTAGTTGCCCTCCATTGCCATGGTTACAGTTCCTTCCCACCACCACGTTGAGTTTCAGGGACAAGCGGGTTCTTCCATAATATTTTCTTTTTGAAAACTTTTTATTCCAATTTGGAATTAAAATTAGATACATGTTCTTATAACAAAGTGTGCACTCCAAATTCAGTCAAACTTATGTAACATCAAAAATTTCCATGTAACTTAATTTTAGTACAAAGTCTACTTCTATTAATATTTAGAAGTAGACATAAAATTGAAGTATTGTAGGTTAAATATTCGGTAATTGAAAGAATATCTTTTTTCCTCCTGATTTTTATTTTATATTCAAAGGCAATGTAGATCATGACTTTACAAGGATCACTATAGATGTTACTTTGTAAAGATTTAGTATGATAAAATTGACTATATTTGGCACTTTATGCTCATAATCTCTTATCTGAATGTAGATATGCTATAAGGAAGTTCTGCAAAATCCCACATCTCTTACCTGCAGGTAAGATGCTGACAGAGTATTATTAGCAAGCAAACTGCATTCTGGAACTGATTTATACAGATTTAAAAATACGTGAAGCACAACAGCCACAGTCAAACCAACATACGAACTCCTTTGAATGGTACTTACTTTAAAAAATACGGACATAATAATTTTCATTGTTGAAATAAAATAGAAACTGTGACATTTAAATGTTAATGGAGAGTTCTCAGATAGTGTAGGCAACAGCTTATGCAATACCAGGTATCACAGAATGATCAATTCTATCTTTAAGATTTTTCTTCGTATTATAATATGGAAATAATAGGCAATGTTGTTGTTTTTTAAAATTCCTTCTGCAAGATAATTTAAAAATAGTAAGATGGGAAATTAACAAAATATTTTTCAATATATTTTCACAAATAACAAAAATATATCAAGTTATAGAAGTTAATATAAAATACCTACTTTTCATACAGTATTTTCTGTGAAAAGGAAGGTAAAATTTTTATCTCACTAGTCCCATTGTCGGCAAACCGCGGCTCTCGAGCCACATGCGGCTCTTTGGCCCCTTCAGTGTGGCTCTTCCACAGAATACCACGTGCGGGCGCGCAGGTACAGTGCGATTGAAACTTCGTGGCCCATGCACAGAAGTCGGTATTTTGTGGAAGAGCCACACTCAAGGGGTCAAAGAGCCACATGTGGCTCGCGAGCCTCGGTTTGCCCAGCAGCAGTTTGCCAACCACTGCACTAGTCTGCATTAATGCCATATACATTTCTTCCTCTGGACCAGTGTGATATCTATAGGGTTCTAGAACTTGGGAAGTTCATTATATAGGTCAGGGTTTTACTGTAGCGAATGGTTGACTTGGCTTTTATGATTTTCTGGAGTTTTAACAGCAGGGATACTGTTTTTGGTCTCACTTCAGAGCCTAGATAACCAGAATGAACTTTTATTTTAAATCCTTGGTCATTCTTTTTTTTCTTTTACTCACACGTAACATAACAGAACTAGTTCAGAGTGTCTGAACTGTGAAGCGGCAAGTGAACGGGTTTTAGCATCAGAACATCTTGATTTCCCCCCAGCAGGTTTTAGGAAAGAGGGGACCTGTAGAGCAAGGCTGCTGCTACACTGGACTGAGGATGGGCTGTGGAGTGGGGAGAAATGCCTTCAGACCCGTCATATCATTTTATAACAGCATACACTTGGCAGGTTACTTAATCTCCTTGAACCTTGGTCATTTGTCTGTAAAAGAGTGATTGATGTTTTATGCACATGATTGCTCTGTATCTTAACCAGGAACTTTCTAAAAGATCAAACCTCAAAAAAAAAAAGTTCTCAAAAAGTGTTAGGTGTTTGCCACTTCCCTCACTCCCTGGAATTCAATCGCTTATCTATATATGTTTATTTCACTACACCAGATCGCCCCATTGACAACCCTCAGGATTAAGCCCCCCAATTAGGCCCCTCTAGCACAGGTAATACCTGTTGAATTCTTATTTTCTAAAAAGGAGACATTTGTGTTTCCATCTGTTTCCCCTACAACGTCCCCCAATTACAGCTCTCATACTCAGCTGGCTGTTCTCTCATTTCTATCCCATCAAATTTGGTAAGGTTTATATTCTGTACTAAAACCATCGTTATGTTCACCAGACTGTGTCCATGAAGTGATTCTATAAAATGCATACCAACAGAAAACACCTTTTTTCTGTGACTATGAATATTCTTTTAGAATTAAGCAGAGGGTGAGCAAGGATTTCCCTTGTTACACTTTGGATCCAGTGTCACAGCTCCTATGTCACACATGGAGAATGTTAGCGACTCCAGGTTTAAGTTATATCTCTGCTTTTACTACCCTAGACATGCCTTTAATCTCCTTTAAGATTTTCAGAGTTCTCTGTCTTATATCCTTTCCATCAATGCCTCGTTTTTCACCAAGAAGCACTCCCTCTGTTGAACTTTAGTTGGAATAAAAAACACCGAAGACTTTTCTGCTCTACTTCTTCAGGTGTTCCTCTTTTCCCTGTCTTTGCTATTTCTACTTGCTTTATAAAATGTTCAGACATCACCCATTAATTTTTTCTATCTTCAAACTGGATTGATTATTTGAAGGAATAAGGGAATGCAGACAGTTATTTTTTCAAAGATCTTGAAAGGCTCTGCTACACTCTCTTCTACCATCTGGTTTTACTGATAAAATACCTGCGATTTGACTCTTTTCACTATTCAAAAGTCTTTGGTTTACTCTTTGGGTAATATGTCTTCTTTTGGTTATAAGTAGCTGGGAAGTTCACAATGTTGTGTATTGCCTAGGCATTCTGTTGTCGTTCCAGTAATTGTTTTGAGCAATCAATAAGCCATTCCAATCAGAGGCATATATCTTTATTCAGCAATGGGGAAAATATATTAATGCTTGATTTTTTTTTCTGCTCTACTTTCTAATTCTCTGTTTTGGGAAATCTCAAGTTTGGTATTAAATTCGATTCTTTATGTCTCTTCTCTTTTATTGTCTGTTTCTCACTTATTTTTCTTTTTGATTCAGAATCTAAGAGTTTTTCTTGGCTTTCTCTTCCAACCCTACTGTTATTGTTAACTTTAGTTTCTTCAAATGCTCTTTGTTACATGTGTGCAATATCTGCTTCAGTCTTTCTAAATATGGAATTAGATCTTTTCTTTTTCCTTCTTATATTTTGTCATAAATTCCTTCTAATAGAACTAAGTAAAATTTCTACTCTTTATTCTTCCTAGTTTGTCTTTTTCATGTTCTAAAATATTCATACCCTTTGTTTGCCAATTAAAATGAGATTATAGAAGGTGTGCTTGTTATGCTGTTTTCAGTGGCAAGTTAGTGAATGAATAGAGAGCCAGCCATTTTGCTGGTGGGGTCTTTATTTTTTTCTTTGGGAAAGTAAAAGTGGGAAATAAAGTAGAATGAAATAGGTACTCTATTTATAGTTTTTTAAATTAATTTTTATGATTATGGTTTCACTTCAAACTCCTCCAATACATGGTATTTGCTTCCATTCCATCCACAATTTACCCAGGATTTCATTGGAAAGACTATCTCCCACTGAACAGAGCTCCCCTATATGATTATATTCAAGTATTGGTTTTATTTTCAGACAACATTCTTCTATCCTCTCTTAATTCCATTGATTTTTTTTAAAAAAAAACCTCTTTTGTGCCATACCTTGTTTCATCCTTTGGTTCTATAGGTCTGTTTACCCATGCCTTTGCTGTGGTGTTACTAAATCTCAAGAAAACAAATTCATTTTTAATGCAACATCCTAACTTAGCTATCTGAAGATTTAGAAATAAATAAAAAATAAAAAATGGCTGACGTTCTTATTCAGACCTAGAATTCCACAAGTTGATACTCAGCAGTGATACTCAGTGACAGGTGGGGTCCTATCACAGCCATCTGGACAGCTTCGATGACAGACACCTGTCCAGCTCCTCCTCGCTTTGCTGGGCCATCTAGGGAGGGCACACCATTATTTCCAGGGAGAAGATTCTAAGCAAGTATTGAGTTAAAATAGGACAAGTCCAGGAGTTTCAAATAACACTCTTCAATCTTGAATATCACTGAGTATGAAGATTACATTTCATCCCATCTGCTCAGCCAAATCTTACCTGAATATATTGTCATATACTCCACTGCTTTCTGCACAATTTAGCCTGCTGGCACTTTTTCAGGGTTCTGATGTCAGACCAAATGGAAAGAACTATGTGGGAAGGTGTGTGTGAAGTATTTCTGCTGCCTCACTTCCAGTGTGTGCTAATCAGACACCTATTGAAGAGTAGGCCAATTTGTAGTTTCCAGTGACGAACTTTTATGCAAATGTACCTTTTATCATGTTTCCCTTTCTGACAATTTCAAGTCTAAAGCATTTCTCACTTGTAATCATCATACCACATGGAGACAGTAACCGCTTTCCAGACAAGCATTGACTATTGATATAAGAAAGTCATTTAAGCCAAGACCGGTTCGGTCAAGGGATGTACCTGGGTTGCAGGCACATTCCCAGTAGGAGATGTGCAGGAGGCAGCTGATCGATGTTTCTCTCTCATCGATGTTTCTAACTCTCTATCTCTCTCCCTTCCTCTCTGTAAAAAATCAATAAAATATATTTAACAACAAAAAAAAGAAAGTCATTTAAAATCAGATTCTCTCCTATTTCTAGTTGGCTTTGCTATTAATAAACTGATGTTTACCAACCACTCTCTTATTCAAGAACTATTCCATGAGTCCTCTGACTTAGCTATCTGAATTCCAAATGGCTGGGAAAGAGCCTGTGGAAATTTCACCTATGTGGAAATTGACAAAAGACCAAGCCAGCAGTGAAATGCCATCTTTACACTTAAAAACACTAAATTAAGATTGTTTATAAATCTGGAAACAGCCCTGTAGTGGTTCTGGAAACCTGGGCTGATGTTACGCTGCCATGCTAAAACTTAATGAGAAGCAAATTGAGAGGTCAAAAGGAAAAGAGGAGAGAACAGATATATGTGCAATGACAGGGAAAGTTGTGCATGTAGAATGTGGCTGATGGCCACCACGCTCATCCCTTCTCTCTCAGTGTTTCACTAGACAAGTATTTGATGTCTTGGTCAAACAAGCTTATCCTGAACTTTGAAACTGTTTAATAGTTCTTAGCTCACCTGCACAATAATCTGTTCGTATAAACCCTCTTCATTAGGGCCCATTTAATTCTCTTTTTTTGGTAAAGCTTCCCTCAATTATCCTAATACACAAATACCTGTCCTGTACACTCATACCTATTAAGCTCTCAGTGTAAGTTTCATATTTTTATGTATGTGTTATCTCTTTAGAATCATATATGTTTACTCTTCTAAACTGAATTATAGATATGAGAGGTTTTTTCCATGTATTGCTTATAGTTGATATGTGTAATGTAGAATGCTAAATGTTTAAAACTCCTAGGTTCATCAAATCCAGGCCTGCTTTTCTTCATCGTAAGCATAATATTAGGTGCTTGATATCATGTAGTTCAGCGGTTCTCAACCTGTGGGTCGCGACCCCTTTGGGGGTCCAATGCTCCTTTCACAGGGGTCGCCTAAGACCATCGGAAAACACATGTATAATTACATATTGTTTTGTGATTAATCACTATGCTTTAATTATGTTCAATTTGTAACAATGAAAATACATCCTGCATATCAGATATTTATATTATGATTCATAACAGTAGCAAAATTACAGTTATGAAGTATCAACGAAAATAATTTTATGGTTGGGAGTCACCACAACATAAGGAGCTGTATTAAAGGGTCACGGCATTAGGAAGGTTGAGAACCACTGATGTAGTTGTTATGAAAAGTGAAAGTTTAACTGCAAAGCTCTTCTATTGGTCTTTCTGTATATTTCTTTAATGTGCTGGTTCTGTTTATATCCAACGCATTATTCCACACAATGGGGAAAGCCCCCACTATGTGCCCAGACTAATTTAGTGAAAAGTGAACAAGGATGTGGGCTTTGAAACTTGCACAGAGTAAGAGAAATGCATAGTGAGGCCTAATTGACGCCTCAATCCTGGGCCTTCTGTTCATTTCTCACTGTGCTTAGGGCAGGAGAGAATGCAAACTTTTTCAGTCTTCAACTCTAAATTCTTGGCTATAGGCTTGAATTCCACATCTATGTGGCCAAATCTATTCCACATTTCCATCTACTTACAGTTGTCGTATGTATTGTCTCAGACTCATGTAAACCTAAAATAAAATTTACTATCTCCACATATTACTTTCCTAACATATCTTTTTTTGTTTGTTTGTTTAATGAAACAGGGTCATATAACTAAACTCAGAGACATAGAACTTGAATGATATTCTTAAACCTTTATCTTATGATTTTTTGGATAAGATTCTTTACATACTTATTTGGAAATCACTGCATATTCTGGAAATATTGAAGCATACACACAAATAGAAAGAACAACATAACTGATAGTACCATACACTCAGTTGTTGTTTTCTTCCCTCCCGGTTTCTGGCCTATGGGCGGTGTGAGTATATAGTTTATGACTTCTAAGTCCCAGCTTTGGTTTTTATTATCCCAGGCTGAGCCATGGCCTGTAGCAGCCTCCATAAATTTATCTTGCCTAATTTTCCGAATAGTAAAAACCTGGTTAGATTATTAGAACAGCAGGCCCAACATTCCACTTCTCATATCCAATACTGACCAAGTGGGGTTTGATAATCCTCATACAACTAATCAACACAAGGGTGTAGACAGATGTACCCTAAAATAAGTTGATAAGGCAAACTGAGTATGAAAGTACAGCATTCATTACCTGCCTTAGACACTCTACTAATTTCATCACTAGTCTTCCTATAATATTGCTTTCATTAATACCCACCCTATCCCACTCTACACATTCACTGTCAAACTATTTCTGCCTATGTATCAATGCTGTGGGATTATAATCCTCACTTATTAGAGAACACATCTTCGCTACTATCTAGTAAATGTATATATTTGGCTTTAGTCAGAATAGAACTCTCCCCTTGACCCAATAAATAGGAAAGAGCAAATAGAGTTCTGGTTTCAAATTTATCTTAAATTCCTTAGGAGGGTGTTGAATTATTTAAGAATTATTTGCAGAATCTGTATATTAAACAGTTTATATAATTGCAACACTGGATGAGGGAAATTATTAGCAAGAATAGAATTTTAGCTTTATAGGGCGCTAAAAGCAAAAATATGCTATGGAAAGCAGATATTTTAGATTTATAACTGCCTGAAAAAAATTATTTTCTCACAAATTCCATATAATCTCATTTTATTTTAACGATGTTCTAAACAACAACAAAAAAATGTGTATCTAAGTGTGGCACTGCTACATCAGTAGCTACACCAATTGGATAAAAACGGTAATTGTATAAATTTGTAAAATACACAGAAAACTCTACACTTTAATAAATCATCACTAAGTAGACACTTATATTTCTTAGGCAATTAGTAAATGTTATTCACCTATATTTAGATTTCATTTTGAGGAGCAAAATCATACCATCATTAATCTAAATTATACAAAGATTTAAGCACATCCGTTTGAAAAAAAAAACATTCTGGAAAAATATCAAGTTAAGTCTCTTCAATTATAAACTCAAACATTTATCTCTTGCCGGAATGATCTTCAGTTTCATGTTCTGCTCTGTAACTTTTCTCCTTTGAATCACTCATAGCAAAACTGGTACAGCAGAAGGATTTTGTTTATCTTTATAGTATTTTTCTCTCCTGCGTAAGGTCATGTTTAATTTCTTCACACCACTGTCTGAAAAACCAGCTTCTGACTTCAAGGGTAGAAGAACAGCCCTGAAGGACTATTTGTTTTATAGCTACGGACGATATTTAATCTTTAGTTTCCTTCAAGTTAAAAATGACAATGGAGTATAAAACACAAGGTTTTTAGGTCTTAATAGGAGTGTTGATATTAACAAGCCATTGTTGTTTTTTTTTTAAATAGCATCAAATACTTATTAAAATCAGCTTTTGACTTTTGCATTCAGCCTGTGTGGTTCTACAGGACAGATCAAATTTACCTCTTAGTTTATTCTCTTTTCCTAGTGGTAACTCCTGAAAACCACTCTGTCCTTAGAAGTCAGCCAAGGTAATTAAAGACAAGTGATGTAAATAATTTTCCCTGAATAAGTAAAATTAAAAGATAGCATGTTAGACTTTTTCAGTTCCAATTACTAGGTTACACAGCTAATAAATTATTGAGCTCAAGTTTTCTGGAATAAATTATGCAGTACTGTTTTTTAAAAGTGAAATTTGCATCATTGTTCTGTCAAGATGTGGGTTTGATGATTGAACATGTATATGATCAATTTCTTGCTCTGGTTGAACTTCAACCTTATGAGATCTATAATATTGGTTCATATTCCTCCTAGAAATATAGTGCAAGATATTGGGCCAAAATTAAAAATCACCCTGATTATTAATTTCTCTACAGACTAATCCATCTCATCTTCACATGAAACATCCTTTAACTGCAGGAGATACTCAAAGTTCTGAAAAGATAAATGCTGCACAGAAAGGAATTACTGGGGACATAGTGGCCTGTTGTGTTACTACTGCATTCTGAATGAAAATAACTTTCCTTTTTTCCCCTTTTCAATAATATTGAGACATACTCTTGGTTATTTTAAAAATTGGAGGATGAGATGAATGAATGTAGATGTTATATAATGGTTGCAGGGTAAAACCATTGGGTATGGGAATCAGGTAGAAGAAAATCTATATGGATATCTCTTTTTATTTATCAATACTAGAGGCCCGGTACATGAAATCTGTGCATGGGGGAGGGATCCCTTAGCCCAGTCAATTCAGGACCCCTTGGGGGATGTCCAACTACCTCTCACAATCCGGGACCACTGGCTTCTAACTGCTCACCTGCCTGCTTGCCTGATCGCCCCTAACCCCGCTGCCTGTCTGCCTGACTGCCCCTAACCACCTCTGCCTGCCTGCCTGATTGCCGCTAACCTGGCCTGATCACCCCTAACCGCCTCTGCCTCGCCCCACACCCGGGACCCAGGATTCCCTTCTCTGGCCAGTCACAGGCACCCGGGACCCAGGCCGGCTTCACCCGGGGCCAGCAGCAGCTGCAGGGGACCGTGGGCAGGCAGCTTCATCCGGGCTACAGCCACAGGCGCCTGGGACCATACGGCATGTGGCTTGTCCCTCTCCCAGGCCTCAGCCTGGCTGGTCCCCATTCCTCTCTCCCCAGCTCATTTGTGCCTGACTGGTCCCCATTCCTCTCCCATGAGCTCATTTATGCCTAGCTGGTTCCTATTTCTATCTCCCCCCAGTGTTGAGTGTCTGAGCAGTTTCAGCACACGGGAGTGAGGGCATGATGACCATTTGCATATTAGCTCTTTATTATATAGGATACAGATAGAATACTTATATAGTAATACTTCTAATATTCCATATCCTCTATTAGATATGGATTAGTAAGACATAAATAAAAGATTAGTGGAAGAGAGAGTGTTCTAAAGTCAAACAAGGGAGTAATCACTGGATCCATCAATCAAACCATTTTATATGACTTCGTAAGCATGTTTGAACTAAACTGTCAAAGGTGGGGTTAAAAACAAAACTCACGTACACTTTGCACAACAGGTTACATTTTCAGTGTAATTTATGTTTCTTTCCTGCTAAACTCTCATTTGATGAATAACAATTGTCAGTTACCAATAAAGTATTATTGAATGTGCTATTGATTTTTTCAAAAATCGGTTGCAGAGTCCTTCTGAGTATCTGGTTTTGAATTACACATAAGTATAGTCTCATCCTGGACACCAGCGATCTCTACTGTGTGTCTGGTCTTGAATTAAATATAAACATGACTTGATCTTTGGCACCAAACTCACAATGAGATTGCTGTTTTTTATTTCAGGCCTTCTCTGGAATGGGATAATGAACAAAGAGCAAGGTGTTTGAAGAAAGTAACATTGGGTATTTCACTACTTGTATTAAATATTGTTATGAAGAAAATTTGTTTAAAATTTGTTGATTCTGTGATTGATTATCCTGGCTCAAGAACTTAAGTGGAGATAGATGCTTTGAATGAGGAAGGGGTTCTGGAATAACACTTTTCTGATTGCGATTTTATTATTAATGAATTTCCACAGTGTCTATCTGTGTTAGTCTTTTTCATTATCAGACACAATACCTGTATTAAAGTGTTGTAAATTCCTCTTTCCAATGCCTATGGCTTCCCTTACATGCATATAAAGTCCTGAATAATTATGATTCTACTGACTCCACCACCTTTTTTCCAACCAGTTAAGATTATGGATTCTTGAATATAAGAGAAGCTTCCAAAATCCAAACCCATTTGACTTAACTGGAAGAAAAATACTACATATATTTGACCGAGCTGCAAAAAAAAAAAAATACTACAAGAATTGTTATTGCTACAAATCCACAAATCATTCGGGTGTGGGGTTCTCAAGTAATCGACAGAATTGTCATTTACCGTATTTGCCGGCGTATAAGACGATTTTTTGGCCCTGAAAAATATGCCTCCAAGTGGGGGGTCATCTTATACGCCGGGTACACTTCAGATAGACTACCCATAGTGCTTTCCCCGTGCCATAGTGGCCTCCCGATGCCCGCCCACTTCATTCCACATACCGTTCAGGCATCAG
>NW_006285802.1:345275-359980 GCF_000327345.1 Myotis davidii
ATCTTTCTTCTATCATTGACAGTCCCTCTAGGTTGTGGGCTGCTTGCCTGTGTTCCTGAGAAGCATCTACGGTACCAGTCTATAGAGTGTGTTTTCTTTAGTGAATTACCGGTATGTTTACCGGTAATAAACTTGCACTGTTTTATGTATATGTTTGATTACATACAGCCTTGTGACAGTTTTCCTGCATGTCATAAGCATTTGAATATAAATTAAAATGTTAAAATCAAATCTGATATTGTTTTACCTTTTATTTGGTGTGTGGAAGGTGTGCGGAAGAGGGGGTAGTCTTATATGGCGAGTATATAACAAACTCTGTATTTTGAGTGGAAATGTTAGGGGGTCGTCTTATACGCCCAGTCGTCTTATACGCCGGCAAATACGGTACTCTCTACTGTTAGTTTTATCTTCAAAGAGAATGCATTTTTGTTTGTCTCTTTCATTGGGGCTGATCTGTAAGAAGTGTAACATCGTATTGAATCACCATAACATCTCCAGACTTCTTATGCCCTTCTATTAGAAACCAAGTTAGCAACTCAGAATTGTTATCCCATCAAAAAAATTACAGAAGGAAAAATATGAATGTACTCATTTTACTTCTGTTATACCTCTCTTTCTTTTCATTTATATCCTTTCTTTTATACTATACAGTTTAAATAAAATGAACTATGTCTCCCCAGAGAGGTGGTGTTTCAAACACAGATCTTAGAGTCATCTAAGTCGAAGGTTTGACTCCTACATTTAAAGCCTCAGTTTACACCTTTGTCATCTTGCTAAGTGACAAAAATGACTGATATCCATTTTAATGGAGAACTAATATGCCTGTAAGTGAAGTACAGGTCATGGTGCAGAAAAACTACCTCTTTATTTTAGAGATCTTTGAGTCTTTCTTTGCTTTTGTCAGCTCTATGCAATGATTCCTTGATAAGTAAGGAACACAGCTGATGTTTAAAAATTGCACCAGATGAAAGGCGTTAGGGTGGGCAAGGTGAAAATCAAGAGCTTGTGAATAAATTACAGGCTGAAAGAATTTTTAGAAACTATTTCCAAGTATGTATAATGCACAATTTCTAAAATGAATAAAAGTTTGAAATACGCTTTAAATAAGATGTGGAGAAGATGTAAGAAGTGCAGCTACTTTAATCGTAATCAATGCAACTTGTGATGAGGTAATGAAGAGCAAGCAATCAGTCAGAACCCAATCTACCCAAATGAAATCTCAAACAACAACAGAGGATTTTTTTTTTTTACTTTAGTTTGTGTTAAGAGAAATGGGCAATGCAAGTGCTATGCAGATTTAATGTGCTAATGAAATCAATTCATCAAGGTTTAAATTATGTAGGAAATTAAAATAAGAAGCTGTTCTGTACACAAAAGAGACTATACCCCAAGAGACTATCCAGCCTTGGTTAAAAAACAAAAAACAAAAAACAAACAAAAAAAAAAAAAAACACCAGCCTTAACCAATTTTAGATAGGATTGTAAAAATGTTGTATATCACCTGCTTCTAAATACTTCTCTATTTTTCCTCCTAGAGACTCTGTTTAGGAAGAAGTCTAGGAATGAAAATCTGGAAGAAGCAGCCAAGAGATCCATTGTGAAGCTGTTTGCCTAATCAGCATATTATTGTTCCTCAATGAGTGGCCTGCCACCGGCTTCTGGGTGACATTGAAGTATCTGGGGGCATTTAAGGGTCTGTGAGTATGAATGGTTTAAGGGTATTTTTACATTAAAGAACTATATATTTTATAGTAAATCTTTCCTAAGAGACTTTTTAAAACCTAGGTTGTATTATTTGAACTCATAGATATTTCAAACAAGTAAACACCACTCTCTTACAGCTAAGTATCAATGGAAATTTACAAAATGATTGCCAAAAAAGTTAACAAGCTTTCTTGCAAACAACTCCAAAAAGTTATCTTGACCCAGTTGGCAGATAACTGAAAGTGTACTGTATATTCTCTCAAGTCTATGATGGAGTTTCAAGTCCTGATTTTCCATCATCATATAATGAACTTCTCCAGCTTTTAAAAATAAACTGTCTTACACCCACCACTAGACTTATAGTGGTGATTGTTCCAGAATATTACAAATCTGCAAAACATTACCATTAGAACCAATCAAAATATTTCTATTGGCTTTGAAAAAATAAATAATTTTAATTAAATGACATAAATAAATGTATAAGACCAGTGCGTTTTAGCTATTTGTTTTCAACAAAATTGAAGGAATGCTTACTTGCATTATAAGCTGATAAGTCATTTCAAAAGAATCTTTGTTGAAGAGTTAGAGCAAGACATTGCATACATCCTGAAAAGAGTTCAAATAATTCAATGACATTGTAGAATAAAACTCTTAATCCTATTGACTTATTTATGTGAGCAAGGTATTTCAACACCTACATGTATAAAGATGAACCAAAAAATAAGAAGGATAGAATTTATGGTAACTCTGACTCATGCTAACAATAAATAATTCATTCATAGATATTAGATTCAATATAATAAAAAGGTCTAAGACATTTCATAAAAGATATATTTTCTATAAAAATCACTTTAATGTAAAGTTGTTTATGAAAATATGTAATAAGTTTACATGTCTATATCAATTAGGTAGTAATAATAACTAATAATTTTAGGTTATAATAATTATTATTACAATAACTTACTCAGGAAAGAATATTTCAATATTTAGGGTGACTCATGGCCACAAAAATATTAAATCAATAAATATATTTTTATCATAAAATATCTCATATTATGAAAGTTAAGTTGGGAGAGTTGAATGGAATTGGTTTCAGGAGAAAAATAAGTAAAATATTTGACTTTTAAATAAAACAATGTTGATATATTTTTAAAAATAGATAACAATGGATATTAAATTTTGACAGTATTTTGATTCTGTTGAAAATGTTTAAAGGAGAGCTATAACCACTTTATTTTAAAATGTCACAATCTACCTTATGCAGAACTTAAACTCTTCGTAACTATTAAAATGTATGCCAAAACTCATAGCTGCCTGCTTGTTAGTGTATCGAATGTACATAATTTGTATAAACTCATAAATTAAAGTCAAATTAAATATTGATTAGAGGTTGTTTGGACATTCCTATGGAAATTCAATGGCTTGGAAGGAGTCACACTCAAAATACCCATTGTTTCATTATGAAGTAGAATTTTGTTGGCTCACGCTCTTAATTTACACTGTGTCTATCAGCAGAGTCTTTAAAAGTTCTTTAAAGTTATACATTTTTATAATATGCTACCTTTAAAAAATTATCAAGAAACAATATTTTTCATGGATCATCTCACTTAAACACTCAATAGCTCTGGCAGTGTTATTATACTCATATCTGGTTTCGAGATGGAGACACTGACATTTAAAATGAGTTAGGGAATTTTCCACAATCATTCATTTACAAGGGAAGAGGTTGAAAATCAAATCCAAGGACTCTGTCACCATGGATTATATTCTTATCCTTTAGACTTTTATGTCTTGCATTTCTCAATCTCTGAGACATGGAAGTAGAAAAAAAAATTGACACATTTTAATTGAATTGACTTTCTTCTACTTACCAGCAATAAAAAAATGGGATGATTATACAACCAAAAGTTAAATTAGGCCACACCTGGACTATGTTACAATAACTTTGTCATATATTTAAGAACAACTGGTTGGTCTAGTTGAAACTTATGCTGAATTATTTTATACCTAGCTATTCTGAAAAATCTTATTTTCTAAATAAAAATAATGTAAATATTTTCATATATATATATATATATATATATATGGTAACTGCACATCACATATGTCTCTCATAAGTAGGGACAATACAGGGAAAAAAAGATTCAGAGTAAAAATCCAGTGAAACTCTTCATGTTAAATAAGAAAAAAATATATTATATTCCTTTTTCCATAAATTTCTCTCAAGAAGGATATTTAAAATGTTGACTGGAATTGAGAAATTTTATTAATTTTATTAAGATATGTAAGTTAAGTTGCTTAAACTTATCCTTCACCTTATTGATTAATGATGGAAATTTGACAGTTCACACAGACTTAACAAGTTTTGATTATTACAAATTATAGTTGCAAAAGACTGAATGTATCCCCCCCTACAAATCCATATATTGGAACCCTAACTTCTTATGTGATCATATGAGGAGGTGGACCTGGAGGAGGTAATTGGGTCATGAGGGTGCAGCCCTTCTGAATGGGATTAATACCCTTATAGAAAGGACCCTAGAGAGCTCCCTCACCTTCTTTCCACCATGTGAGGGTTCAAGAGGATGGCATTCTGCAACCAGGAAGAAGGCTCTCACCATGCAAGCACCCTGATCTGGGACTTTAAGCCTCCAGAACTGTGAGAAACAAATATCTATTATTTATAAGCCATTCAGGATGGTACTTTGTTATAGCTGCCTAACCTGAGATAGTAAGTGACAGCATACTGGAAACAGGTTATTTGGAATGATGATAATGCTTATATATTCCATCTCAAATGTTTGACCTTAAAAAAATGAGGAGATCAAAAAGATGCAAAAGACCAGGGTATATATAAATATTAACAATAAAGAGTTGGTTAGGGTGGAGTTGGGACCACATGATCAAGATTGAGATAAAAGAAGCAATTAACAACCGTTGGGCAGTGGCTTAAATTTCACTTTCTCTACAATTTACTTCTTTCCAGTGCCACCATTCTATTTTAGTAGAAATTGATGGACATCTGCATGTCTTTAAATGTATAGAGCACTCTTAGCCTCACGTTATAAAAGGGAAAGACAATTTGAAAAGCATTCGTGAGTAAATGCAGATACCCCAAGGCAAACTGAATGTAGCATAAACACAGGATTGGAAACTTTTTGCATCATATTTGTAGAATTGTTAAATAGTGTTAACACAAGTTAATAACTGAGGTTATTTATTTATGTTAACCAGTAGTTGTTACTCTTGCCCTTTAATTACACACACACACACACACACACACACACACACACACACATTCATACACACCTACAAAGCTGCTTCTACAGCAGTAAAATGGTAAAACAATGAAACTGATACACAAGCACATTTTGAAGTAGGTTTCAGTGATGTCTGACATTTATATTCAAACTTTCATTCTAAATGATCGGTATGTTCTTTACATAATATATGCATAGCAGGTGTTTCAACCTCCAAAAAGAAGCTCCACTGAGGTAGAAATAAAGCAATTTTTCTGCATCAGCAATTGAGAAGGTTTTTTTAAAGAGGAGAATACTAATGTTTGTAACCACACTAGAAATGGGAAAGCAAGATAGAGTCCGTCTCATCTCAATTATTGATAATGGACCTACGAGGCTAAGTTTCAAAGGCTTATGTAGTTGGCATGTTATATAGACAAATATATGCATATAACGCTTAAAAATTCTGATTTAATTGTATCCAAGTACATAAATATTTAAAGTTAAATATAAAAAATTCCACATGAATGCTTAAATCACTAACTTATTAGCTATATATTTGCCTGCACTTGATTTTGCTGAGGCTGTAATACTTAGGAGAAAAATCAGAACATGACAAAATAGTGTGAAGTTATAGCCTGTTTTATTTTAACTGAAATGATCACTTGGATATTGCAATAAATTATGATAGTGAAAGCACTTAGGTTTGTGGAGAGTTAGCATTAATTAATGATGTATTTTGCATTTAATATGCTATTCTATAGCACTTAAAACTAAGATTTATAGAATTTTTCCAAGAATATGAAGGGAATGTTATAAGGGTTCAATTGCTTTAGCCAGGCAAGTAACACAGAATCCCTCACTGAAACAGATAACCAGCACAATATTTGGGGTTTAGGAGATTACATATTGCTATAATTACCAAGTATCGAGGAAGTAGGAGAAATCCAGTTTTAAAGTAAATTAATAAAGGTGACTTAAAGATTATGTACATCTTCATACCAGAAATAAGGTAAAAACACAGCTGTAATTTAACAAATAAACCTGAGTCATTTCCTCTTTCTTATGGTCCATGAAAGTGATGAAATACCTTTCTAGGCCCAAGATAGTCGCTTCTGCCTGCGGGGCCACATCAGTAAACCAGAGCTGGATTCCTATACATCCTTTGCCCTGACCAGAAAGGCAGTATATCCAGCCAGCCAATCCTTAAACTCCAACCCAAGTCTTGGCTCCATACTTATTTCCTTCTCATCCCAAATTTGGCTGGCTATGTGGCTTGAGCCAAGCCAATATTTTTCTACTTGTCTCTTCCTTATTCTTTGTTCTTTATTCTATAAAGACTTCCTGACTTCTGCTCCACCTTGCAGTTCTCCTAATGGAGACTGACTGTTTACCTTCATGAATTGTTAAGTAGTTAGTTTACATCACTTAAATAGTCTTCTTTAATCATCTTTTAACAAAAGTAAACAAATAAAAGTGAAAATGGAACAATTCAATTAGTTATCTTGAATCTTAGTATTCCAATAAAAATAAGCCAAGGGCAAATTTATCTACTCTTGACTTGAAATGGTAAATCTACACAATAGCACTTACCCCAAGGATCTTCAAATTAGAAAAGGCATCCATGGGGTTAATATATAAATATGGACTATTCTAGTTATTCACGGTAGCTATGTTTTACAAATTCTCAGTGAATACTGATTTAGCAAATACAGAGGTATTACTCCTTGGGAAAATACATTTAGGTTGCTGAGAAGCTCTGATTACACTTTTATCAACTTTTTTTTTTCAGAGAGGAAGGTGAGAGAGGTAGAAGCATCAGTGATGAGAGTTAATCATTGATTGATCAGCTGTCTCCTGCATGCCCCCAACTGGGGATCGAGCCTGCAACCTGGGCATGTGCCCTGACCAGGAATTGAATCGTGAGTTCCTGGTTAATAGGTTGACACTCAATCACCGAGGCCACACTGGCTGGGCCACTTTCACCAACTTTGCACATAATCTTGTTTTATCTGTGTTTCTGTTTAAAGGCAATTTATTAATACTAGAGGCCCAGTGCACAAATTCGTGCACCAGTGGGGTCCCTCAGCCTGGCCTGCGGGGGTCAGTGGACATCCACGCCACTGCAGCTTGGCCTTATCTGCCAGCTCGTCAGGCTCCAGCCTGCTGTCCATGTCAATCCTGCACAGCGTGAATAGTGCACGAAGCAGCAGGTGGCCAGGAAGGAGCCAGGTCCCAGGCTGAGTGCCACACAGCTCTGCTCAGGAGCACGCAGGGGAGGGTGTCCGCGGGAGAGGTTTGTGCTGCAGCAGCTGTGTTTGCCAGCTGTCAGCCTGGCCTCTGGCTCCTGTCTGTCAGCTGAGCAGTGCTCCCACTGGTCAGTGCATGTCATAGCTACTGGCCGGTCAGTTGTCTGGTCAGCTGGTCATCCGGTCACTTAGGCATAGATAGAGATATAGATAGATATAGATAGATATAGATATAGATGATAGATATAGATAGATTAGCTATAGATATAGATATAGATATAGATAGATTAGATATAGATATAGATATAGATATAGATATAGATAAGATAGAGGTAGAGGGAGAGGGGGAGAGAGAGAGAGAGAGAGAGAGAGAGAGATGTTGCTGATTCATTAACATTGAACTCATGGTCAGTAGCAGTATATCTCATTCCTGAATGAATATCATCCAACACTTGTATCTTATCAGTTAAGTACATAACATTCTTCTTGCATTTAGGAAAATTAGACCTCACTTTAGCAATATGCTAGCAGATCATTTTAAACAGCAAACTTAACAGCAACAACAAAAAATGCAGACAATACTACACTAAAGAGATTGCAAAAGGAGACTTGTTACAGTATTGTTATCATCATAATTAGTTAGTTGATAATAACACCAAGAGAGCAAAGGGGAGGCCAGACATTATAAGTATGGTCATCTGAGCAGCTTTACCAAGAAGATGAAACTGTACGCTCCCCAGGGAATCACTGGTTCATTCTCCTCAAATCAGTAAGGGAAGGGGTCTAATACGGAGAAAAAGGGCACATGCACAGTGAAGTCAGAGTGATACAGGGAAGGTACTTGCCTATCAGTCTAGTCTGGAGAATAAAGATCATAGGCAAGGAGGGTAGAGCTACTGCAAGAGCGAAAAATCCTGAAGGGTTCATTGGTTAAGCTCCCATTTATAAACCCCAGATGGAGAATTCTCTCTCCCTTGCTTCGCTCCTGCTTTCTTACACTCTCTTGCTTCATGACCCACAGTGGCCCGTCCACTCACCTGCCATGTGGCCTTAATGGACTGCCACTGGGAACACAAGCTAAGCTAGTCCAATGCTGAGCTAGACTGTGCTTTAATGTAGAGCAGAGTCTCTGGGTAGTGGTTTTAATCTTAGTTCTGCTGAAGATAAGATTGGGATTTGACATGGAGAGACAGAGGGAATTGGGGCCTTGGAAGGAAACATCCTCAATTTTACATCATCGATAAAGCTTCCCATGATACTTCATCCTCCCCTGGGGGCCTCAGAAAATGCTTTCCCAAGTGGCACCCTAAGAATTTCAATTCCACCGGCAACAGGTGGGGACACAGAAGACACCCCACAGATAACAGAATGAGAGCTGAAACTAGACGCCAGAGTGTGGCTTTGTTCCACATTCGCTGGGAAGGTGTGCTTTGGGTAACACAAATTTTTAACTGCTTGTGAATGACCTTGAAAGGGCTGGGAGTATTGATTTTGGAGTATAAAGCTCCAATGGGCATGCCCAACTAGAATTTATGTAATTGTCAAAGCGCTTGAAAGACTTCAAAATAAAATACGTACAAGATTAAGTTACTTAGAGCTATAACATTGAATAAAGACTAAAAATCTACTAATGTTTCCCTATTAAATTAGGTTCATTTTTTGTTGTTTTTTTTTTAGTTGTTACCGGTGGGGAGTAGGCACTACATGAAAATATTGATCTAAAACTTGTATTTCCTGCCCAAAGCAGGTCTGTGGGTGAAATGAATACCTATTGTGTTGAACTGTGGCTACCATCTCTAGCTGACTGACAGCGAACATAGTTTGTAGAGTGTGACGATCAGAGAAACTACAAAACTTCTCTGGAGTCTATTATTGCTGAAATGTTTCTTTATCAAACAGCCAACAGTAGTTACACCACAGTCCTCTGGGGTGAATGTTTTCTAAGGCCGAATGCTGATAAGTTTACTCAGATACTGTGAATATTTTCAGGCCACTGACTGATTATGGAAAGTACAGGTATCTTTCCATAATCAATTTTCAAAGTGATTGATATATCCTTATATGTGACTACAAAGCAAGTAAGAGACATTACTAAAATCTATTAGCAGCTGAGGAACTTGAAAATTATTTCTGAGTTATTTATAATGCTTAATAAAAATGTAGGAAATGCAAGAGCTCTGGGGATGTAAATGGTAAATTCAAGGGAAGAAAATTAGTCAATTTGACGGTAATTCTAAATGCCAAAAAGTGACTTTAAAAGGAAAAGGAAGGTTTTTAAAATCTTTCAAAGATTCTTTGAAAAAAAATAACACACACACACACACACACACACACACACATTTTTTATATTCCAAAGAAAATAGGGAAGATAAAATGCATAAATAAAGTGGCAGGAACAAAAGAGTAAATTGGAGAAATTCCAGATAATCAAAGTATTTTGACCACATGTGGTTATCTGCAGCTAGCCTATTCATAACTCAAATGTAAAAATTAAGTTTTTAAGAAGTTAGAGTCAATATGTACAAAGCCTAATGGGATTTCGGCATGTTTTGGGAAAAGCCAGCAGATAGAGATGCAATAGCAGACTTAGCAGAGAAAGAGAAGGAACAAACCAGGCATGAACGGACCCCACCAAAGCCCAGAAGGGCGGGTCAGATCTCGGGAGCATTGTGACTTGAAAACAGGACTGAAGACCAGGATTGAAGTTGAGATTGAAAAGAGAAGATAGAGAACCTCAGATGGATCAAGAAAGAAAACTGAAATGGAAAATAATATTTCTGAAAATCGTTTCACAGTTTTGATGGAGCAGATAAGTGAAGCCTATTTGTTTGTTTGTTTGTTCTTAATATATTTTATTGATTTTTTTACAGAGAGGAAGGGAGAGAGATAGAGAGAAACATCGATGAGAGAGAAACATTGATCAGCTGTCTCGTGCACACCCCTCACTGGGGATGTGCCCGCAACCAAGGTACATGCCCTTGACCCGAATCGAACCTGGGACCCTTCAGTCCACAAGCTGACGCTCTATCCACTGAGCCAAACCGGTTAGGGCAAGCCTATTTGTTTAAAAATAAAATGAATCATAATCACAGCTCTATGTGACTCAGTGTTGAAGAGTATTGACATCATCTAGTTATTTCCATAGTCCAAGTGTTATCCTCATAATTAGCTAGTTAAGATTAATAAAGGAAGGAAAGCAAGAGGAGAGCCAGACATTGTTGAGCATCTTCAGTTGAGTAGCAGGGGTCTGTTTGCTTCACCAGGAAGCTACAGCTTCACACCCCAGGGAATCACAGCATTGTCCCTCCAAGGGGATTAATACCGCTCCCTCTACCCACCTGGTACTGGATTGTAGGGTGGGGAGAAGGGGAGACAAGCAGATGTGCAGTAGAAGCAGTATAAGTCAGGGTGAAGTAGAGAAGGTGCTTGCCTGTCAACCTAGCCTGGGCAACAATGGGTTGGCTAGGTGGTGACCCCATCAGAAGCATGCAAAATCTTGCAAAGTTAATTGATTAGTTTTTAGAAACTCCTGGTTAAAATTCCCAAAGAGTTCCCTCACTCGCTCTCGTTCACTCTTGTTCTCTCTTGCTCTTTCTTGCTCCATGACCTGCACTCGCCAGTGCGCTGGCCTGTTCTCTCTCCATAGTCATGTGGGCTGAGGCAGCCACATGGCCCATGGCCCAGCACACTTCACTCTCAGGATGCTGTACTGGACTTTGATGTGGAGCAGACACGCTGGACAGTGGCCCATATTTTAGCCCTAATGAAGACAAGATTGGACTCCTTCCAGGGTGGGAAGGATGGAGATGAGACCTTGGAGGGGAACCCCCTTAATTTTACATCATCAATAAAGCTTTCCACAAAATCCCATCCTCCTGTGGTGGCCTCAGGAAATTCATTTCCTCGAAGCACCCAAGAATTCCACTTCCACCAATAACACAAGTAAATATAGACTTATAATGTGACCAAAAATCAAGATTCGATTTGCAGAAATTTGGAAGTAAGTGGTAAGGAGCTATCCTCAACTAACTTGTCAGGAAGACAATAGTTGATGTCTGAAACAAAAAAAATAAGATGGCATAGTGTAAACATTATTTGGAAATATAAAGCTAATATATGAAGAAAGAGTTGAAAGACTGAAAAGTATTTTTCTTAGTGCCAGAAGCCTGGGGTAGACAATAGTAAGAGAAACAGTTAGAAAAAAAAAAAAAGCCAGTTTTTATTATAAGCCTTAGTAACATTTAACTGTTTTTAAAGGCACTTGAATGCACAAACAAAAACAATAGCTAATAACGGGAAGGTATTTGAACAATTGCATATAAGTGGTTCGTGGTATCATCTGTACATTTTTATAGGCCAATGGGAGGATAAAATCTCCAGATTATTGATATATAGATACCCTTTTAAAAAATTTCACCATTTGTTACTTGGCTTTTTCTTTTTAGACTTTTATCATTTTTTATTTAGAATTTTTTTTTAAAAAAAAACACATTATTTTATTCTATTGCTTAGCTGTGAGTGCCCCTAAGGCCACTCACCAGTTGCTACCTCTGCTAAATGGAATCCTTTGCCTTTTTAAAACTTTGTATCTATCTCCATATGTAAAGCCTATATTACACCAGTTTGGAATTTAAATTTTCCACTATGCATTGTTCCCTCTGTGTTTTTCCTGACTTAAATATCCTTTTCATCCTTCTCTCTTAATTTGAAACCTTTTATTTGTAGTTTAAGTCTAATTTTTAATTTATTTTTAATATTTCTATTAATGTATAATTGACAAAATGTATTCTACCAGTTTCAATTATATATCATAGTGATTTGGTATTTATACACACTATTAAATGATCCCCACAGTGAGTCTAGTTACCATCTCTCACCCTACAAAGCTATTACAACTCTTGGCTATATTCTTCATTATATCCCCATTACTTATTTATTTTATAATTGAAACTTTGTATCACCTAATCCCTTTCACTTATTTTGCCCGTCCCCACTTCCCCTTCCATCTTTAGTGACCATAATTTTTTGTTTATGTCTATGAGTCTTTTATTTTCCTCACTTGAGGATATTTATTTCATTGTCTTTTAGAGGGAGAAAGAGAGAGAAAAAAATAGGGCAATGTCCATGTGTGAGAGATACATCCATTGGTTGCCTCTTGCATGCACCCCAACCAGGCTAGCTTTTGAACCTGCCTTTGACCAGGTGCATAGGCCAATGTTCTAATTACTGAATCACACAGGCCAGGGTATTTTGGGGTGTTTTTTTTTTCCTCATTTGTTTTGTTTTTTAGATTTCACATGTAAGTGAAATCATACGGCATTTGCCTTTCTTTGACTGATTTATTTCACTTAGCAGAATATCCTCTAGGTCCATCCATGTTATCACATATGGCAAGATTTATCCTTTTTATAGCTGAGTCTTCTAGAAAGCAAATAAAAATCTAGTCAAGTCCTCTTGAAGTTTACATTTAAAGAAAGCTATATTTTATAGTTATTTTTTTATATCCAGCAACCAGCCCAGTGATCTGTACATAATAGCATTTCAATAAACATTTGTGGGTAATGCAGAATTACAGAGAACTATGTTTAGTAATTAATCAGCATATTATGCCAACTGGGTGTGAAAGCCTATAATATGGAGATATTTTTATACATATCACATCACTCAGGGTAAGGATTTGTTATGAAGAGATGTTATGTACAGATAGCCTAACCTATTAACTGTGGTTCTATTCTTCTAAAGACCAAAAATTGATTTAGTTTGTCAAACTGCATATAAACAGGCAGAAAATAATTCTGACCTTATGCAGCAACAGAGCATGGTATTTGTAAAACCAAAAGTTTTAGAGAAACACATCATCTAATAAACTAGAAATGGTGGTGACATTTTACAGCTTAAATGTGAAATGAAAGGGCATTTCATTGACATTCATGATGCTCTAAAACAAAGGAAATTACATTGTCTATAAACAGCATTAAGTAGCCCACCAGTGTTTCTCCACATTGTTGATTATTCATGAAACCCTTGGACGGGTCTCAGCCGGCTCACATACTGCCCTGCCCTGCTCAACTCTACAACCTGCTCTGCGGCCTCCTCCCACTTGGTCACATCAAAGCAGCCTCCTCGTTCTCCACCTTGGCTGGGCCACCTCTGTGGCTTGGAGACCTGCTCATAGCTCAGGGTCCCCGGGCTCTGCCTTCAGCAGAGACCTGAGCTGCTTCTCATCCCAGGCTCTGCTAGGCGTGAATTGGTACAGGAAGAAAGTTCTTAGATAGGATAGCCTACTCAATCCCATTTAAATCCAAAGGAGGATATATCTGCAGGATAAGTGTCCCAGGATCACTGGAGGACAGAGACTCAGAAGCTGTCTAGTGTGAAATTAATGCTCAAGCTGACAAACCATAAGGAGAATATGGGAAAGCTACTGCTACAGAGGAGAGAGATTGTGAGGTAGGCCTGGAGAAGGATGGTAGCAACCATGTATAAAGTGGTCTCATGGCATACAGTTGCTGATGTTGCAGATGTCCTCAAAGTGCGGTTTGGAAAATCTGGGTATTCCCAGACCCTTTTACTGGCATGTCAGAGGCCAAACCTACCTATTTTCATAGACGTATTAAGGTGTTATTTGTCTTTTTCATTCTTATTGTCTCTGGAACAAACAGTATAGTTTTATGGACTCATGACAGGATGATATAACTTTGAAGACTAATTGTGTGTTTGTGTGTCATATGTGTTTAAATATCCTCAGTTTAAATATCTAGTAAACATCCAGAGATATAAGCAACATAAACAAAAGCTCTTCGGATTCCTCAGTGCAGGCATTCCTTGCCTTGCCTGGTTCTTATCTGCCTGAGTTTTGGTTTGACACTGTGCTGTGCAGAGTGAGTGACCTGTAACTGTGAGAGTGTAGAAGTGTCCTTAGACACAGTGTGTCTGGAAAGAAGGTTTTTCCAGCGGACAGGTGTATTTACAGTTCTGACCTTCTGATGGGATGTGCTGTATTTGAATGCTTACCTTTTGTCTCCTGATACAAAGAGGGGCTAAGAATCTCTGTACAGTCTACCTCTTAGATTTTTGTGAGTGTTTGGTAACTATTAAGATCATAGAAATATAAAACCACTTTAGTAATGGTAAATTTTAATGATACACTACCACTACCAACATGTGGGTGCTCCTTATATATGAAAACACTGTTCTAGGCAAATGATGTCTGCTGACTTAGCCTTATAACTACCTTATAAAATAGATAGGGTTATTATCCATATGTTACATTTAATAAAACCATGGTGAGATAAGTTAAATAATTTTTATAAATGAACAAACATTTCTTGGGATATATTCCTAGAAGTGGGATCACTGGGTCAAATGGCAGTTCCATTTTTAGTTTTTTGAGGAAACTCCATACTGTTTTCCACAGTGGCTGCACCAGTCTGCATTCCCACCAGCAGTGCACGAGGGTTCCTTTTTCTCCGCATCCTTTCCAACATTTGTCCTTTTTGATTTGTTGATGATA
>NW_006285802.1:360018-369302 GCF_000327345.1 Myotis davidii
CATGAAGCTAATTCCTTTTGTTAAGTTGTATGAGTTCCTTATATAATTTGTATATTAACCCTTTATCAGATGTATCATTGACAAATATGTTCAGCCATGCAGTGGGCTCCCTTTTCATTTTGTTGATGGTTTCCTTTGCTGTGCAAAAGCTTTTTATTTTGATGTAGTCCTATTTGTTTATTTTCTCTTTAGTTTCCATTGCCCTAGGAGTTGTATCAGTGAAGATATTGCTTCGGCATATGTCTGAGATTTTGCTGCCTGTGGATTCCTCTAATATTTTTATGGTTTCCCGTCTTATGTTTAATTCCTTTATCCATTTTGAGTTTATTTTTGTGTATGGTGTAAGTTGGTGGTCTACTTTCATTTTTTTTTTGCATATTGCTGTCCAATTTTCCCAACACCACTTATTAAACAGACTGTCTTGACTTCATTGTATGTATGAATATACCCCAAGAAACTAGAAATACCAGTCAGAAAGGATATATGAACATAGGGGTGGATATGACTTTTCTGATCAATATTTTGTGGAATATAATAAACAACATAAACTGATAAACAAAAACAGATCCAGAGACAGAGAAGCATCGATCAGACCATCAAATCTCAGAGGGAAGGAAGGGGAGGGTGGGAGTAAAGGGAAGAGATCAACCAAAGGACTTGTATGCATGCATATAAGCCTAACCAATGAACACAGATACCAGAGGGGTGAGGGCATGAGTGGGGATTGGGGGGGGTGGCAATGGGGAGTAAGGATATATATGTAATACCTTAATCAATAAAGAAAAAAATAGAAAAAATAAAAGGCCACTTGAAAATTGGGATTGCAATAAATAAATAAATAAACAAACATTTCTATTTAGAGAAGTTTTATTTTAGAAAAATTGAGCATAAAGTACAGAGTTGCCATATACCTTCTCCGCTCACAAATAGCTATGCATTTGTTCAAAAATGAACTTACAGTGACACATTATTATCCCCTAAAGCCCATAGTTTACATTCAGGTTCATCCTTGATGTTATATTCTGTGGGTTTTGACAAATGTTTAATGGCCTGTATCCACAGTTGTAGTGTCATATAGAATACTTTCACTGCCCTGACTACCCATCCTTCCTTCCCCACAACCCCTGGCAAACACTGATCTTTTTACCTTCTCCATAGTCCGGAATGTGATATAATTTGAATTGTTAAGAATATAGTCTCTCACATTGTCTTCTTTCTCTTAATAATATTTAACTTTCCTCTAAGTCTTTTTATGGTTTTTATAACTCATTTTTTTTAACACTGAGTAACATCTCATTATGTGTATGTACTACAAGTCATTTATTCATTCACCTGCTAAAAGACATCTTGGCTGCATCTAAGTTTTGGCAATTATGAGTAAGGTTGCTATAAACATCATTTACAGTGTTTTGAGTGAATGTAACTTTTCAAATCCTTTGGGGTAGTTAAATGCCAAGAAGCCTGATTGCTGGATCGGATGGTAGAACTAGGTACAGCTTTGTAAGAAAGGGCCCAAGTGTCTTCCAAAGCATCTGAACTATTTTGCGTTCCCAGCAGCGGTGAAAGAGTTTTTACGTTGTTAAGTAACGTTTTAATTTGCCCAAAGTCATATAGCTAATCAGTGGTTGATGTGGAATTTAAATTCAGTATGAGGCTGACAAGTTTCAGAATTCAAAACCCTTACAAGTAAACAAACAAACAAAAAACAAAGTGATACTCATCTAGCCTTTTATCCTCACCCCCAATACACATACACTCAGAGCTTTCTGGCTATTTGGAAAATTTTTGCTTTGCCTAATTGGAACAACCCAGAACATTCTAGATTGTGTCCCCGGAATAGGATAAGATGATATTGTCTCCAAAATACTACTATACCAATCCTTGCAGTTTCACATACAATATATTTGCAAATACCTAAAAAATAAGATTACAGCTCCAAAAGTTCCTGGCATTATATAAAACAGAGCTTTTTTCAGAAGGATTTTGTTATTAATTTTGTTAGCCATAAAAAAGGAACTTGATATAAACAAACTTAAAGAAATCATATCAAATACCTAGCAGGGATTTAAGACTTGGATGCAACAACAGATGGAAGGAATGAGAGTGAGGAAAATATCCAAACTACCTTTCTTTGGTCTATGAGATAAAAACTATGCATTTTACAAAGAAGCCACAGTGTGATTTTGAATATATATAACATACATGAGTATTTTGTGAAACTTCTTCATTCAATATCATTTTTCCATTTTATATCTTTATGCTTTTGACTTGTCAGTAATATATTTCGTAAAGTTGAGAAAGAACTATAAAAATGTCCCCTGCATTTTCTCCTTTCTTCTTCTGTTCGCTTTCCCAACATGGACATATAGATGTAATCTGCAAGAGAAAAACACATTTTCTGTTACAATATTTGAGGAAACAAATAATACATTTCAAAGATAGTCTCATTGGCCCCCAACCCTCTCATCAATCACCCTCCACTCTAACACAGGAAAACACCACATCTGGATAACTCTTTGGCAACTGGCTTAATACAATATGGTTGTTGATCTCTCATGGCTTCTTCTAGCTTCTAGTGTGAGATGATTGAGTTCTATGCCACGTGCTTACTTTCTGCAATAAGTGGGAGGTAAAGAATGATGTCTCATTTCCAAGGTTTCTTGTTTACCAGGATCACTTTTGATTTAGACCCTTTTCCCTCAGCACTTATGGATTTTTTTTTACATTTTAATGAAGCTGTTTTATTAAAATAAGCAGCATTAAAATAGGCCAACGAGATTTTGGTAGAACTTCATTTGTGTTCCAGTTCTTGCTAAAGTCTCCTTTAGTGATATATGAGGTGCATGTACAGTGAATGAAGCTAACCAGTGGTTAAAGCTCACCATGACCAGCAATAACCTATTACCTTCCCCAGCCCTTCCCAATGGCAGCATACCTAAGGGCTGGGGAAAGTGATAGGTTATTTTAAAAAATGTTTTACTTATTTTAGAGAGAGAGGAAGGGAGAGGGATATATAGAGAGAAACATTGACGAGAGAGAAACATCCATGAGCTGCCTCCTGCACACCCACTAAAAGGATCAAGCCTGCAACCAGGGCATGTGCCTTGACTGGGAATCGAACCAGTGACCTCTTGATTCATGGGTTGATGCTCAACCACTGACCCACACCGCTGGGCCCTAAGCAGCACACTGCTTAAAAATTGTCTAAGAAAAATTGTGCAAGACAGATTTAAGCAGGCAAGAAAGATTTTATTCAAGGCTATTGCATTCCTATATAATTTTATTAACCAATGTCACCCCAATAAATTAACCAAAAATATGTTAAAAAAAGACTATTGCATTAGGGGAGAGAGATTGAACATCACTGACACTAAAGGCAGTGAGCATTGAGCATTTCTAAGCATGGAGGCGAGCTAATGGAAAAGTACTGGAGGGTGTTAGGGGAAGGTGGCTCAATGTGATTAAGACATCTGTATTTGCTAATCGTCTTTTATTGGAAGTTAGACTCCTACTTTCCCACAGAGATTGGGAGATAAGGGCACTATCTTTCTTGTTGATTACTTTTCAAAGGAGCAGCTCCCAGGACCTGGAGAAAAATATTTCTGGTTTGTAAAACTGGCAAGAGTCTGGGAGAACAATTACGTCTCAAAGGGGCAGGGATAGAATTACAATGGAAAGTTTTCTAAAGGAAATGCTCAAAGAAAAGGTAGGCCACTGGCTAATAGTCAAGGAGAAAATACTGTCTAAAGTGCAGTCAAACTGAGGGGAACTTTTAGGCCATCTGGGTCAAAATCAAGGTGCACTTGGACAGGAGTGCTAGGAAGAGCTAATGCCGTAGTGGAGGGTTTGTCATAGTAGAGGGACAAGTATGCATCGTTGATTTCTCTGCTGACCACTTGGTATAGGAGCTAAATGTGTTGTTGCTCATGGGTGGACTTTGAAATGCCAAGATGCCCAACCATCAGTCAGCGAGGTGGCTGAAAACCATGAAAATGATGGCTTAGCTGCATGTGAAATATGTACAGGAAGTATGGCTGGGCAGATTTCCTGTAAATCAGAGGGAGTCATTCATTTCCTCTTGGTACAGAAATTTTGTTATTTGTTTGAGGGTAAACATCTACAGTTATCATTTAGTAACACTATTCTGGGGGGTGCAGGATAAGGACCTCTCTCATTCCCTGAACACAAAATAGCAAACACAATACACTTCTTTTTTCTTTCTTTTTTTAATTGTTTAAAGTATTGCATATAGTATTACATATGTCTCCTTTTTCCCCCTTTGATCTCCTGCCCACCCCCCACCCCCCCAGCACATGCCCTCATCCCCCTAGTGTCTATGTCTATTGGCTATGCTTATATGCATGCGTACAAGTCCTTTGGTTGATCTCTTACATACACCCCGCCCCCCACCTTCCCACTGAAGTTTGACAGTCTGTTTGATGCTTAATGTTCAACAAAAATTTGATTTCTAAATGTCCATGCCTCACAAAAGTACAGGGCACATTTGTGATTTGCAGACTATATTTCTGTCAGCATTTGTCATCGACCATAGGCAGTAATAATATCATAGACCATAAAAATAAACAAGAAAACAAAAATCCAGAAGATAAAAACTTGCTAGATAATCATCAACATTTCTTCAAAACATTGAAAAGTTATGGCTGAAGATGTTGAGGTGGAACTACAGAGTGTGCATTTACATACCATTTTGTGAAACAGAAACTTTTGTTTTAATCAAATGCCTATTTTTAAGTAATTCCTCAGTACCTAATTCCAAATTTTCTTAAACATGTATAAAAGGATTGTCCATTTTTAATTGGATGAATTTATATTTTTTCCTGCTATTGTATACATTTTAGAAGATGTATATTTTTTGTATCTAATTTGATTTAAAAAGTCAAAAGAAACATAAAAAGAAGTAGCAAGTCAAATTTTGAACTGTAAATATTTTTTCCAAAGAAAGATATTCTGATTGAAAACAAAAGGCAATACCTTTGAAAATATTTGGGCTGAAATATTTTAATAGCAAAGGTAAAAATTTTAGAATATCCACTTTTTAGAATTTTAATTAATCCAACACATTAGCAACTTCAGATACAGCTTTTCCAAATAGCACACATAATGCTCTACAGAGCCTAGCTATATATCAGTTAGTGTTTGGTGCTTAATAACAAACCACTTACAGAACACACTCATTTAAAGCAATTATTTTGTTTAGATTCAGATTCTGTCTTCTGCTGGCTCAGCTAATCTCTCCAAGATGTGCTCATACAGTTCCTCTAAGTAGCTGATGGTGTGGCTGAGGCTAAATTGTGTATAGCAGCCTTATTCATATGTCTATGTCATAGATATATCTCTATATATACAGAGTGGACAAAAGTAGGTTTACAGTTGTTTGTATGGAAAATAATACATAATTCACAAATAATATAGGAATAAACTCTGTGTTTAATGTACTCACAACTGTAAACTTATTTTTTCTAGCCCCTGCATATATTAAAAATACTAAATGCCCGTAAAAATTTAGAAAGAACTATAAAAATGGTCCATATGTATATATCTATTTGAAATGACAGAGCAAACCTTCAGAAAAATAAAGGAGCCATAAACTTTTTTTCAGGGAATAACAGTATGTTTAATTAGTTGAGATTAAACTTTATAATTTATGACATAAATTGCTATTGAATATGAATTATTAATCATAGAAAATTAAGAGTAAGGACAGGGCTAGGCAAGATGAGCTAAAGGAATCTAGATATGAAAAGGGTCTCACAAATTTTTATACAGAGAGTTTAATTGACAGGGGAGTTTCACTTAAAAATATTTAACAGATTAGCTTTTATAAATAAACACATCTATAAATATATATTTAAAAATAGAGTATGTTTTCTTACATATATATTTAAATAGAAATATAAAATATGTTAAGTAATATAAACTATAAAAATAAAAATATTCCCATATGTATAGATACACTGGCTTTTAGAAGCACTGAGTTCTGATTCTCAAGAAATATAACAATTATATTAATTCAGAAACTGATAATAATATTTAAAGCCATCGTAACCATATAATATTTTAGTAAATTAATTTGCATAGTTTTCAAAAAATTTTTAAAAATGAAAAGTCTACAGAAGAAATGTGTGCAATTGAGGTTACAACATTAAATGTAGTGAATATCTCAAAATACCACCAAAATATTTTTACTGAAAATTTATAACTATGATTTATATAGCACTTGCTATATATCAACTACTATTATAAATTATTTAAAGATTAACTTCATGTAGTCTTAACAGTGATTCTAATCTCTAGTATTATTTATATAAGAGGAAACCAAGACACAGAAAGGGTGAGCAATTTGCCTACGGTCACACAGCTAAAAAGTGGTAGAATCAATTTGAATACAGAAGACAAAGACCAGAACCCATGCTATTACTCACTTTACTAAAATGCCTCTTACAGAAAAAACAAAAGCAATGAAATCAAATTATTTTATTTCAAAACAGAATGAAAAATAAAAAGAGGCGATAATAAAATTTTTCCCAAGTAGGTGTTTTAATAATCTGGTCATTTATCAATTTTGACAAACAGGTAATATTTTTCCTTGAAAAGCCAGTCACAATAACCAAAATTTATGAGCAATTACAATGTACCAATCTTTCTACCAGATGCACTAACTATATGGCATAATGTAATCTACATCTTAATGTCCGTACCCAAGAAAATATTGCCATTCTTCTGTTCCCAATGAGCAGAGGAGACTCCTCAATATGTAGTATGGGTGTCTATCATCTATGTGTAAAGGGCAGGGTCATAACTGTAACCCATGTTGGCCTTGCTCTGCTGGGTGTCACTTCTGCACCATATTGTCTTCCTCCCTTAAACATACACTTTGATTCTTTTTTTAAAAATATATTTTTATTGATTTTAGAGAGAAAGGGAGAGGGATAGAGATAGAAACATCAATGATGAGAGAGAATCATTGATCGGCTGCTTCCTGCACATCCCCCACTGGGGATCGAGCCCGCAACCCAGGCATGTGCCCTTGGCCGGAATCAAACCTGGGGCCCTTCAGTCCGCAGGCCAACGCTCTATCCACTGAGCCAGACCAGCTTGGGCTACACTTCGATTCTCAACTCTGCCTCCTGGTGGCCTTCATTCTGCTTTGAATGTGTCTAGAGATACTTATTCTTCTTGTTTACCTTTCTGATATTCAGGCTTTTGCAACTGGCTGATCCCAAGCACTTACAGCCGGCCAGATAACCTTTCCTTCCCAATACTTATGTATTTAAATAAAAAGGAAATATAAAATGCTGGACTATATTGTCGACATGACACCAAAATAAATAGATTCCTTACTGTCAAGGGATAAAAGAGGGTCCAATAATTCTCAGATCAAGATGTGAACCCTAACTACCTTATTGGTTGTCAATTGGCATTTTTTCTAAATGCTTCTATCAGGCCCAATTTTTCTGTGAAAGGAGCAATTTTGTTGTTTCATGTTGCTCTCATTGATGCTAAGGTCGTCACAGTTCCTTAAGTTGGCTTTTAGGGAAACTGATGCAAGCCGTATCATTTCTATCACTCAGAGTCCAGCCAGCTGGCTCGGGTGTGACTGAGGCATCTGGATCCATCATCGCTATAAAAGGATAATGGGTCTTGTGGGAAACAGACTTGAGGGTTATAAAAATGTCATATCTCTAGTTAGTGCATTGTCAACTCCAAAGTGTGTCCTTGAATCTTCTTTAGATTCTTTTGAAGATATTTTCCCCACATAAACCTGCATATTCAAACATTTATATTCAAGTTCAAATTTAAGAGCACAGGCATTGTTGAAATGTGACTTTGATAACCACGCTGATAAGCATATTGAAAAAGGATCACAATACATTATGTTTTCCTAGAAATGGTGCATTTAGAATACTGATCAGTGAGTTTTCAAAAATGTATCAGTCTCTCCCTATTGAAACAATGCACCCTTCGCCTCCTGAATGAAAGCAATAGCAAGTTTCCCAGAGGTCTGTATTGTTCCTTCTCTATACCCTTGTCAGTTTAATAGTGCTTGACATGGATTCATCACATAAAACTCATGCCTTGCTCTTATATAATGAGATAGTGAGTCTAAAGCTCCATTTGGATGCTGAGCAATGTTTATCGATATTCTAAGACCGTTCATGATGGAAAAGTTCGTTGAGCTCCCGTTAATGGCATTGTGTCTGAGCCAATTCTAATTCCAATAAAGTGAGCAGGTCTGTATTGTATCCTCAGTTCTAATCAAACGATTTTACATAACCGCACATGAGGTCACTGCAAAAGCCTGGACACTGATATTAAGAAACGCGTCATATTTTCTTAATAAATTCAAAACTGTTATAACAATACTAGAGGCCCGGTGCACGAAATTCATGCATGGGTATGGTCCCTAGGCTTGGCCTGTGATCAGGGTCATCTTCCCTGGCTGCCGGCATCTGGCCCCACCACCCACTGTCACCCACCCCCGGTTCCCCATTCACCATTGGGCGATCAGAGCGAGCCAGCTGGGGGGATGGACCAAGAGGTGGTCAGTGCGCCTCATGGCAACTGGTCGAGTGGTCGTCCTGGTCATTCTGCCCTTCAGTCTATTTGCATATTACTCTTTCATATATATAGATTTCATAATCTGTATATCACATAACTGTATAAGTTGCATCTGTCATCACTTATATTGAGAAATAAAGGTAAAGGTTATCTGAGATTTAAAATTATCACACTCTTCTGGAAAGCCTGCTCTGTTGTTTTTTAAATGTATTTACATAAGGTACCCAGAAACAGTGCAGTCTTTAAGACCCGTTCACTTCAGGTGTTTCTGTAGTCCCTTAAATAAAATGCTTGGTTCTGAATATTAACAAGGTTTTACTTACCTGCAATTTTGTTGATAGCCTCCATCTTTCTCGTAATTTTCAACCTGTGTTTGCCTCATATGTGAGCTCTTTAATGTGGCCTCACTGTCCCCAAACCACCCTCCCCATCTCTATGCCCAGAGGAAAATGGACCAGCAAGACCTTTCCTTTCAACCCATATTTGACCAAGATCGGTTCTACTGTTAATGGTTTCAGAGGTTGGGCTTCTGCATTACGTTTCATTAGGAGGAAAAAAAACAAAACAAAATAAACAAACATTAAAAAACAACATGGAGTTCTGCTAAATAAAACTTTGCAACACAATGTTCTAGATCATAGTATATCAATTGCTAATCAGGAGATTAGAAATATAGGAATTTTACTTAATTGGTTAATATCTCT
>NW_006285802.1:369708-375511 GCF_000327345.1 Myotis davidii
TGAACATGCGGGAAAAGAGTACATGCGGGAAAAGAGTAAGAAAACTATTCCTGTTTCTGCATAGGTAGTTTTTATAGGTTTATTTTCTAGTGGTGATAATAAATAAGAAATTCTATAGAAATATGTAGCTTTATGAAGTAAATAATAAAATATAGTTAAGTATAATCATTTTTTTCTTAGCTGTTATTTTTAAATTAAATCAAATAGTACCTGTCTGGATGAATATCAAAGTATAGTTATAATTAAACTGAGTTCAGATTGTAAATGTTGTGGACTTTCAGGGCATTTTCTCTGAGCAGTAATTAACATTGTGAAACATCTGATTTAATTAAGTCAATAATTTTATGGAATTGTCACATTCAAATCATTTTGCTATTTCTGAGGGGATACAAAACTGCTAAAGTTATAATATCTGACCTCAGCAAGCTAACACTGTGTTGGGTAAGGAAAGGACTATTGGTGAAATGGGGTTTATATCAGTGCATATAATGATTTATAATGCATGTAAATATTGATACATATAATAACATATAGATAAAGTGTTATGGGAAAGATGTGGGAGTGATGAAGTATTCACTGTGAATAAGAAAATTAGGGTAAGTCTTATAATATTGGTGAACTGTCAGTTAACTATTGAAAGATAATTTAAAATTGGAAGAGGAAAGCATATTCTAAACATAGAGAATAGCTGAGCAAAGGTGATGACAAAAAAAAAAGGTTGACATGTAGAAATTATAGAAACAGCTTTAAGATCCAGGCTGTTTCACTAACAGGCATATATGGGTCATTGCAAGATTCCTCTTTGTCACTCTTTTCTTCATGTCTCATAGTCATCATATCATACATTGTGTATGAAAAGACATAAAGAATTCCAAGGAAGAAAAAAGGCATTCAGTTCATAAAATGAAAGGCTTTGGGATGAGCCAGTGAATTCCCAATTCAACTTATATTGTTCAAAGCTGAACCTCTTTTTATCAGATACCAAAGGGGTAAAGGTCATTTAACATGAAGTAGTTAGCTACAATGAGTTTTTAAATTATTCATTAATCAAGCTATTTTAAATGCTTTAAAATATGTTCTTTGGCAGCTATATGGTTTCATAAATGCTTTCACTCATATAAAATCTTATGGTTTCCATTTATTCATTCTCCTGTGCAATTTTAAAACAATATAATGGGACCTCAGGAAGAATCATCTGAGAATATTTCCCCCAGAATTTTAAATACATTGCCTCTGGATAGATAGATTTTTATTTAATTAGTTTGTTTGTACTTACTTAACCTAACATATTTTATAAGAACTTCTGAATAAAGGCTCTTAGACCTAAGGTATTTGAAATAACTAATGAAATGTGTGGATGTAAATCAACTTCTAATTATTCAGATGTGAATTCTGGGCTAAAATTTTACACATTTTCAGTAACATCTTTATGATTTAACGTGTTTGTGCCTTAGCAATATAAATTAATTTTAGCACTTGCTTATTGTAAGCATATCTTCTCTATAAAGCAAATGATTACTTCATTTTTTTAAACACGTAAGGCCAGTCATGAAGAAGATTCCCTGAGATGCAGACTTGAGCTCTGTCAACATTGATTCAATTAGGATGGAAAGAAAAGAGGGATTTAGGGTTTTAGCTTGAGCCACTCATGAGGATATCAGTAATAGAGATAAGGAAAACTGAAAGGGGATTGGATTGAAAGTAAAGAGAATAAGGTCCCCATGGGACACATTGAGTTTAAGTTTCTTGGTGACATCAGGCTGGAGATACTAAAGAAATGCAGTTAAAAAGGATGCTTGATGAATACTTTTAAATTTAGTATATATATAACGAATAAATAAGTGAATGGTCAATTACAGTTTAATTCTCAGAAAATACTATATGAACTTCAGTGTGAAGATCACACTGAAGATCACACTGTTTAAGACTATGGGATTAGATCCTCAGGCAGATCATGAAAAGAGAGATGAGAAAACTAACAAAACAGAACCTGAAGAATATCATCAAATTCTGGTGTACACCATGGTCCTGCCCAGCACTCGCACTTGCTGCCAGCACTGGCCTTGCTTGCACCCACTGCCAGCACCAACCCTGCTCGATGCCCAGCACCGGTCCCGATCACTCGGTACCATCAGGGGGTGCGAGGGGCAGCTGCTGGCCCTGATGGCTCCTGAGAGCTTCTCCACCTCCCCCTGCTCCTGAGGGGGGATCAGAGCAGTAACTGCTGCTCCCACCCTGATGTGCCAGCCCCAATCGCTCTGTGGTGTCAGCAGGTGTGAGCAGGGCTGGCGCCATCAGTCACTATGACATGCACTGGCCACCAGGAGGCACGTGCAGAACATGGCAGGCGTCAGCCGCAGCGGGATGGTGGAGCAGGTGAGCGGGGGCGCCAGACCAAGGCAGGGTACCAGTCACTGTCATCCAGGCGAGCCTCTGGTGGTTACTGAAAATTCTTTGCTCCCGCACGCCATGGTCCCGCCCAGCGCTCGCACCCGCTGCCAGCACCAACCTTGCTCGATGCCCGGCACCGGTCCCGATCACTCAGCGCCATCAGGGGGTGCGAGGGGCAGCTGCTGGCCCTCCTGTGAAAACAGCCCTAATATCCATCATCAGATAAATGGACAAACCAATGTGTATACACACAATGGAATATTTAGCTTTAAAAAGGAGTGAAATTATGATACATGCTGCAATATGGATAAACATTGAAAACATTATGCAAACTGAAATAAGCCAGACAACAAAATAACATGTTTGAATTCACTTATCTTTTCTAAAAATATTATCTTGTTGAAGATATTGCAAATGCCCCCCCTTTTCCCCATTGACCCCTTCTAGCCCACCTGCACCCTCCCCCCACCCCCAACCTTCACCACAGGATTGTCTGTGTGCATGGGTTATGCATATATGCATTTAAGTTACTTGGTTGATCTCTTCCCACCCATCCACCCATCTGAGATGCCAAGAATAGTCAAATACATAGAGACAGAAAGTGCGATAGAGATTACCAGAGCCTGAGGGGAGGAGGGAATGGGGAGTCATTGTTTAAGGGGTACAGAGTTTTGGTTTGGGATGTTGACATTTTTCTGGAGATGGATAGTGGAGATGTAGAGAGATTTAATGAGGCTGAATTGTGCACTCAACAAGTGAAAATGGTAACTTTTATGTTATGTATATTTTATCACAATAAAAACATTTTCTAACACAATTTTTAAGAAAGTGTTAGTGTTCCCTCCTAGAATTGTAGGAACTATTTTTGTAATCTTATTAATAATCAGCAGATAAAAGCAATCAATCATTCTGAAGCCACTGAATAGATATTAGTTGTTTCTTCTGAAAAGAAGTTCCCATTTCTCACAATATTCTGTTAGAAAATAAAAAGGATGGGAATGTATCTATGAGAGTTTTATTTTTCATGCCCTAGCCTAGAGTGTGAATTTGGATTTAGAAAATACAATTCCAGTGTTATTTTCGGCTTAATAAATTAGTATCCATTAAATATTAAAACACAAAAACTTAGTTCATTCCAAATATTTTAAATTCCAACTTAGAAATATTATTATATTTATAAACCTGGCATGATTCTTACGTTTTGCCTATTTCCAAGTCTTTGATACATTTTATTAACAATAAAAATCCAATATAACTGCAAATAATTGTATAAAAAATAAATTATGTTAATTGAAAAATTGTTCAAATATCTTAATGTAATTTTAAGAGTATAGCCATGGTCAAATAAGAACCAGGCCTCATAGGATTACATGAAACAAAAATATATAATTATGTAGTCACTAAGTATGTCATTTTTGTTTTACTATGTTGTTATGCCATGTGTTGCTCAAAATTAATTTAAACAAATTTTTATGATTTGAACATTCGTTTCTACAACTTGTTTTCAAAACAATACACCTGAAAGTAGTATTTATAATGCCAAGAAAATAATGCCATTCCATTGACTAGATATAACTGACTAAAATACATTACATTTTTAATACCATAAATTTGAATATATTAGAAGTGGTTTAAAAGCTTATGGCAAATTAAAATACACTGTGTCCTCTATTGCCTAAAAGATATTTTTACATGAAAACCTACATATTTTGAGTATTCCATTTTGACCAATTCAGTGTTTTGACCAATTTGTTTTCAACTAAATTGCTGTCTACAAATTTGGTTTGTGCAGAAGAGACTAGGTAATTTAGGGGGTAAGTGGTGTTGGCAAGATTGCAATTAAGCTATTTTACAACTCAGTTTTTCTTCTTAGTGACCTTTTCCCTAAGATTATCTGCTGTGAGGAGCTAGGAGAAAAGAAAGTGGTTTTAAGGACTTACTAGTAAAAAAGAGTTGAAGTTAGGACAAAACAGAAGAAGAAAAAAAATACGAGGATTTATTCAACTGAGGTTTAAAACCATCAATTTAGCAGCAGCACACATGTAATATTATGAACATTTTTATAATTCTTATAACCCACCACCCAAAGTGCACAGGTTTTGACAATCTTCCTCTTTTCCTCCCTCTTCAAATGTACAAAGAAAGTGGTTTTAAGGACTTACTAATAAAAAAGAGTTGAAGTTAGGACAGAACAGAAGAAGAAAAAAAAACAGGACTTATTCAACTGAGGTTTGAAACCATCAATTTAGCAGCAACACACATGTAATATTATGAACATTTTTATAATTCTTATAACCTAAACCCACCACCCAAAGTGCACAGGTTTTTACAATCTTCCTCTTTTCCTCCCTCTTCAAATGTACCTGAGGCTATGATCTTAGGTATAAGCCTGTATCTATTGTGTGCCATGTCAAAAATAATCTGGTTTTTCTGTTATTGAATTCCAAGTTTTTTTCAAGCCCATGGATATCTCTCCTGCTCTCCCCACTCTTTTCTCTCTCTCTCTCTCTCTCTCTCTCTCTCTCTCTCTCTCTCTCTCTCTTCCTCTCTCTCTCTTTCATTATAAAATGGCTCAAATAACTCAATTGCAACCATCCTGTAGAAAGCAGTTTAGTTGGAAACAAATAGATCAAAAGAATGAATTGGTCAAAATAGAATATTAAGAATATGTGGGCTTTCATGTAATGGTATCTTTTTGTTAAATATATCTTTATTGGTTTCAGAGAGGAAGGGAGAGGAATAGAGATATAGAAACGTCAATGATGAGAGAGAATCATTGATTGCCTGCCTCCTGCACACCACACACTGGGGATCGAGCCCACAACCCAGCATGTGCCCTCACCAGGAATCCCGGGAATCAGATTGTGACATCCTGGTTCATAGGTTGACACTCAACCACTCAGCCATGCTGGCTGGGCATGTAATGGTTTTGTGTTTGTTTGTTTTTAACCAACAGAGGACATTTGTCATTTGAGCATTTTAATTTGCCATGAGCTTTTTAGCTTTTTAAGATATATCTATTAGTGGCCCGGCACAAAATTTGTGCACGGGAGAGGGTCCCTCAGTCCAACCTGTACCCTCTCCAATCTGGGACCCCTCAGGGGATGTTCGACTGCTAGTTTAAACCAGCAGTCGAATGTCCCTCTCACAATCCGGGACTGCTGGCTCCTAACCGCTCAACTGCATGCTTGCCTGATCACCCCTAACCATTCTGTCTGCCGGCCTGCTTGCCCCCAACTGACCCTCACTGGCCTTCTCGCCCCAACTTCCTCCCCTTGCCACCTGCTCACTCCCAACTGCCCACCCCACTGGCCTGATCACCCCCAACTGCCCCTCCGCCAGTCTGCTCACCCCCAACAGCCCCCTCCTGACCTGCTCACCCCAAACTAACCCCCACCCCGCGCTGGCCTGA
>NW_006285802.1:376724-393532 GCF_000327345.1 Myotis davidii
ACGACCCTTTACAAGGGTCGCCTAAGACCATCCTGCATATCAGATATTTACATTACGATTCATAACAGTAGCAACATTACAGTTATGAAGTAGCAACGAAAATAATTTTATGGTTGGGTCACAACATGAGGAACTGTATTTAAAGGGCCAGAAGGTTGAGAACCACTGATCTAAGGTTATTCCCAAAAGATGTTTAATTTGTTTGGAAGTATATATTTTTTGAAAATAAGTTTTCATTTACATTTAAGATACACAGTGTATTTGAGGTAAAAGCAAAGCTGTGAACCAATATTTTGATTTTGTGCATTAAAATTTTGTAGAGGGAAATTCTAGAATAATGTTATAATTAGTTGGTGATTGATTTTGGGAATGAAGAAGCATGTAGGTAGTGAAACAGAAATTATCTGATCAAGAAAACCTGAGACTAAGAGACAACCAGAAGATGCTCAGAGAAAGTTTTCCAAAACATATAAATTAGCAATTAAGGTTATTAGGATACCTTTCTTCTTCGCTGCAGTTCTAGACATTGTCCAGCTGACTTTCAAGCATTATCTGGTTGTTTTTTTTTTTGCCTTTCTACTGAACAGGTTATTTAGAACTGCAAGTTCAAGTACAGACAATGGCTAGAAGTGCAAATAATTCTTATCCATAGCAGGATGCATGATTTTTTTTTAAGTAAAAATACAATTGGATCCTACCCTGTAGAAAATATGATCCTAATTATTGAATTTTATTTTCTTATAAGATATGAATCAATTTTATCTTCTTTGAACTTGTTTTCACATATTACTCATTGTTTCCACACTAACAAGTTAAACAGTTGGCACAGGCTAATTTCATATTTGTATGGAACCATACTTTATTTTCTTATAAATTATGATTTAGCAGCACTAGTAAGTCACAAATAAGTCACAGATAAAAGCTTTCTTGACTCTTAAAACAGGCCCTGATCTACCTCAAAGCGGATTAGGAGGTCAGCTTTCCTGAAAGGAAAGAATTCTAGCCTACTACTTCCAATGAGCTGCGCTGCCTGCATTGGGTTGTTACAGTGGGAGAAACTCAAGAGCTACTTTAGGCTCACAAGCAGGAGTCGGGCAACCAGATGAGCTCGCTGCTGTTTCCATTTATTTATTGATCAGGAAGGAGCTTCAGTTAGGTCAACATTTAATGTTACCTTATGAGTCTCAACGGGTTATAATCATATATGATGAAATGCAAAATACAGTTTTGATATCTCTTAGAAAAGTTCTGTTCTCAATGGAAAAGTTCATTTTCACATCTTTAAAGGACATATCCGCTTGACTTCAAAATTCACACTGAAAAGAAAAATGTTGCTTTTTAAGATAAAATGTTATGTCTTTAAAAAGATTATGCAATCTTTAGATGTTCTTAATAATGTATTTTTCCATAATTCCTATTATGTTCTTTTGCTCAACTGAAAAGGGATATATCTTTTGGGTTTTTTTCCTGTTATTCTGAACTAGAGTCATTTTAACAGACTCCTACAGTATGTTTCATCTCTCCAAATGACATTCATAAAACCACATCAGGATGGCTAGCCTACTAAAGGGCTTCATAATCTAAAGGAATCCCAAGGCAGGCTTAAACTTTTTTTCAAAAAGAAACACTAGGTATCCTCTTCATTCATTACTAACTTTGGGGGAAATAGAAATATGCAAGAAGAGCTAACTTTATAAGAGTCAATATGCAATGTTTACATTTTAACATAAAATGTGTTTTTAGTACTTTAATATGTGAGCATTGTACCTGATATCACATCTATTATGGATTTTAATATACTAAGAACTCTGACTAGACATAACAAAAAGCACTGAACATAGATGAATAAGTTCTACAAATCTATACAGCATAATGCATATAGTTAACAATATTGTATCTTATACTTACAAATTTACTAAGAGGGTAGAACTTACATTGCGATTTTATCACAATGAAATAAAATATAGAAGAAAGGCAGAAACTTTTGTAGGTGATGGAAATGTTTATAGCATTGGTTGTTATGTTTATTTTATGGGTATATAATTATGCCTAAATTCATTAAGTTGTATACATAATATATACACAATATTTTGTTTGTCAATTATAACTCAATAAGGGGGTGCTTTAAAAACAGAATTGTACATAGAAATAAATTGCAGAAAAGCATTGTATTTAAGTCAGGCATGCATGGAAATATAACACAGGTTTAAGTGTTCACATTACTTTGATGAAAAGAAAATAATAGACACTAATTATGGACTGAAAATTTTCTCTCGGTTTCCATGGAAATTTTACTAATCAAAAAAAATTTGACAATCCCACCATATCAACAAAAAATATTGAAGAACCAAACTGAAAATTAGGAATAGAAATGCACGGGCATTCAAATACACATAGCTTGTTTAAATAGTAAAGAAAACATTTTCAATTGTTTGATATTGGTAGGGGGTTAAAACATATTCTTTATTCATTTATCTAGTCAATAAACATGTCATTACTAAACCAATAAATAAATAACAGTAAGATGAAACATAATTTTCCACATTCATTTATTTACTAAAAAAGTTACTACTTATAGCTCCTGAACATTTCTAATATTATGTATTAGCCCACTTAATGCCACTCCAAAATAATTCTATAGAATTTTTAATCTTATAAAGAAATTAAATAGCAGTGATAATGGTATTTTATAACAATATGGAAATTAAACCTACAGGACTTTAAAAATATGATTTTAAAGGTTATGAAATATGGGCTTAGTAGAAACTAATTCTGAACCACCCTTGTTGGCTTACAAATCACCAGTGAAGATGTAAATTAAGCCTATAACATGCTGTTAAATTATCAGATGCATTTGACTTAGGCTGGAATAAGAGGTCTTTATTGTGGGCCTGCAGTTTCCACAAACGTCTGTGTTTTTTGTCGGCTCTAGTTACCTTTCTGGAGATAATGACACTTTTGTGTCTTTCAAGAACTAGATACTCCTTTAAACGTGCTGAAAAGCCACTCAAGGACTGTGTCCATATGATTGACTTTGGAGAAAACTTACTCAGGCGGGCCTTTCAAACTGCCCTCCCTGCCCCACATTACACTCTGTTCCGGCTTTGCAGACCTATTTTATTGTGTGCAGAAAAGAGGTAGTAATTTACCTTTTCCATCGAATTGTTAACAGCAATGATAACACAAGGAGTATGAATTGGGGCAGAGGGTAATTCCTACTGACAGAGGAGATGAGTACCCTTTTTTTTAAAAAATATTTTTTTATTGATTTCAGAGAGGAAGGGAGAGGGAGAGAGAGAGAGGAACATCAATGATGAGAGAGAATCATTAATTGACTGCTTCCTGCATGCCCCCTACTGAGGATTGAGCCTGCAATCCGGGCATGTGTCCTTGACTGGAATCAAACCCTGGATCCTTCAATCCATAGGCCAACCCTCTATCCACTGAGCCAAAATGTCTAGGGCATGAGTATCTTTTCTTGAATATTTCTTCAACAGCTTGAAGTGTTCAATGAATATATCTTTTTCTTAGTTATTTTTATTTTTTTACCTTAGCTGGTAGTCTCACTGGGTTTTAGTCTTAACATTCAGTTCAATGATTTTTCTACTTTTTCATACTCTTGTAATTCTATGCATTGTTGACATCACCTGTAGTTTTGAAATGCAGAAAAACTCTAAAAACAGAAATATTTTAATTACTCTTTTGGAAACAAAATCTGAAGTGAACTGACATGAAATTGTATATCCTTTATTTACTGTACTTAATAGAAATATAATATGAAGATTGTTTTATTATAGAACAATGTATTCTGAGGCATTGTCCTAGGACCTAGAACCTGTTGATGAATGCTACAAAATATATCATAAATACATTCTAATAACTTTATAAGATCTGAGAAAATCTATGCTCCATACACATCTGGTCCTAAGTGTTTGGATAAAAGTTTTCGGATCTCTATGGCTTATTCCTAATTTTTTTTTTAACTGCATCATTGCTAAAACTAAAAGTCTATTTCTTTCTTCTCTTGTACCTTTTTCTTGCCTTTTCTCCTCTCCTCTCCTCTCCTCTCCTCTCCTCTCCTCTCTTCTTCTCTCATTATCTTTTCTTCTGATTACTCTTTCTTTGTATCCCCAGTGGCATCTCCTGTGTCAGCTCTACTTCTGGTGTCTATACCCCTTCCCTGTACATGCAGGCTATTGCTGCATAACTAACACAGAACTCGGGGTTTTAAAGCAGCAATTGATTATCATTCAGGTACCTGCAAGTTGGTCTGGAGCTCAGGTGCCCTTAATCGGCCTCTGCTTCTCACTGTAGCTCTGTGAGTAGGCTGTTGGGGGACAGATTCTGCCAACTCAGTTCCCAGGTCCTTCATCTTACACATGCTATTTGCATGGTGATGCAAAGGTTCAAAAGAACAAAAATTTACAGGTGAGCTGCGAGGCTGCCGGAAGTGGGAGTAGAAAGAAGACAAGACTAGAAATGATAGAAACAAAAGACCAGATCTGACATTTTTAATGCTAATTTTCTGCTATTTATCATTAGCTTTGAGTGTAGAGAAGTTCATAATGGCTTATATGGGAATATGAGTCCTAAGCATTAGAACATAAATAAAACCTGAAGAATAAACTACTCCAGTTCATTATAACCAATCCCTAGTGTAGGAAATAAAGAAATAATGAAATTGTTCCATCTAATTAAATATTCCCAATATGACCATTGAAAGGATTGCTTATTCCTAAGATTGTATATTGGAAATGTATTTTTCGTTAATATTTTTCCTAGCAGGGAACTATTAGAAGGCATTATGAGAGTCAACATTGTATAGTATACACAAATTGGATGTAGGAACACACTTATTGAACATTTATAAAAGGTCCTTCTATTTTAAATATCTCATTTAAAAACTCTGTACTTACTAGTACTTTCAACAATCAAGATCAATTTCTTAAAAATCCTATACTTTAAATGTAAATATCTTATTTACATAAATGCTATTCTATAATCAGCAATTTTTCACAGATCTGTGTAATTCAATATTTGTATTTGGAGCTGCAAAGTAATAAACACTTTCAATTGGAATTATTCAAAAATAGTAGGTTACAAAGTTGCTTAGCAGGGGAAAATTTGGCATCCGTTTCAATTAGGAAAGAGGTACTTCTTTAGCTTTTGATGAATGAAACAGTTTTTTTCATTTCACTGGATTTCCAAAACTACGTCTCTGTAAATGCAATTCCGAAAGCCATCAGCTTGGGGCGTTAGTGGAAGTGCAGGTGCTCAGTCTCTTCTCCAGCCTACTGCAGAGATCATTCTCACGCTGGGAACTTGGGTCTTCATTTTGTGAGCACTCTGGTGACGCTTAATTACATTAACACACTGCATCACCATTCTTTTGACAATTTTTCTGTAAATGATGAGCTACATGACTAATATGTAACTCATAGGTAAACAGCACGTTAGTATAAGAATTCTAGGAGCTGAAAGGATGCTGGCTCCAACCACCAGACCTTCTGGCTCCTGAGGATTTGCTGAACTTCGATGGTAAAACCTGGATGACAAAAACCAGGATGACACACACCCGACTGGCACTGAGGTCTTTATCAGAATGGACTGTGCTGGTCTAAATATGGAGAACTTTCAACCCTTTCCCCTTGACCATCTTTGTTCTGTTTTCCCTCTCCCTCCTTATTAAATCCGCTGCCTGGACTGGATGGTTAGGATGGTCTTCACAGCCCTGGCCAGGTATTTCATTTGGTTAGAGCATTGTCCTGACTCTCAAGGTTGCAGGTTCAATCCCCAATCAGGACATATACAAGAAACAACCAGTGAATGCATACATAAGTGAAAAAAGATTGATGTTTCTCTTTCTCTCTCTCTTTCTCTCTCTCCCCATTCCTCTTTTACTGCATAAAAAATTAAAAATAAAATATGGTCTCTGTGACAAGAGTCTGTCATATTCTCAAGCTGCCAGCTCTTGAATAAACCACCTTTCCTAACACCAGCACCTGTCTCCTGAGTATTGGCTTTCAAACCAGAGACAGCCAGACTGGGTTTGGTATCATGAGGATGTTTTGGTCAATGAAGAACTGCATATAGAACACAGAGGTCCCATAATATTATAATGGTGATGAGAATTTTATATTGCCTAGTGACACTGTAGCTCTCCTAACATCATAATGAAACTTATTAATCATGTTTGTGGTGATGCTGATATAAACAAACCTAGCACTCTTCCAGTCATATAAAATCCTAGAAGCCTGGTGCATGAAATTCATGCACAGGTAGGGTCCCTAGGCCTGACTGGTGATCAGGGCCAATCTGTGGGGCGACCGGTGGGATGATCAGGAGCCCCCAGCTGGCACCCCTCTTGGCCAGCCTGGTGCCTACAGGCTGGGGGCTGCTACTGTGTTGAACATCTGCCCCCTGGTGGTCATTGTGCATCATAGTGCCTGGTCGTTCCACCATTTGGTCAATTTGCATATTAGGCTTTTATTATATAGGATAGTACATACAATTATATACAGTACTTAATACTTGGTAATGATAATAAATGACTGTTACTGGTTTATGTGTCTGCTACACTATACTTTTTATCATTATTTTGGAGTATGTTCTTCCTATGTATAAAATCATTTGCTGTAAAACAGTATGCTATGTTAAGCCAGCAGCAGCCTCATACATCTAATATTTACCAGGTCTTTTGATGGCATCTTCTCTTGTGCATGATGTAATCTTGTGGTGTTTTCTAAATTTAGTGTACCCTAAGTTTACAGTGTCCCTAAAGTCTACAGTAATGTACAGCAATGTCCTAGGTCCCCACATTCACTCACAACTGGCTCACTGACTCACACAGGGCAACCTCCAGTCCTACAAGCTCCATTCACAGTAAATGCCCTATACATGTATACAATTTTTAAGCTTTTATACCATATTTTTTATTGTACCTTTTCCATGTTTAGATACAAAACTACCATTGTGTTACAATTGCCCACAGTATTCAATACAGTAACATACTATACAGGTCTGCACCAAAGACCAATAGGGTATCCCGTGGTCAGCAAACTGCAGCTCACGAGCCACATGCAGCTCTTTGGCCCCTTGAGTGTGGCTCTTCCTAAGCCTTAGGAGTACCCTAATTAAGTTAATAACAATGTACCTACCTATATAGTTTAAGTTTTAAAAATTTGGCTCTCAAAAGAAATTTCAATCGTTGTACTGTTGATATTTGGCTCTGTTAACTAATGAATTTGCTGACCACTAGGCTATACCATGTAGCCTAGGTGTATAGTAGACTATGCTGTCTAGGTTTGTGTAAGTACTCTCCATGATATTAACACACGAGAAATCCCCTACTACCATGTTGCTCAGAACATATCCCTGTCATTGAATGGAGTGTGACTCTACATTAATGTTAGAGCATTCTGAAAGCTCTATACATAAAAAGTCCTTTTGTTTGGTGCTACATGTTTTTTGGCTGACATCAATGCATCACTGGTGTCTTAAAATAAAACAATACTGATTAAATCAATGACAGAATGCATAGATTTATCTTTTTGAACAATTCCCTTTCTCCAAATAGATTTATACTTTTAATAAGAATTAAATGAGAAATCATCAATTCAACCATAATAATATGCTGCAGCTGTGTCTACAAAAGTTGTCAGTCATTCAGAAAGAGTATTGCTTTAGTTGAGATCAGCTGGTCCAGTTTAGGCCAAAATACTAGTATAAAGATATTAGGAGCTATGTAAGGAAAAAAAAATACTCTTTTTATCTGCATGCTTTTATATTTTATAGATAAATCACCCCTGCATCATGAAAGGGAAATATAGCTCAATAATTTGTTGAAATTAAATTGACCCCTCTAAAAGATTTTTTGAATATAAAATTATGATACTAATTGAGAGAGACATCAGGTGTTTTGATTTGGAACAGTCGGTAAGATTAAAAATGTCATTAGATAATTGTGCTGATACTCTTCTCTATTCAGGATACATGGATTAGTCATTTCCACAATAATGGCAGCATGATTAAGAACAAGTTGTATAAAGAAAATCTTAAGAAAATGGGTTAACCTACAGTATAGCCTTGGGGCAACTATAAATAATGGTTTCTGCTGTTTGGTTAATTATAGTGAAACACGACCATCAATTTTTGTTTCCATCCCTTTTCAGACAAAAATCAAGAGTAACCCCTTTCCTCATAATTGCCATTCTAATTTATTTTCCACTTGAAATAGCAATTTTTGCTATCAGAAAATCTTTTGTAATTGTCAAATGTGATATAAAAGTTTTATGATGAATCATTTTTAGGCTTGTCACTGTAACGGCACCATGGGCATTATGTGCACATATTAGAAATACCAACTAAAATATTTATTTATTAAATAATGTATATGAAATTAAAGGGGCTACTTTCTTGTACAAAAGTGTAATAGGACTAATAAATAGGTGAAAGATCATTTACTCTTATCTTTCCTGAGTAACTAATTTTTCTCTTAACTGAAGACCTGCTCCCAAGACTGAGTCTACTGAAATTCTAGAAACAGAAAGTTAAGGCCAAATCCTGACCAAGTAGCACAGTTGGTTAAAGCATCATCCCCATATTCTAAGGTTGCAGGTTCAATCTCCAGTCAGGGCACATACAAGAAACAACCAATGCCCGGATGGTGTTATTCAGTTGTTGAGCATTAACCTATGAACCAGGAGGTCACAGTTCGATTCCTGGTCAGGACACATGCTGGGTTACAGGTTCTCTCATCATTGATGTTTCTCTCTCTCTCTCTCCCTCTCCCTTTCCCTCTGAAATAAATTTAAAATATATTAAAACAAGAAGAAACAACCAATGAATGCATAAATAAGGGAAACAATGAATTGAATCTCCTCGTCTCTCCCTTTTTTTCTCTCTCTCTCTAAAAAAAAAAAAAAAATCAATTAAAATAAGTTGTTGCCAGTGAAATGCAGAAACAAAGGCAAAGAACTCAGGGCATGTATGTAAGGTTACAGCACAACTCTGATTTTCCAGAAAGGACTTAGTGACCAGGACCTTTGGTTTCACTTATATTTTGCTAATTCTATAGAGCTATGTCTCTCCCTTTTTTTTTCTCTCTCTCTAAAAAAAAAAAAAAAATCAATTAAAATAAGTTGTTGCCAGTGAAATGCAGAAACAAAGGCAAAGAACTCAGGGCATGTATGTAAGGTTACAGCACAACTCTGATTTTCCAGAAAGGACTTAGTGACCAGGACCTTTGGTTTCACTTATATTTTGCTAATTCTATAGAGCTAAAAGCGAGCAGTAGTAAAAAGAATTTGAGATGTAACTAAAGAAGTTGATTAACTTTTTGAATATCTTGTTTCTTTTTCTGTAATTTAATTTTGAAAGGACGCTAGTATTCACTATCGTGTTTTCTTAGGGCTTTTAGCAGGTAAAAACTGAAGAATGCACAGGAATTTGTCATTCTAGAGGCTTTGCTACATTTTGTATGACAATAGATACATGTTGGGATGTGACAGAGGTAGCTGATTTGAGGGAAGTGCAACCTGAAATACACTTTTTCAAAAATGCATAGAAATAACTGAGGAGGGGATATGTATTGCCAAGCACGTGATGCCTTCTAATCTTGCTGGAGAAACTGGGATATGAGGCTTGTGAGTCTCTTTATTGTAAATAACTACTTGGTACAAAATCTTGAAGAGATACCAATGTACTTCTGCAGGATACAGAACAGCAAGTACGGATCAGAAAAAGATGACTTTAACAACTTTGTAAATTTGCTTACGTTTTAAATTTTATCACCAATGATTTTTTATTTCCGGCTTTTCCATACTGATTAACAGAAATACTCTAAACTAAATCATCTGGAGATTTCTCTCCTTTAATAGCAGCAAACAGCAGCTGGAAGTCTTGGGCCATAAAGGACATGGAGAGAACTGGACAACAGCAGTGCTCAAGGGGAAATTGGAAACAACTGAGACTTAGCGGTCTGCTTCAGTGATGGAGTGAATCAGCAGTGTGGGCCCAAAATATGCTCTAGCCATGTGAACAGTCTCTGCCACTCATGATAGAGGCATTCACACGCTTGGATTCAAACTCTCCCTCTCCCTTTCTAGCAAGGTAATGATTGAGAAGAGTTTCTTTTTTTTTTTTAAACTAGAGGCCCAGTGCACAAAATTTGTGCATGGGAGGCGGGATGTTCCTCAGCCCGGCCTGCACCCTCTCCAATCTGGGACATCCCTCTCACAATCCAGGACCGCTGGCTCCTAATTGCTCTCCTGCCTGTTTGCCCCTAACCGCTTCTGCCTGCCAGCCTGATTGCCCCCTAACCGCTCCCCTAACAGCCTGATTGACACCTAACTGCTTCCCTGCCAGCCTGATCACCTGCAACTGTCCTCCCTTGACAGCCTGATTGCCCACAACTGACCTCTCCTGCCGGCCTCAGAGACAAAGATCAACCCACTTTGGATGTCAGTTATATCCTCTATAATAGTGGGTTCAGGTAAGAGTTATCAAGCCTGCCTGGCAGGCATGGCTCAGTGATTGAGCATTGACCTATGAACCAGGAGGTCACAGTTCAATTCCCTATCAGGGCATATGCCTGGATTGGGGGCTCAATCCCCAGTGTGGGATGTGCAGGAGGCAGCCGATCAATTGGTGTTTCTGTCTCTCTCTCTCCCTCTCCCTTCCTCTCTGAAATCAATAAAATATATTTGAAAAACATATATCAAGCCTGACAGACCACCAGGTGCACTTGAGATACTATTTAGAAATACTGATTAGTTGCCCTTAGGCTACATCCACTCAGTATTTGAAAGGCAGGAGAGCTTGAGACCTTCAACATTTTCTTTGGATATAAATTGTAGTAACTGCATAGTGACATCAGAATCCCATTGGAAGAGTTGACCGTTTTAAACATATGTTAATGATATTCACTTTAGACCTACTCAGTCTTGATCTCCTAAAGTAATACCAAAGGATTTATTTTTAACAAATGCCCCAAGTAATTCCAAGAGGAAGTCAAGAATGGAAATCACCGGGTTTGATGTCTTCCTAGTTACCATCATGGAAAGAAAGTAATTCCTAGAGTGCTTATGGCTGGGTTTTGGAGTGGCATTTGCCTTTAGTAAATACAGGTGAAGCTCTCATATGAATAACTTTTTGTAATGGTTGAACTGAGCTAACACCAGATGTTCATAGCTTGATACTCCTCTTTTTCTTCTATTTATAGAAGAGACATTGAAGGTTGCAGAGATGGAAGAAAAGAATGCCTTGATTATGTGAGGAAAATTAGATGATCATTATTATGGTTCTAAACATTTCTGGTCCTCCTGAACCATAAAAGAATTGCATTTTCTACCCTCATAAACTTAGGTAGGGCCACGTGATTTGGACTATGTAATCAGAAGTGTGTGTGTGTGTGTGTGTGTGTGTGTGTGTGTGTATTTTCTCTGGGCTTCAGATTTAAGAATAAGCATTCTTTTCCATTCTAATCAGAAAGAGGGTATAGCTAATACTTCCTGCTGTTATTAACTTATATAGTAACTGTGGACTTCTCTAGAGAAAAAACTTTTCTGTGAAAGTTCAGAATTTTGGGGCCTCTCATCTATAGCACTGTGCTGGGTAATACCTCAATGACCTTGCATCATCATGCACATATCAATGTTTAGCAAATTTATCTAAAGGAATTCAGAAAAATACACAAACATACTCACAGGGAAATTATTTATACAGGGCCATCAGCTCTGCCAGCTTTTGTCCTCCATGAGAAAGTTCCCAGTGTAAGTATGAAATAAAATATGGAAATTTCTTCTCTTATTTATTTATGCATCCATTCCACAAATAATTATTGAGTGTCATATATTCTAGTTTCCTGGGATCATTACTGAACTGAATAAAGATTCCCTGCTTCAGGGAGCTTATGTTCTAGTGGAGGGAGACACATAATAAAAAGTAAACCTAATAAATACATAAATTATGCAGCATGTTAACATTGGTAAGTGCTATTGAAAATGCAAGTGGAGCAGAATGGGGGGGGGTGAGTAGCATGGTGGGGTAGTTGGAGAGCATGTTGCAGCATTCAATTAGTGGTTTAGGAGGACTCCATTGAGAAAGTACAATTGGAGGAGAGACAGGAAAGAGGTGAGGGAATTAGCTAAGCATATCTTCAGAAATCTTGTTCCAAGCAGAATGGATATGTTAAACAAATACCCCACAGTATTCCCCTGAATTTCTGATCAGAACTTTAATAAGAGATAAGGTCAGAGAATTAACAGAGGGTCTTATGGCCACTGTATGAAATGCATTTGTGATTAAAATGGAAATCGATGGCAAGCTTTAGAACAGAAAAATAGCATGAGCTGGCTTAAATATTTGAAGAACTAACAGAGCATTTCAAAATAAAATAGACTGTACATGGGGAGGATAAGAGGAGGAAGACCATTTGTCATGAAATGGCAGTAATACAAACAAAAGATTGTGATGGCTTAAACCAGGAAGGGAGACGTGAAATGGAGTTAGGCACAGCTCACTTTCTCCTATGTTTTGTAAGAAACACTGAAATATCAGAGGATAAAATAGCAATCATGCATATGCAATTGATACTTTTTCACCTTAAATATATTTCTGAGGTGGAAAGCTATAGAGAAAAATAAAACACCTGTGAGCCCACCTGCAAGGTAAAATATCTAGAATCACATGAATGTGTGTATACCCAATGACAGTCCCATATCGCTATCCCTGAAGTAACCATTTTTGCTATTTACACATGCATTCATAAATCATTCGTAGTCTTGATTGGCCTGCTTTAAGATTTTATATGTGATATTTTGGTATATAAGGTAGTATATGTAAATATACACACCTTCTTAAATTTTAATTTTTAAGCATTATCCATGTTGATAACTTAGCTCTACTTCCTTTTTTAATTAGTTTTATTCCATTCTATAAATAAAATGCCTCTGTTCTTGTGACCGTGGAATTTTAGGACATGTCAGTGGTATTCAGGGAAATTAAAATGAAAACCACAATGAATTTCTTGGTATCACATTTTGTGAAATTTTCTGTCAAATCTCAGTGCTGGGGTCCAGCCCCAGCAGGTCCAGGGGTCCCCAAAGGTGTGGACGGAGTCGGTGAAGAAGGAATGACACGGAGACAGCATTCAGTTGATCAGCAGCCTTGCCAGGATCTCTAGCCACAATCTCCAGCCAAGTTCTGTGTCCATGTTCTCTTGCTAGTGTTACATCTGTATTTATACCAGTTGATTCAACCCTATCAATCTCTATTCCAAAGGTTAGGGCGTTTCTTATCTCCATTCCAGGGAGTAAAGATTATGTAGCTTAAGCATGATTGTTCGTAAAGTGATTAATTACCGCCTGGCACTTAGTTAAGGGGTTTTATTCCCTCCCTAACTTCAAGGGAAAATCCCTACCTGGGGAAACAACCTTTCTCAGAGAGGTGACCTTGGTTAAAACACATAGTGCCAAAAAGGTGAGAAAAAAATATGAAGAACAGTATGCCATATATGCGAGGTCCCTTGAAACAGCAAGGATGGACTGGCTCCTGGCATCTCAGAGGGAAGGCAGGAGTGGGTAGGTGGGAGGGAAGAGATCAGCCAAAGAACCTGTACGCATACGAGTAAATGCATAACCCATGGACACAGATAATAGGGTGCTGAAGGCCTGGGGTGACAGGCCTTCTAGCCTGTTAGGGGGCAGGCTAGAAGGGGTCAATGAGGGGCAAAAGTGGACATATGTAAATCTTTCAACAATAAATATTTTTTAAAAAGGATGTCAAAAATTTAGCAATAATTAAAATCTATCAATATTTAGCATTGAATATTAAGCTATGGTAACTATCATTGCTATTGGGTGGAAATATAAGTTGGCACAAAAATTAAAGACCAAATTTGACATAGTTTGTAAAATTAATGGCTTATATACTATAATTCCATACCTAGATATAAATTATAAAATTGTATATATGTAAAACCAACATTGTCAAGCTCAAATGGTCCAACTGCCCTCAAACTGTGACAAATTAAATAACCTAAAACAGTGTCCACAGTGCAGGTCCAAGGGGACTGACCTGAGGCACGTTCTTATCAAAACCAGTTCCTGGGCTGACCTCACACTGTAGTGGTATCAGAATGCCCAGGGGTTTCTCTTAAAAACTAATGAGCTAGGGAAAAATGACCCTTGCACTGGGCTTTCTCCCTTCAGCCCTGGTGAATGGTCAACTCAGTAGCCAGAGGCCCTGGCCAGACCCCAGCAAGTGACTCATATGGCTCTCTCTTGAAAGGAGAGAGAGAGTAGCAAGAGTTCCTGCGTAGGTTCTTTTTGCTTCCCACTGGGATGGAACTCAGCTGACACCTCCCTGAAGGTGGTGCACACACTGTGGGCCTCGACCTGTCTGCTATAGTTCACCTGTTTCCACTGAGTAGTAGCAGAGAGCAGCCAGATAAAGGTACTGCCACGTCCACCTTCTGGCACAGGGCAGACCTGTTGAGGGTATCACACTTTCCACCAAGGCCCCTGGAAAGCCAGGCAGAGATAGGCAGTCGCAGAGCATTGTATATACACATTCCCAAAGAAACTCTTGCACATCCTATATAATAAAACCCTAATATGCAAATTGACCAAACTGCGGAACAACCAGTTACTGTGATGTGCACTGACCACCAAGCAGCAGATGTTCATTGCAAGAGCTGCTCCCTGGTGCTCAGTGTACTCCCACAGGGGGAGCACTGCTCAGCCAGAAGCCGGGCTCACGGCTGGTGAGCACAGTGGTGGTGGTAAGGAGTGAGGGGTCCTGGACTGCGAGAGGTCTTAGACAAGGCTGAGGGACCCCACGGGTGCACAATCGGGGTGAGGGAGGAATGTAGGAGGTTGGCCAGCTGGGGAGGGACCACAGGAGGGCTCTAGGGCATGTCCAGCCCATCTCACTTAGTCCCAATCGGCTGGACCTCAGCTGCAAGCTAACCTACCAGTCAGAGTGTCTGCTCCCTGGTGGTCAGTGCACGTCATAGTGAGTGGTTGAACAGCCGACCAGACAACCAGGCACTTAGCACATTAGGCTTTTATTATATAGGATGGGCATATGGTATATCTCACAGGGAGAAGACAGAGTAAGCAAAGGCACAAAGCTACAAAAATGCAAACGTGTCCTGGAAAGAGTTCACAGCAGCTGGAATGGGAGATTGGTAGAGGATATAATATGTGGTGTAGCTATAAAAGGCTGATTTACATCACATCATGAAAGGCTTTGCATAACGTGGCAAGATTTGCATCCTTTTTTCCTATGGACAGTAGATAATAAAAACAGTGAGTCCAGAAGCAATCACAGACAGTAAGAAGAATATACATATATATATGTATTCACGCCTTAAAGCAAGAAGAGCCATACAAATGTTAGTGAATAATTATGTTCACAATACAGGGTCACATTAAGAGCAATAGTATAAAACCAAGGAGGAATCGGTATTAACAGCGAAATTGTATTGCAAGTTTTATGCAGTGATCTACACAGTAGAAGACAAGAAAAATGTTTAAAGTTTCACATGGCCAGCACAGTCATGAGCAGATGAGATATCAGAAGGTAATGGCTACTGACCCTATGGTTAGCACATTGTTACTCATAGGATGGACTTGTGTCTATGGCTTGATCATCCCCTGCTTAGAAAAAAGTAAAGGGCCTCAAATCAGAGACATCTGCTGAAATAATAAATACCTTGTTTACCAAACTCAGTAACAGGAAAAGCCTGCTGTAGCTCAGCTGTTATTGTGCCACAATAATTAGAAAATAATATCTGATTTCATGGGAAATCAAGAAAACAAGGACAGCATGAAATACCAAATGGAAAGCCTCAATAAAGAATGATTTCAAGCATAATTGTTCCAGTCCTCTCTCTTTTATACAAATAAATAACAAAAGGAGAGGTGGCTACAGTTATTTTCTTAGGAACAAAGTTTAGATCTGAATGACAATATTATGTCAACACTAATCTTCACCCCCCAAAAATAGTAATTAAACATTGGGAAAGATCTGCTAACATATTCCCAATATGTTTTAAAATATATTCTTTCACATTTAGCCAAATATGTTTTTCTCTCATTTGCTAACTTTTTGCAAACTAGACCAGAGCCAATATTTTATAATTAAAAAATACATTCCCGGATGATGTCATAGGTAAATGCCTGTACTTTCTGCCTCCCACAACCACATCAAAATTACAACTAAAATACATAACAACTATCATCCAGAACCACAGGAAAGCTGGCTGAGTGGAAGTACTACAATTAGAGAGGTACACAAGAAAGCACATTGAGACTGGTAGGAAGTGCGGAGGTGCAAAACGGGCTGATCTGGCACCTGGGTGGGCTGCTTTTTTAGTTGGGAGGGAGATCGCCTCTTTGGAGGCCACCTGGTGGAGCAAGAAATCCAAGCCCCACATCAGACCAGGTTCCCAGAGCTGGGGAAAAGAAGTCCCTACAGGCAGTAAGAACTATGGACTGTAAAAAGCATGCCGATTGGGGCTGAGTGACACACAGGCTGCTAGAGACCCAGCTGCTACTCTTAAAAGGCCGGCACTGGGAACTGAATTTACAAGCTTCTGCTTGCTCTGAGCTCCAGTGTCAGGCGAGGTTCTGGGGGACCCAAACAGATACGGGGAGAAACTGGACTGTCTGGCATCGGGTCAGGCATGCGGAGGTGCTTGCAGAGGTCATTGTTCCCATGCTGGGGCCTCCCCAGTGCAAGGCTGTCTGGCAGACATTTCTGTTCACACACAACCCCCCCACCACCCCCCCACCCCCGTTTCC
>NW_006285802.1:394181-408578 GCF_000327345.1 Myotis davidii
GGTGCCAGAAGAGAGCACGATATTGAAAACCTATTTGAAGAAATAATGACAGAAAACTTCCCCCACCTGGTGAAAGAAATAGACTTACAAGTCCAGGAAGCACAGAGAACCCCAAACAAAAGGAATCCAAAGAGGACCACACCAAGACACATCATAATTAAAATGCCAAGGGTAAAAGACAAAGAGAGAATATTAAAAGCAGCAAGAGAAAAACAGGTAGTTACTTACAAGGGAGTACTCATATGACTGTCAACTGATTTCTCAACAGAAACTATGCAGGACACAAGAGAGTGGTAAGAAATATTCAAAGTAATGAATAGCAAGAACTTACAACCAAGAATACTCGACCCAGCAAAGCTATCACTTAGAATTAAAGGTCAGATAAAGAGCTTCACAGACAAGAAAAAGCTAAAGGAGTTCATCACCACCAAACCAGTATTATATGAAATGCTAAAGGGTATTCTTTAAGAAGCGGAAGAAAAAGAAAAAAGGTAAAGATAAGAATTATGAACAACAAAGTGACAACAAATACATATCTACCAACAAGTGAATCTAAAAATCAAATGAATAAAAAATCTGATAAACAGAATAAACTGGTGAATAGGATAGAATCAGGGGCATGGAAATGGAACAGACTAACAATTCTCAGAGAAAAAGGGATGTGAGGGGGTTGAGGAAGAGTTAGACAAAAATCTTATATGCATGTATGCAGTACCTATGGACACAGACAATTAGGTGGCAAGGGCCTGGGGTGGGGTGGGAACCGGCTGTAGGGGAGCTATGGGGGGGAAAAGAGGGGCATCTGTAATAATCTTAACAACAAAGATTAAAAAACTACAAATTTGTAGTTATAGGACAGTTATGAGGTTATAAAGTACAGCATAGGGAATACAGTCAATAACATTTTAGTAACAGTGTATGGTATCAGATAGGTACTAGATTGATCAGGGTGATTACACTTAAAGTTATATAAATATCTACTCATTGAGTTGTGCACCTGAAATTAATATAATACTGTATGTCAATGGTAATTTAAAAATAAAAAAAATTAATAAAAAATGTCTCTAGAACAAGATCATGATGTGACTATAACAAGGACCAAGGAAACGACCTGTGCCTGAGATGTGGGAGATTGTGGAGAGCTGGTTACCACCAAGGACTGGACTGTTGAACAACAAGCTGCCTCTTAGCATCTAGCAAGCAAAGGGGAAATGTGTCCTGATAGATTGTTGCTTGCAGTACCACTTCCCCAAATTCTAAACATTCAACTGTATCAATATAAAGGCAAAATGTTAACAATTCACCTTGCCCACTTTCACTGCTGCTTCTATGCTCCAAATATATATTAAAAAATACATTCCCATATGCTTTGCAAAGGGCTATGTTTCTTTAGTAGTATGTAATGTTTACTCCAAAATATTAAACATGACTTATTGTTAAAAGACATTTATTAAACTTCCATATGTACTGCTGCTCTTCTGTACATGGCATTAAGTGAATTGACAGTACATTCCTTTGTCATCTGATATTTGGTCTTTAGCACTTAAAGACCAAAAACTGAAAAACAAACAAACACACCAGAAAACAAACAAAAAAAGGCATTTTTTTTGTCCAAAAGATATATAAAGGTAATGAAGCTAACCTTCACTGAAAATCAGTGTCTTTATACAATTAATCAAATTTAATCCTCACCATCTTCTAATGTGTTTGCAATCACTTTTTTTTTTTTAAATTAAAATGGAGACACCGTAGCTTGCTAAACTATAACAACACAGTCAATGGAGTCAGTGCAGAATTCAAATCCAGATCTCTTTGTCTCAAAACTTTGGCTTTGTATATCAGTGTCAAAATATATCAGTCTGGCCCAGATCGCATGGCTCACTGGTTGAGCGTCTGCCTATAAACCAGGTCATGATTCCATTCCCAGTCAGGGCATATGCCTGAGTTGTGGGCTCGATCCCTGTGTGGGGCCTGCAGGAGGCAACCAATCAATGATTTTCTCTTATAATTGACTAGAGGCCTGGTGCATGAAGTTCATGCATGGGGGCGGGGGAATGTCCTTCAGCCTGGCCTGCACCCTCTCCAATCTGGGCACCCTCAGGGTATGTCCAACTGCTGGTTTACTGGCAGTGGGACATCCCTCTCACAATCCGGGACCGCTGGCACCTAACTGCTCATCTGCCTGCCTAATTGCCCCTAACCGCTTCTGCCTGCCAGCTTGATCACCCCCTCCCCATTCCTCTGCTGGCTTGATTGACACCTAACTGCTCCCCTGCCAGCCCGATGGCCCCTAACTGCCCTCCTCTGCTGACCCAATGGCCCCCAATTGCCCTCCCCTGCTGACCCAATGGCCCCCAATTGCCCTCCCCTGTTGATCCAATTGCCCCCAACTATCTTTCCCTGCCAGCTCAATTGCCCACAACTGCCCTCCCCTGCTATGACCCACCTCCTGTGCTGGGACCCACCTCCTCCATGCAAGGCGGTGGAGAGGCCGGGACGGGCCTTTACGCTGCGCAGAGATGCAGGACCCCCAGGCCTCACTGCATGGAGCGGCCACCGGAACCCACCTTCACTGTGCATGCAGCCAACTTGTGGTGGTCATCTTTGTGGCAGCCATCTTGAGATAACATCATGCATAAGGGCAGGAGGACCACCTAGGCTTTTATTAGTATAGATGTTTCTCTCTCTCTCTTCTCTCTGTCTCTCTAAAATCAATAAAATGTATTAAAAAATATATCTATCTGGAGATGCTTGAAGGTATCTATTTCTTTCAGCCCTTTGGTCTTGGAGCCTAATCATTCACCTGTTACCTCTTACTCCTGTGACTTTGAACAGACAGCTTCCCAGATCCATTTCCTTCCCTTGTCCAACTTATATCCCTGGGACATTGGCTCCATGTGCAGATTACTGAGTAAAATCCAAAAATTGTCTCACAGTAGATATAGAGTAGGACAAACAATTTACATGTTCAAGCACCAGCAGGTAACTCTATTGCAAGTGATCTATGAATCAAACTTTGGAAAGCACTGCTTTTTCTCAGTCTTCTTTGATTGTTCAAGTTTAGCAAAGGTGTCACTTTTGTATTCTAACAAATGTCTCTGAGTATAATAATAAAAGGCTAATATGCAAATTGTTGTCACGCCCTCACACCATAATGACTGATCAGCAGGAGACTGCATCCTCACCTGGGTCGGCCGGGGACGTGACACGCCAGTGGGGCTTGATGGGGGTTTGGCAGACTGGGTCTGGGTCTCTCCCAACAAGGGTAGGGCCAGCTGGGTCTGGGTCTCGTGTGATTTTGAGGCACATGCAGGTGGGCCAGAATTGACTCTGGGTCCCATGGCATGTCCCAGGCTCTGACAGGAGGGAGGAGGGAGCCTAATACCCATACCCAGGACCCACACAGCAGGGTGGCAGCAGTTAGGGGCAATCAGGCTGACAGTGGAGGGTAGTTAGGGACAATCAGGCCAGCAGGGGAGGGCAGTTAGGGGCATCAGGCCAGCAGGCAGAGGTGGTTAGGGGCAATTAGGCAGGCAGACAGGTGAGCGATTTTGAGCCAGTGGTCCCATATTGCGCGAGAGGTGTCCAACTGTTGGTTTAGGCCCTATCCCTGTGGGCAGTCGGACATCCCCCAAGAGGTCCCGGATTGGAGAGGATGCAGACCAGGCTGAGATACCAACCCTCCGAGCATGCATTTAGTGCAACGGGCCTTTAGTTGCTTTATAATGCTCACCACACTATTACTGTGATTGCCAATTTATTTATCAGGCTCCTTGACTAGATTTAAGTATTCTTGAAGCATGATTCTTTTTTAAAAACATAATATATTTTTATTGATTTTTAGAGAGGAAGAGAGAGATAGAAACATCAATAATGAAAGAGAATCATTGATCGACTGCCTAATGTATGCCCCACACTGGGGGTTCAAGCCCTCAACCGGGAATGTGCTCTGATCAGGAATCAAACCATGACCTCCTGGTTCATAGGTTGACACTCAACCAGTGAGCCACACTGGCTAGGTGACGATTCTTGATTTATGTTATTAATCTCTGCTTATCCTGCAATCAACCCAGTTCTTGGTATACAGTAGATGCTGAATGAGTGTTTGGATGAATGACTGAATGAATGATAAATGCCATTTACAAAAGCCACTGATTAATGACTGGCTGAGATGGATTGAATGAATGTTTCTATCAAGTTTCTCAGTCAGGTTCTTTATTTCAAACAATAGAATGAAGTTTCACTGGGTGAAGCAGAAGCATAATTAATTAAAAACATATAAGATGGCATATGGGATCATTTCAAAGCCTAGAAAAACAGGATTGGGTCTCTGTTTCAGGAAACAGGTGTGAAGGAAGGCAACAAAAAGTTTCTATGACAACATTGCTGATGTTGATACTGCTACCACCTAGAACTTTGCAATAAACTTGACTGCTCTGTAAATGCTACTGCCCCACACAGATGCTACCTCTGAGTCAAGAACTAGATGTTTAACAACTGTCATCCCCCAATACCAGACATCTTTATCCTCACTTGCTCAGACAAAAGCATGCTTGATGCACATCTGTGTTCTCCTGTTGCTCATTTAAATCAAAGTCTCACTCAGGTGGAACTGATTGGGGAAACATAGGTTGCATCCCCATATTCTGGCTATAAGGAAGGCTTGGACTTTTAGTTATTTCTTATATATGTTGAAGAATATGAGAGCTTAACCAAACATAAGAAGGCTAATTGAAATAATGATAGACAGATGACACAATTTCACTATGCTGGTCAAGTACTTCTCCACCTATTATGTGGATAACATTGTGCCAAACTAAGCTGGATGGAGAGACTTCTCTTTAAATTCAAAAGGCTCAGTATCCACTCACTTCAGTGACTGCAGTGGCTTTAATATGGTTTTCATGATGCTGAGATTTTAGAACACCTATATGTTACTGCATTGACACATTTGGATAATCAAGAGAAAAGAAACCCTCCAAAACTTTTGGATTAACTTTAGGATATAAATTTGAGTGGCACGTGGGCATATAAGGATAAAGCTCATTCTTGTCTCCTGATATTATTCATAAAAAGGTGAAAATAAAAACTTGGAAAGACTGACAGTAAAATTTTATTGCTAGAATGAACTTATTGATATGGAAATGAAAGTCAGCTGAAAGTTATTTAAAATGAGGAAAAGTGGAATACCAGATCTTACCAAGGACAAAAAAATGCCTCCAACCTGACACACAGAACATGCAAAACATTCTCAGAGCATTTCTGAATAAAATTCAAAATGCAGCCACAGCAAAGATGCATGGTTATATCCTATTTACGTTAGATCTTAGTTCCCATACACATGCTATACATTAAATTGGTGTAGAATATATTTCTAAATATACATGTCAGGTTTTATGAATTCATCCAGGTAATAAGGTTCATTGTCTGTTTCAGAGTTAAATATTTTTCCATATTTTTACTTTAGTAAAACAACATAAAATGTACCATTTTAAGCATTTTTAAGTATAAAGCTCAGTGGTATTGAATAGTCACATTGCTGTGCAATTATCACCACCATCCATCTCTAGAATTTTTTCATCTTCTCCAACTGAAACTGTGCCCATTAAACACTACTCATTTCCCTCCCACCCTGAGCCTTGGCAACCACTAATCTACTTTTTCATCTCTAAGAGTTTGATTGCTTAGATACCCCATGTAAGTGGAATCATACAAAAATTTCCATTATTGTGACTGACTTTGGTCATTGAGCATAATGTCTTCAAGGTTCATCCATGTTGTAGCACATGTCCTGAGTTGAATTCTCACTAAATATTATTTTTCCCCAAGAATCCCGGAAAAATTCCAAAGATACATGCTTTATTTTCCACACACAAAAAAGCTGCAAGTCATGCTGGACATACATGTTTTCTAAACTCCCATTGGCAATCACATAGCCTTGTATCATTCTACACAAGAAATAATGAGAAAATGCATGTAGTTCACTGCCTCTTCATTGGTCCCACATTAGTACCAGCCAACAAAAACTCTTGTTGATGCTATTACAATAATTTTTCTAGCCTTTTCCCCATTTCCATTATCCTTAATCATCTTCACATAGCAGCTATGTCCATCTTTGAAAAACAAGTTAGATCATGTCATTCCTCAACTTAAAATCTGTCTGATTCTCAATGTTTTTAGTTCAAACTGGGCTCCTTCCAGATCTTCAAGATTCTATAAGAGCTAGCTTCTCTCACCTGCGTCATATTTACCTCCTGACACTCTCAGATTCACTCACTTCCCTCCAGCAGCCCCTCAAGACACCCACCCATCAATTGGACTTTGCTCTATGATTTCCTTGGCATGACCATCTTTCCAATATGATTAAATCAATAGTACTCTTTTTTTTTTCTTACCCAGTACTGGGTTGTTCTTTTCCAACATAACTTTTACTATAATTTAAAATTTTACAGTTGTATGTTTGTTTGTTAAAAATATATCTCTTGAACTGACCGGCAGGGCTCAGTGATTGAATGTGGACCTAGGAACCAGGGGGTCACTGTTTGCTGGGGCTGACCATCAAACCCTGAGCAGTGGATGAATGATTACTCTGACACACATTTCTGTGAAAGAGAGGGCTAAGGGACTGCTTGGCTATAGGAACCAAACAGCCCCATTTGCCTGCCTCCTTAGGCTTTTATTGTAGCAACAGCTTGAACTAAAATTAACTTCTAGATATTATCAGTAGGACATCTCAGTGCCCTTTAAGCAAGGATGTCTAAAGACTAAACATAAAGATTCCAGTAAAACACCTCAGAGCTCAGACTTGTTTGGAAGAGTCAAGGCAAGGGTAGCTATCTTTGACCAGCATCCCCCACCCCTCCCCACACTCCCCACCTTCCCCCTCCCCTAGGAGGTTCCAACCTTTCAGAGATTCTTCCTTACAAACTTTCCAACCAAGTCCCATGCTTCCCCACAACTGTTCAATTTCTGGTTGGGGCACACACCCAGGTTGTGGGCTCAGTCCCCAGTGTGTGGTGTTCAGGAGGCAGCTGATCAATGATTCTCTCTCATCATTGATGTTTCTCTCTCTCTCTCTTCCTCTCTGAAATCAATAAAAATATATTTAAAAAATATGTCTCCTGCTGGAGTGTAACTTGCATGAGACCAGGCCCCACATTTGTTTTCTTTATTACCATGTAGCCAGGACCTAGCAATGCACCTGGAAGATAGCCAACACTCTGTGAGTATTGACTAAATGGATGAATGAGTGATGTTATGCTATAAACTTGAAGAATAATTTTTCCGTAGCACATATATCTGACAATAAGTGAGTAAATCTCATATAGTTATGAGAAGTCTAGTGTCACCTCTGGCTGGAGACCCCTTTAACTTACTCACTTGAGAAACCAAGAGGCATGCATTTGTCATGAGACTCTCCTTAAAGTTGTTTACAGTCATTGGTAATGACTTCCTTACTGTCCTTGAAGTTGATTTCATTGGAAATCAGGTTTAGACATTTCCATAATTCTTGTTGGTGCCCTAAAATAAAACTCTGAGTCAAATAAGAAACCTGGTACTCAATGGTGAAAGGAAGAAGTAGGGGTCAGTATAGATTTACATTTGTTTTACTCAAAAAAGGAGTAATGATTTTGAAGTATTGATTTGATTCTAACTATGATTCTTACCTACTTTTCAAAAATTTAATGCATTAAATTTTGTGATTTTGCTGCCTCTAATATTAAAATATATTGGCAGTTTCTTATTGAAGCTACCTTCCTATATCGTTTACATTATAAAGCAAGAATAACATTTTATACACTTTAAAGTGCCTAGTAAATATACTATGGTAATATGTTTGTGTGGATGTGGTTAAGTGCTGAGTTAACAAATACAACATATAATGTCTTTAAATCATAATTGCTCTATGGTTCACAGCTAGGAAACCTAATGAAAGAATGCACACATTTTGATTTTTAAAAGAATAACAGTGTCCAACAATGGAATCCTTACAGGTTGGTGAAAAGATAAATAGGTCAATTCATTGATTGTGCAGTTGCATTCTTCCAGAGATAGTAGCTGAGAGCAATGGCCATATTGTGTCTGACATGCTCTATTTCACAATATAATTCCCAGCTTCCCACTTCTGCTGAGAGTTCTGCGGACTGCTTTTCATTAAAACCATGGCATATTTTGATTTTCCACTTCAGTTTTCCCGGGGAGAGACTGTCTCTGGGACCAGTCATTTGTGCTGCGCTACCCTTGAGAAGCTCCACCATTAATTGGAATAAAAACGTTTGAATAGCAAATGTCACTGAATCTCTCAGGATGTTTCAAGCCTCTGCAGCCATGAGAAAACACAAAGCAAGCCTTGGCCGCACTACCCGATGGGCTAAGGAAACAAGAGGAATCTTAAAATTTGCCAACGTGTTACATGTAGCCTGAGCATTTTAACTGGTTTCACCAGTTAGCAGCATCTACTGCATATCTATTCTGCATCAGGCATTTACCCTCGTTATAAGGTTACAATGATGAACACAAAATGGCCCCGTCCCTGTGGGATCTTGGTTAACAGAGTGAGAAGGGCAGCATCAGATCAAAGAATAATGTGACAAGTGGCAAGCGAGGGAGTGCCCGCGCTGTTGACACACCAGAGGGAATAAATCTGAAACAGGGAATTAAAATGTGTGACCTGGATATTGCTGTGAAACCAATCACCCCAAAATGTAGTGGCTTAAAACAGGAAGCCTTTATTTAACTGTTAAGGTCACAAAGCAGCTAGCTGCTGGCCTTGCTCGTGTGTCTATGGTCCCTGGTCTTGTTTGGAGTTGTAGAGCAACTCCAGTCGGTGGAGCTGTCCCAGAAGCAAGACCTTGCCCTGTGCGATCCTGCTCCATTCTTCTGCATAATTGCGCGGGTCACAATGTATTTAAATGCTTTCCCAGCTCGATGAGTTGGCTTGAAGTTTGTTCTACCACATCTGTGCTCCCCGGATTCGCTTTGCTGTGCTGATAGGTGCGGCCACCATTGCACTTTCTAGAGTGGCTTTTACAACGTTGGTCTCCCCTCATCAACAAGAGCAGTCTCTTGCAGCCTGCTAGTCTTCCATCTGTCCTTTCTTCTGTCGCCTTGCCTCCCTGGTTTTTTGATATTCACTGTAAGTTAGACGATTTCAATCAATATTTTGTCATCTAAAGTCGTCTCCATTCGGCTCATATGATCCTTTCTCAATTTGGTCTCTGGACTTTCCACTTGAACCAATTAAACATGAACACTGTCTTGCTTTCTACCATAGCAGTGTACTCCAAGCTTACTTTTTACTTTTCAATCCCAAGTATGACTTCTTTTCTCCAAGGGGCCATGGTTCTGCTTAGAGGAAAAATAGCATCGAAGAACAAGAGGCTGGGTGGGTGCTTGGGGGACCCATGGGCTTGAAATTGCTCCTAGAACATTTCAATGGATTGTTTTGTATTTTATTTAAGTTTGTAATATATTGACATTTACAATACAGGTTAAAAAACACACACCATAGTTCTACTTAGATTATTGATGCTTTAATTGTCTTCCTCAGAGTCAGTTTAAAAAATAAAACAGATGTGGGAAACCAAGGGGCAGTTTTTGTTCTGAATCTGCTTAATAAGGCAAATAATTTCTTCATGTTGCAGAAGTTCACGATGCAATGTTATCTCAGCAAAAGTCAGAGAAATAAAAGGCTGACAGAGGTGCTTGATCAATTGCAGATTTCAGAGGAGAACAAAGAAAGCACACAAGCGGAAGAATCTGTTACAATGATCTAATTCGGTTGTTTCATTCTTTCCAAATCTAAAACCTTTGCATAAAATGAGATACAAACAGACCTCCTCAAGTCTTTGCTTTTGGGGACCTCCCTCTACCCTGTCTTTCACAGGCAGAGAAGGTAAGAAGGTAAGATGATGTGGCAGTTAGGGGCAGAATTCTGGTTCCAGACTTACCCAGGCCATTCTTTGCTACCTTTCAACTGAGCAAACTACTCAAATTTCTTAAGCACTCTTTGTCAGAGTTTCCTTTTTTAACTTTTTATTGTTTTGTAAAAGGGGGTAGATGATAAATCTTCCTGGTTCAGTGGGTTGCTGTGAACATGAAATGAATTAATGTTTGCAAACATATACTATTAAATGAGTTAGTATTTAAAAAGCACTTATAATAGTTTCTGGTACAAATCCTTTCTAATAAAGAGAGAATATGCTAATTGACCCTCACCCAATCACAAAGGTGGTGACCCACAGCCAATAAGGAGGGAATATGCTAATTGACTGCCACGCCCTCAAGATGGTGATGCCCACAGCCACAAGATGGTGGTGCCCAGTCCCCTGAGCCCCGCAGCCCCCCAGGGCCAGCCCGAGGCACAGGCAAACCTCAAAAGGAGGCTTCCCAGCCTCTCGGGGCCGCCTGAGGCTCAGGTAACCAAGGCGGACCGAGGCTTGCGCTGCCAGCAGTGGCAGCAGCAGAGGTGTGATGGGGCGTCGCCTTCCCCTGATCACCAGGTCACCTCCCACCCCTGAGGGCTCCCAGACTGTGAGAGGGGGCAGGCGTTGCTGAGGGACCCCCCTCCAGTGCATGAATTTTCCTGCACCGGGCCTCTAGTTGTTAAATAAAGCCAATATTATCCTTAAAAAATTCTTAAATTACTTCTAACAGTGAGAACTATTAGACCATAGTATTTTTTCATCATGATGAGTCTGCAAACTTTATTGAATCTTTTTTCAACCCTTTGAAACCTTTCCTAAGAAAATATGACTAAAGACATTTATAAATATTAAAAAAGAGAAACTTGTGCATAAAGCAAAAGCATGGATAAAACATTTGATGAAAACGTGCTTATCAGTCTTAAATATCTATTATTAGCTGTGATAATTTAAATGTAGATAATTGACGATTTCAGGGAAACACACTAAAGCTCATGTTAAATTGTGACTGTTAAGTTTATATAAAATCATATATCATGTGAAAGCTTTATAGTAGCCCAGGAAATGCCGATGAAAGTGACTGATCTTTCTTCTGCTAGCTTTTTATAATAAAACTTCGCCTCAATTGTTGTCTCTCATGGTGGCTGTACTAGATATGCTAAAGGTTCTTAAAACATACGAGGTTCCTGGGGGTTAATTCCTGCTTCCATGGAAACTACCCTGGTGTGCCCCAGTTTTAAATGACTTCCCGCAGGCTGACACCTGGAGGCACCTGCTCAAACAAACATCTTTCTTAAGCCTGGAGCAACACATAAAATGAGGGGGAAATAAAGTTTTATGTTTACCTTCCTCTGCATTAGTTATGCCATTTAACATTTCCAAAACTTAATGATTTATTTGGAATATGCTTCGCTATGATTTTTAAAAAATGTTCATTCAAGTGCTTAGCAGTATTGGTAGTTTAAGAACATGTCTTCCGACATGAGGTGTGTCATACTCACTGAATAAAAAATCACCAATGGGTCCTTGATTCACAAATTAATTTATTTGGCAAGTGGGGATTTCATGTGCTAATAAGATAAGAGATAAGTTAAGGCACAGATGCCAACCTGAAGAATCTAGCAATCTAGTTGGAAACAGACCTAAATAAAAAAATCAATCTAAGACAATCTGCAAATTGCAATCAGTACTAAATATACAGGGTAATTTGTGGATGTGGATAAGCAGAAGGTGTTCATTACCGCACATGGAGGAGGAAGGCCGTGGAGCCCTCTCCAGAGCAGGTTAAGAGCCTAAGGAGCAAGGAAGTGAGAGGACAAGCAAAGCAGGGCAAAGAGAAACAATTTGGTGTCTGGATATACGTAGGATGTGGTACATTTGGGGGGATGGTGGAAATAGGAAATGCCGGAGGAAGTTTTAAAAATGCCTACAGGTAGAGGTCATGTGGAGGGTCACACAGTCGTTACATGGTGACTCTTAGCCCATATTTTCTAGGAGCCACTGAAAGCTTTCATAGCAGAAAAGAAACATAGATTTGACCTTTAGATAGTTCTCACTGGTGGCCATGTCACAAATGGCTCAAGACACAGAAGAGTAATGGCAGTGGATAAGGATTCTAGATAAAAAGAATATGAAAGCTTAAAATAACACTGTGAATAGAGGGCTGTAAGGGAGAAAAAAATAAATATTGGCAAGGAATCAAAGTTAAAAGGATTCAATGAAGGATTGGTTGTGTGAGAAAAGGATGGACTATGATCACATGTCATATTAGGTCTCTGGTGATTCCAATAATTGAGAGAGCCAGTGTTGCAAATGATTAGTTTGAGGTGCATGTGAGTACCCAGGTTAGAGATGACCAGTAGGAAGTTCTTTATCTGAGTTTGAAGTGTAGGGGACATACTAAACTAGACATAGAGGCATGGGGCTCACCCAGCTGAAAGTAGTTAGTGAACTCAAGCAAAGTGTACAACCACCAGCCTAAATGGGTAAAACAAAAAGCAGCAACAATCCAAGTATAGGATCCAGGAAATGTTGAATGATCCACTCAGTTCCTCCTTATGGATAGAGTCAGTATAAAGGGTAAAGCTAGGTCTCAAACTTTTGTTCAAAAAATATGGAATAATAGAAAGTGGCAAAAAGAGGGTTTGGGATTATCATAGTTTATAAAAAATGCATGCCATAGGCATGAAAACTAAAACTCTTCCATCTAACTTTTATCCCAATTTGTAGAACATATTTTAATGCCATTGGTTTTTATTAATTCTGCGAGATAATTTTATGGTTATGCTTCTATTTTTTAAAGGTTAATATATAACCTTTAGTCAGGATGTACTAACACCCTTCTATAAAAGATGATTAAATTACCATCTGGGTCATTCTTTCTGTTTTTATACTTCTAATGGTTATACTTTATGTTCTCAAAAAGTAAAGTATTTATGTCCTGTTCTAAAACCATAATAAGCTTCTATTCTTATCTACAGAAAGTTTCTAACATTAAAAACATATTACTGGCATTTATAATACTGGAATTTTATCAATATTTATTACTTTAGAATCAAGCAGTAGGATTGGATCCATAGTAAAGAAAATGAAAACTCTGAACTTATATCTGTGTCACTTAAAGGAAAGTATTACAAACATATGTAAAAATAGAGCCAGCTAGCCCTAGCTGGTTTGGCTCAGTGGATAGAGCATCAGCCTGTGGACTGAAGGGTCCCAGGTTCGATTCCAGTCAAGGGCACATGCCCAGGTTGCGAGCCTATCCCCAGTAGGGGGGCATTCAGGAGGCAGCCGATCAGTGATTCTCCCTCTCTGTCCCTCTTTCTTTCCCTTCCCTTCCTCTCTGAAATAAATAAAAATATATTTTAAAAAAATAGAGCCAGCTTCATTTTATGAGTTAGGGATGTGGTGAGACAAATCAGAATGATCAATTCCATTGCAATTCATTACATTCTCCTGCTTTTAAACATTTACTCTGAAGCCATATGTTTCCTACTGCAACCTAGAAAATAGGTATTCTTTCATTTGGTGTTCCATGACATAGCAGATCTACCAATCTTGCCCTTTTAATTTCCATCTTTCCCCAATGTCCCAAATACTTGGCTCAGCATCATGTGACAGGCATGTAGAATTGGCTCACTATGCACACAAGCCTGTGGTCAACTACTGCACCTTCCCATGCTGCAGAAACTGCATCGCTCAAAGCAAATCAAAGTCAACAAAAACTTCCTAAATCCCCTTGCAAGTTGGGTTTCAAAAAATCAACTCAAAAGTGAGTTGATTGGAAACGACGGGCTGAGTGTTCAAGCCATTCATTTTGCTGGTGAGAAGTGTGAGAAGTGTAAGGACAAACTTCCCGTGAAGCCCACGGTACTGGTGGTGGTCTCCAACTCCTTGGATCACAGCAAGGAAGCATGTGCCTGGGAACTACATGAAACAGTTGTGTTGCTGGAATCAATGACCGTCCCCAAGTCCTTACTGAAGGCCTACCTGAAGCCTGCTTTCCTAGGCCTTCCAACATTTTTGTAGTTACCAAATTTCCTGCATTAAATACTTTCTGTTGAAAGTATATAACATGATTTTTGTTACCTGAAGTTAACTTTTATCTGACACATACTACTTAGTTTTTAATAAATTAATAATATGCAAATATATTTACATACATCGATTTAAAATACGAGTATATTTTAAATAGTTTAAATTATTTAGTGGAAATAATTTTCATTTATCTCTATGAAACTTTAGAAATTCTGACATTTAATGAGATCTTGAGAAGTAAAGTAAGCAATACCTGTACTTAGCCTGATATCTAACCTATAAATCTTTGTGATTTTTAATGACTATCTATAAAACACAGGGATAAAAACATACATATTATTGTAGCATTATGGATAGCTATACCTTACTTTTATTTATCTTTTGTGTTAAAAGGACTTAAATATAAGGACTTTTTTAAGTTTGGGTTTTCTATATC
>NW_006285802.1:408615-410048 GCF_000327345.1 Myotis davidii
AAAAAAGAGATTAGAGTTATACTAGAATTTGACAGGGAAATATTAACCTCATACACACATAGTCTGGAACTAATGGTGTATACTCTATTCTAACTTTGACATTTCAGACTATTGAAGAACCTGTGCTTCCACTGTCACTTTAGTCATCATTTAAATGCAGTATCTTGACAGTTGCTGGAGGCATATGCAAGGCCCAGGACAGCCTTGATTAAATGCTAATATGTAATTCTGCCTAGAAACTTCTATCAGAATACACTGGTTTGAAAGGCATACATTGCTAATATTTCACTAGATATCGTCATTGCCATTCTTACAAAAGCATCATCCATTCTGTGGTTGATTCCATTCTATGGTCGATTTATTTTTTTCTCCTGCTGTTGCCAACATGAGATTCAGGTTTAGAGATTATAATTCAATATGAAAATGTTACCAGTTAGAAAAGAGATAAATGAGAGATTCCTTGAGTTGTACATAACTTCACACTTTATGTTAATTTTGAGGAAGACACAACAATGTATCCTAGAGTTTCAGAAATAGTTAAAAGAGAACTAGGAGCATAATGAATTTCAAGAAAACTTGGAATGCAAGCTAATTCTTGTTAGTGATGGTCTCTGTGCTCAGTGCTTCCCACTGGAGACTTGGCATAACAAGGCCATTAAATAGGGCTGATTAGTGAGTGAAACACACGTACACACACATGCAAACACACACAATAAAGTGGCATGTAGGAGGCTCAATTTTCTGTCTAAATATAAATTAAGCTCTTGATATTAACAATACATTTAAGTTTTATGAAATTTCAATCCCTAATTATTTGTTGGGAAAATATTGCTTCAAAAAAGAATACTTATATCCAAGAGATATAAAACTTAGCAGGCGAAGATATTGTAAAGTCTGTTTCAGATTACTTGAGCCACATTTTTTAAAATTTAAATTTCTTTCTTTCTCAGGTTTAGCTTTAATAAGAGCTATGACATGTAGGGGAGCAGAGTAGGAGCTAGCCTATTAGAAATGAGATGGCTAAAGATGGAATACTTCAACTGAAAGGTGATCTTTCTGCATTAGACTTGGCTTATTTTTTACACTAACTGTCTCAGCCTCAAACTATTTATGAGTGAAAGAACGGTGGCCGAAATTATGTCATAATATCATAGATCCTTTTAGAATGTCCTTTTAGGATGGAGGCAATTGCAAACCAGGGTTGCAACTGCCTCCACCCTAGTAATCACACCAGACAACTATATTAAATATACCTGGAATATAATTCAAAAAATATATAAATAATATATATCTCAGCCTCACTATTTATGAGTGAAAGAACGGTGGCCGAAATTATGTCATAATATCATAGATCCTTTTAGAATGTCCTTTTAGGATGGAGGCAATTGCAAACCAGGGTTGCAACTGCCTCCACCCTAGTGTTCACACCAGAG
>NW_006285802.1:411636-417638 GCF_000327345.1 Myotis davidii
TGTGGGGGGGTGTATTTGAGGACAGTGGGAACAAAGGAGACTTGGGTGGGTGGAAAAGGGAAGAATGTCAGAGAGGCTCCACAATATGCTATTGCACTCAAAACTCATCAAAGGCACCAGGTCTCCTCACCAAGTGGGAATAAAACTCTTCTGAGCTCCCACAGCTCCTTAATGAGATGTAACATCGGTCAAGCCGTCTTGGTCTTAAGAACTAAAGTGAGCGTCTTGTTTTTGTATCCCTAGCGAATTCATGTATAAGACTGTAACCTGCTTGCAGTGGAACCATCATTAAGCAGTCTTGGTATACTGAATACCAGTTCAAATTGGATTATACCCAATTAAATAGAAGCACACAAGACATATTTCTTACTAAAGAAGCTATTTCCAAAATAATGCAAATATAAAGGTCACATATCCTCTAAAATAGAAATGCATAATTTAAATCTTCCTGGAAGCAGCTGGAACTTGCCCTCTAGCTATAAAACCATTTTTTTTATTTCAATATTTACTCAAGTAGTCCTTATACATGGTCAATGCCCCATGTCGTTGCTCCCTGCAATTTCCCACACCATGCCAGAGAACACAGAGTGGTTCTATATTTCAGGGTATTTGAGACTTATGAAATTTTTACAATTGAAAGAGAGTAGAAGAAAAAGTGATTAGAATTTTATATATTTCAGTTTCTATATGAATTCTGTATTCAGGTAGCAAGTATATATACCATAAATAGGTAATGAATACGTTGGGTCAACAAGTCTAAGAAGCATATATTTCTATTTTTTCTTTAATTTTTTTCACTGGATAATCTTTTCTATTAGGAACTATTTGCAAACATAGCAGCAAGTGAAATGTAAAGTGGATAATACCATGGTGCATGCATTTAGAATGATAGCCAAAGGAGAAAAATAAGCATCAAAAATGAACAATGACCTAAAAGAGCAATAAAATGAACCTTTATTGAGCATTTGCTATGAGTCAGATTCTGTGCTATGCAATTTTTATACTATTATAAGATTATTCTATTTAATCCTCACAGTACTTCTATGAGATTAGCTCTAATACCCCTGTTTTAAGGGGATGAAGAAATTGGAACCTGGATAGTCTAACTGATGTGTCCATGACCATACAGCTAAAATACAGAGCAGTAAGGTTTTTCTGCTCACACTATGTGCTCTCTCTGCTTCTTGGTCTCTGGTAAGCCACCCAAGCCTTCCCAGAGACTCACTGGGGGTGACTTATGGGCTGTGGGACGGAGTAGCTACGTGCTAGTCAGTTAGGTGTCCTGATGAGTTTTCCACATTTTCTCTTTCACGGATGCTGCAGCCATTGAGGCCATGAGATGATGTCAGCAGAATGATCAGATGGAAGTCACCTCTCTCCCCAAGGCATAACAGCCCACTATGATTACATCCCCAGTAGCACTGGACTTAGAATGAGAGATTGAACACTTGCCTTGTTAAACCACTGGGACTTCTTTGTTAAACCTCAGGGTATTCTGGTTAATTGAACAGCCTCATCTATCTTGATTTTAAAAGGAAAGTAGTACCTTTTCCTGGTATTATAAAATAGCAAGGAGGGAGATCATATGGAGAAAGTATATTTTAAATGTAATATGACATGCTGCACTGACTAGGGTAGCAACTAGCTTCCTGTGGCAATTCATTTAAATTCATTACAATTACAAAATTTAAATTTTTACTTAGCCAGATTTGTCACAAGTTTTCAATAGTCACATATGGCCAGGGGTTCTTATACTGGACAGCAGAGAACATTTGCAGGATCATGGGCAATATGAAATAGGAGATGCCAATTCCCTCTTTACTCTGCACTCTAGATATTGGCTGTGACACCAATATTATAAGTGGACATTGAAGCAGTTGGTTTCTGAGATTATTTTGAGTCATGAACCCTTATAAAAAAAGACTATAGCCCCAGTTGGTTTGGCTCATTGGATAGAGCATCAGCCTGTGGACTGAAGGGTCCCAGGTTCAATTCCGGTCCAGGGCACATGTCCAGGTTGTGGTCTTGATCCCCAGTAGGAAGCGTGCAGAAGGCAACCAATCAATGATTCTCATTATTGATGTTTCTATCTCACACTCCCTCTCCCTTCCTCTCTGAAATCAATAAAATTATATTTAAAAAAAAGACTACAGACTTTTAAAACAATGTTATTTAGTAAAATTATAGGAAAGACAAATCATGGGTTTTCTCTGTTCTTTATTCCAAAAAAAATCATTGACTTTGTGAAAATATAAATATATATTTAAAAATTGAATAGCCCTAGATGATGTCTAATTGTGCAGGAAAATATTAGAATTATAGAGACTCCCAAGTAATACAAAGTTACTGAATTACTATTTGTTCTTGTTCATGCACACACTCAAATGCACATATTCCACTCCTTGTCCACCAGCATCCAGGAATTTCACTGCATGTAGTGAGATGGTAAGCAAACATAGCTCTTTTTAATTAAACTAAAATCTCTGAAGACTCATTCTTTATTACTGCTCCCAAATCTAAGTGTCTGACTTTCTTTGGTGTGTAAGAAAAGGAGGAGAAAAGTTGAACAGAGAAAGGAGTTAATAAACCTAAATGAAGAGCGAGAAACTTTTTGAGCTAAAGCCAAAGATAACTAAGGCATAATTATATTTGTAACATGGCAGCACTTTGAGAAGTTAACTCAGCAAAGATTCAAGCTTTAAACTTTTTTTCACCAAACTCTTTATTTCAGTAATAAATAAGAATAAACTTCAAGAAACTGATATCTTAAGAAATTCTCTGGACCAAATTTCTCAATGTTCCTGTTTTGCTTCATGTTTTCCCTTAACTATCCTTGTTAAGAAAAAGGGCACTATTATGAAATCCATTGGGGAAATGCCAGTAGCTCTATCCTCCTTAACACAAGAGAGTGAAAAGGAGAAAAACATGAGCATAGGGCTCACTGGATCCAGTTTTTGTTCTATGATTAAAAGCACTCTTTTGTTGGTGTTAAATCTCCTCACTCCAGATTTTTTCCATTGATTTTTTGAGAGAGTGGAAAGAGAGAAAGAAAAACATCCATGTGAAAGAAACACATCAATTGGTTGCCTCCAGCAAATGCCCCACCAGGCCAGGCTCAAACCTGCAATTCAGGTATTTGACCTGGACTCTTCAGTGTGAAGGCCAACACTCTAACCACTGAACAACACCAGCCAGGGCTAAATACACTCTGGAACCACACATGACAGAGAGTTCATTCTTGAACCCTGATCTGTGACATATAAGCCAGACAGACCTGGAAGTAATTTTCCTGTCTTGAGGAGCATTTTTTTCACTGACATTGTTTGGAATTGTCAGTATACAATGACAATCAAAAGTCAAACAAATTTGCCTGGCCAGCATGGCTCAGTGGTTGAGTGTCAACCTATGAACCAGGAGGTCATGGTTCCTGGTCAAGTTGTGGGCTTGGTCTCCAGAGGCGGGGAAGGATGCCATACAGGGGACAACCAATCAATGATTCTCTCTCATCATTTATGTTTCTCTTTCTCTCTCCCTCCCTCTCCATTCCTCTCTGAAATATATATATTAAAAATACCCATATTCCAACAGAATATATGCTTGGATTCAGAAAAGATGAACTTTTATTCAAGCAATTATTATCCTATAAAAATAGATTAGGAGAAAAACAAGTGATGTAAAATATATACAGTGACTGTAATTCACCTTCAAGGGAAAAGGTCAGAAGTAGTAATGTTTCGTTTTTTCCATTAAAAACCAGATCTTTCAAATTGGCTGCTCTTTTAGATCAAGTCATATGCCATAACTTTCTTCTGCCTTTACTACAGTGTTCCCATTGGTCATTTACTTATCACATTAAATAAAGTGTTATGGTCTAATTTGATGTTTGTGGATATGGTATCTAATAAAAACTTAAGAGGCACAACAATGTGAGTATACTTAATGCTACAGAACCATTCACTTAAAATGGTAAATTTAATGTTTTGTATATGTTACTGTGATATTTAAAAAGTACAAAAAGAAAATCCCAAGAAAAAAATAACAATGAAGTTTCCTACTGTTCCTTGATTTTCAGCTCCCCCCTCCCCAATCCCTGAGGACCATTGTCAACCTCTATTGTGTTTGGGACACATTTGAGATTCTCTCTAATCAAATGAAGGTTTCTTTGTGCACATGAGCAAACATACGTAATATTTTGAATAATTTCACAGGTTTTATAGTCATCCTTTAGCCTACCTTTAAGCCTTAGAAAGGAGATTGTCCCCTAGAATAATCTTGGAATCACTTCAATTCATTGAATCTTTAGAGAATGCTTTCTTGTGAAAAACAAAACAATCAAACAGACAACAAAAAAACTATGCCATTCAAAATGAACAAAACTCCTTTTCTTGCCCAGCTCCATTTATTGAGGTATCAGAACCAAATAAGTAAAATAAAGGCATGGATAGGTTACTGTGGAAGTAAAAGGAAGGGAGTAACTGAGTCAGGATAAGAAATATACAGAAGCTAAAAAATATGAACCAGATTGCTATGGTCTTTCCGCATCTAGGGTTCAGGAATCTGGAGAAGGGGTTGCATATAAATGAATAAACTAGACAAGAAATATAAATTTGGAAGGCATTTTGGGGGAGCTAAGGGAGGCTTAGCTCTAGTGACAAAGCTCTCCGAATCTCCGGACCCATGGCTTCTTTTTAACCCATTTTGCCCTTTAGCAAAGCAGATAGACATATCAAAGGTAAGGAGTGAAGGATCATCAGGTTAGGGGAATTGCCTTTGCCTGTTCCAGCAGCAGGTAACAACATGCAGATTTTCAGCCCTGCTGAGAGTCCATTCAACCTTTTGAGGACTTTTTGCATTTATTATGATGGGCTGGACTTAGCCTTCAGCACCAGATCATAAAGAATAGAAAGGACAAGAGAGGAAGAACATTTTGGCCAGAAGAACCAGGGCATGCAAGGTGGTGAGAGGGTTTGTGATATAGACAATGAGAATAGAAATTTCCTTATGACCAGACTAGGACAGTGGATAGAGAAGAGGCTGGGGGCAGTGGGTAGGTTTTAACAGCTTTGTATGTATCAGTATGGAACTGATTATGGAGGCCACCACAAAATAACACTGAAATGAACAGAGGGAACAAAGAAGGTTATTGTCCTTGGCAGGCAGTTGAATCTCTTCCAAAATGAGCTCACTGCTGGCACTAGAAATAATGTACATGGTTCGCTATTGAGCACATCTGCAGGAAAACCACTATGGAAAATATGAGTGTGATCATTTAATTTCTCAATGGAATAAAAGCCTGTCACTGGGTATGGTGCTGCTCTGGCTGTGTGACAGTATGGAGACACATAAAGTGTGAGAACATGTCAGGTATTTGATTTTATTGGTGACCTATCTAATACTCTATAAGCATTATCAATTTAAAACCCTATAACTAGAGCCAGAGAACAGCTATATGATCATTTTAAAACCATCTTTTAGTTATTTTAGAATTGCAAATCTGGGAAGGTTAAGAACTTAAACAGCATAATTATATTTTAAACACATTTTGATATGATATCTGTTGTCGAGGCAACAACTTTTATGGTTTACAATATAAATATATTCTCCCTCAACCTCATTCCCATCCTAGGAATGTCCTTTATTTAGAGTTAAATTTTAAATTGTAAAACCTTAATGACTCATTCATGTCCATGATCATTTATGGCCATTACAGTATAGGTCACTCACAGCTACTGTTATTATCAGAACATTAAAAACCCTGCTGGGGCTTCTCATGTTATTTGCTTGACATCCACTTACTATTTACCAGGGGGAACATCACAGATGGCCCAATTTCTTTCCCACCCACTTAATGAAGAGTGATCATTATTTTTATGGGTCCTCCTGGGGTACCCTATCTGTAAGTAAACAGCGAGTGGAAAGAGATAAATTACATTTGAAGAGTTATTATCAACTGACCATCCCTCGGAAGGAAACCTGTGCAATTAAACTGGACACACACTCTT
>NW_006285802.1:417678-433495 GCF_000327345.1 Myotis davidii
TCTACCAAGAAATGTAAATAAAGATAATGAGTGAAATAAATGTGAAAGCACACTTGCAATTGTTGCATAACTTTAAATATTTAGGAGACAGATGGTAAAAAGACCGTACTCAAACTGGGGTAATCTAGTGAGTGCATTAACTTCTATAACTGAAAACTGCGGAAAGGGTTGGTGTCAGCACAGCCTCCTATGGAGGCTCCAATGCCATGACATTTGGTTTCTCTCATCACTTGTCTCTGTTTCTCTAGGTTACTTATTTTTAGACAGGAGATTTCACATAGTTGCGAGATTGCTACCCAACTTTTGGCATCACATCTTCATTCAATGGTAAAGAGTATTTACCCAGATACTCGCTGCCAAAATCCAAGCATATCTCTTTAAGTGGGATTGTATCTCATGCCCAGTCAGGAACCTAGAGTTGTGTTCTTAGTGTAAAAAATGATGTTTTCTTCCGGGCTCACACAGTGTGTATGTGCTAAAAGAAGAGAAATGGAAAAGAGAGTAGATTTAGAGAAAGCAACAGATTGCCACAACAGTAATAAAATATAATTAATAGATAACCATGATATAATTGGCAATAGGAGTGTTCAGTTTAGTCATCAAAGTGTTATCGGTGGTGACCCACATGTTTTAATATCAACATTTTTTTAAAAATTTCCCTGTGCCATTGCCCACATTAGAATTCATTGCTGAAAACATACCTTTTTCAGAGATTATGGGTTTGTTTCAGGCCCTAATGGTTCCTTTTCCAAACCTACTATAGCTCTCAATCAATGATTTTAATCTTGCTTTTAAGTGAATGAGCCTCAGGCATTCCCCATATCAATTAAGTCAGAATTTCTGGAGATGCAATTCAGGTGAGCAGTAGACATTGCTTCATTTAAATTTATCCAGGTGGTTCTAAAGTGCACTCAGGTTTGAAAATCAGTGATCCAAGGGCTCACAACCTTCAGGAACCTGTTGTTGAAGAATTATGCATATTAATTAACATAGGGACATTTGGAACTGGAGGAGGATATACATATAGGCTAATATGCAAATTGTTCCCTTGGGAGTTCAACCGAGAGACCAGGAGTTGTATTGCTCGCTATGATGTGTGCTGACCACCGAGGGGTGGCATGGAATGAAGGGAGGCCCTGGTCAGCAGCTGGCAGCCAGAAGGCCCTATTGGCCCTGATCACCTGCCAGGCCTAGGGACCTAATCCATGCACTAATTTCATGCACCAGGCCTCTAGTAGGCATATAAGAAGAAATGACAAATGGTCAATATTGCAGGTCATCGTTTATTTTAAGAATGGGCATTTCTAAATTTTGGAGATTTAATTTTTGTCATTTGATCTTTTCCCAAATGGCTGTTACCACTCAGCCATCAGTATTTTAACCATGGACATTAAGAATAAAATTAAGCTATAAGATGAAAATGAACCTTAAAAATAAAATTACCTTGAAAAATCTAGTGCATCAGAATCCGATGTAACTGTGTTGGACATAATTGCCTAAATTCCTTCAGTTTCTGCTTTGTGCAACCATTTCTATTTATGTTCAGAAATAATCGAATAATTAATGAGAATATGTTAAATATCATTTTTATAATATTTTTGATGTTCTTTCTTCCCTTCTTTATTAATTTAAATTTTTATATTCTTTATATATATGTATATATATATATTAGTTTTATGAGGTAAACTTTGTATACAGCACAACACATATCTGTTAAGTGTAAAATTCGATGAGTATTGACAAGTGTAACATTACCCAAATAAATCATTTGCATAATTTTAGAAAGAACTCTCATGCCTCCTTTCAGACAAGCCAATAACCAACTTTTGTTTTCATTTCTATTACCATATGTTGATTTTGCCTTCTTGAATTTTATATAAATTAAATATGTGAAATATATATATATGTATCACATTTTCTCTATCAATTCATTCACTGATGGACTCTTACATTGTTTCTGTCTTGGCTTTTACAACTCAATAATAATAATAATAATATAAAACAATTTGATTTAAAAATGGTCAAAGGACTTGAACAGACATTTCTCCAAAGAAGATATACAAATGGCCAACAGACACATGAAAAGATGCTCAATAACACTAATCATCAGGGAAATGCAAATCAAAACCACATTGAGGCATTGCCTCATACAAGTGAGAATGGCTATCATCAAGAAGACAAAAGATTATAAGTGTTGACAAACCTGTGGAGAAAAAAGAACCTTTGTACACTGTTGGTGAGAATAGGAACTGGTGTGGACACTATGGAAACCAATGTGGAGGTTGCTCTAAAATTTAAAAATAGAACTACCATATGATCTATCAATTCCACTTCTGGGTATATATCCAAAGGAAATGAAAGCAGGATACTGAAAAGATAGCTACATTCCATGTTTATAGCATCACTGTTCCTAGTAGTTCATTCTTTTTATCGGTAGCTAAAATAATGGCTGTCTTAATATCAGCAAAAGTAGATTTCAGTTCATAGAATTTTACCAGGGATAATAGGATCTTTTCCAAGTGATAAAGGAACCAATTCATCAGGAGGACATAACAATCCTAAACATTTCTATATCTAATAATGAGCTTCTAAACAAAAGCAGCAAAAACTGACAGCACTGTAAGGAGGAATAGACAAATTAAGAACTGTAGCTGCAGATTTTAACAGCAGCCTCTGAATAATTGATAGAACCAGGAGACAGAAAATCAGTAGGAATACTAGTATAGAACACTTAAATAGCATTATCAACCAAATTGGCATAATTGACATTCATAGAACACTCCACAAAACTGTGGCAACAAACATTTACAAGTTCAGATGCAACATTTGTCAAGATAGATGATATTCTGGGTTATAAAACAAGTCTCAGTAAATTTAAAAGTTCAAGTCATATAAAGTGTGGCCTTTAAGCATCATTTGTTTATTCACCTATTGATGTGCAACTGAAAAATATATTATTAAAATATAGAGAATATTTTAAGATCTTCATAAATAATAGTTAATTTGAAATCACCAAGAAACAAGGATTATTATAGATATGTGCATTTCAATCAGTGACCTAGAATAACCTCTTATCAATAGAAGAGAACAGAGATTGTAAAAAAGTGGCCAATTTTCTCTCTCTCTTTTTTTTAATTACTGATTTTCTTTCTAAAAGTGATTAGTTTTCATACATTCTAGGCTAAAGTTTTAGACTTTGAAGGTTACTTGCCTCACTGGAGTGAAAACAAAGTAGGTGATTATCTAAATCAATTTTATTTTATTCATTTATATTTTTTGAGTTTTAATAACAATACTTTAAAATATGTTCTATAATTTTTCTTATGTTTTAGACTATATGTATTATATCATACACTTAAATATGTCATAATTAAGTATATTTTTTAAAATATTCTAAGGTTACTGCTTTATGGCCAAATGTACAGGATATATGGAGAATACAACTGAAGATCTTGGGTTACTAAGCCAGTTCTATTCTAATACATTTTAAAAACATTTTTAATATGTAGTCTCTTGATATGTGATACTTAATATTTAAAAAAAGTCTAAGTAGAAGCTAATTGACTTGAATTTAGATCTTGGTTCTACCACTTTCTTGACATATAAAACAAGAAACAACATTTCATCTTTCTGCTTATCAGAATTTTAGTTATAAAAATTATGGGAATCACCAATAAGGTAGCTAGTATCTACTTACGCTCCATTATTTATTTTATTCTATTCCATGATTTCCTAAGTGTAGGACATCTGCCTATCTATTGTAATTTGAATGTCCTGAGCCGCTTCTCGGCATGGGTAGGATACGTTTTGTCATGTTGTTGTGATAACTTATTGTTGGCGTCCTCTGTCAGTTTCCCGGTGGCCACAAAGCTTGGAAGCTGTCGTCACAGTGACAAGAGTGGTGCCAGCAGAGGCCTGATAAGTGATGGCACTTTAAGAGCTGTGCTCCTGAAAAGCTCCCTTGTAAATGCCATCCACACATTCTGAAGATCTTGATATGAGACTATAGAAGGCTGTGAGGCTGTGTGGAGACAGACCTAAAGGGTGAGAGGCCATTTCCACAATATAGCTTCTTTTAGCTTTCAGCTGCATGAGCTATGTACTAGTAATGGCCTCAATGCATCCATAGAGGAAAAACAAAACACAAAACACACGCACATCAAATTGAACAAAGTCACGCACACAATCATAATACGATCAAGTGTGGCACTATGTTTTGCAATAGTTTGTTGCATAGACTGGTGGGCAGAGTCATGGATGTACAGGTCCTAATGCCTAAACCTGCATATAAATTGCCTTACCTGGTGTGGGGGGAAGGTAAATTAAGAACCATGAGAAGGAAAGATTATTTTGAATAATCCAGGTAGACCTAACATTTATCTCAAAGCTTCTTAAAGAGAAATAGGGAAGCAAGCAGTGTGAATCAGAGAAGGAGCTACGTTGATAGAACAGAGAGCCAAGCAGTGCAACGGCTGGCTTTTCAGATGGAAAAGGGTCATGTGTCAAGGAACGTGCACAGCATTTGGATTATGAACTGAATGCTAGCAGTTCCCTCCCATTTAATATTTGAAACTCTAATCCCCAATGTGAAGGTATTTGGAGAGGGGGCCTTTGGGAGGTAATTAGGGTTAGATTAGGTCATGAGAGCGGGCCCTCATGGAGTTAACACCCTTATCAAAAGAGGATAAGAAACAAGATTCTCCATCTGTGCGTCTGTCTCTCTACTGCTCTCTCTTTCTCTTAAACACACCAAGAAAAGGCCGTGCGGGGACGTAACCAGGTAGAGGGCTCCCACCAAGAGCCAAAACAATACTGGCACCTAATCTCAGACTTGCAGCCTCCAGAACTGTGAGAAATAAATGCTTGCTGTTTGAACCACCATCAGCAGTAACTTGCTATAGCAGCCTGAGCTGACATACATTCTAGAAGCCTTCAAACTAACACAATCCATGGACAGCTTAATTTTGGACCAATGAAGCCCATATCAGAGTGTGCCCTCTAGAAGTGTAAAAAGATCAATATTTCGTTTTGTTTTTTAAAGTCATTTTATTATACTTGCTCACAGCAACAATCGGGAAGTAATACAATGATACGGATAGGTGAAACAGGAACTGATAACGCATGTGGGCTGTTAATTGTAACAAAACCCTACAAGCTCTGCCATCAGGAGATGGAGGCATGAGGGTAGGTAAGGAGAAGATTATGGGGATCCCTAGACTAGAGAAGGAATTGCTTGCAGTAACTGGAGACAAACCATACTTTGTACTGGCAGAACACTTAGGAAAATTGTTGCCTCTGACAAATTAGGAAACAAAAAGAAAAGGTAAGAAATGAGTTCCTGAATCTGACTAAGTAGAGTTCCAGGCAGCACATTTAAAGTGGTAATTGTCTTTTTTTTCTTCTCCCTCAGGTAAGATAAAGTGTTGCAAAAGAGAGATGTGCTAACAAGACATATGCTCAATTTCAAGCAGAATTTAGAGAATTATTTTCCACCCAAGACTCGTTTTCTCATTACCATACTTTCCAGCTGTCAAAAGTTTCTCAAAGTAATAGATGGCATAAAGATGTATATTAAATTAGGATATTGGCAGTAAAACGGAGACAAGATCAAAATCGAATCAAACTGTCTTTTGTTTAGGTGACAGACCTTTAAGGAAGTACCTTGTAGACCCTCTTCATGAAAAGAATGGGCTTTTAAGATGCTTAGAGCCTGTCCAGCGTGGCTCATTGGTGAGCATTGACCTATGAACCTGGAGGTCATGGCACATGCCCAAGTTTCTGGGTCGATCCCGTGTGGGGCATGCAGGGGGAGGCAGCCGATCAATGATTCTCTCTCATCATTAATGTTTCTATCCCTCTCTCCTCACTTCCTCTGAAATCAATTTAAAAATATATTTTTTAAAAAAGACTTGGAGTTATTATTAAAGACCACCGCATTTTGCAACCCAACAGAGAGAGGGAACTATTCTGAGATTTGAGTGTGGATTTTGTCTAATGTAGCTATTATAATTCGATACATTAAAAAACTCACAACACTGGTTTTTAAAGATTGTAACATCTTGAACTTAATAGGATTTCATTTCATTTGGAATAGCAGTCTCTATTGCTATGGTCCTGCCCCTGTCTCTCAATTGTCTTTTCTTGGGGCAGTTAAAACATCTTTATAATGCCCATGTGTTTGCACTGAGGAGCTACACCCAAGGTATAACACCAGAGGAGAGTTATTGGCTCCTGAAATTTATTTTGTTGCATAAATTCTGAAATTTAAGGTTGATCCTGGTAACACAAGATTTTGGAAGTCTTGGTGCCCCCTTGGGGTGGGTGGATTTTGCATGTGAAAAGGGATGTGAAACATTAGGAAAGGGAAGAAGGGGGGGGTGCTGTACTAAAACATTGGTTGTGCTCAATAAATCATCCTTTTCCTTACAGGCCCTCTGCAGGCACATTGGCTATGTGCTTATTCACGTGACTGTATTTGATCACTTGGACATTGCAAGTGAGATGCAAATAGAACCTTATTAAAAATTGCACATTGGGGCTTCCATTTGTAAGGTCCCTCTTCAAAGCCAGTAGCCACGTGAATGAGCCCACCTACACCATATGAAGTACAATAATTGTCAATAGTAAAAAAATACGTATTGTTGATATTTTAAGCTACTAAATGTTGGTTTAATTTGTTTTCCGGTAAAAGCTGAGAAAGAAGAAATGGAAATAAAAATACGGAAAACAATGCTTTCAACTTTTTTGAGACCTTGAATTTAGCTTACTAATAACTAATCCAATGGATTATGAAATCATTGGACTTTACTTATTGTCTGTGTCTTAAGTGTGGCACAATGGTTGAGCATTGACCTATGAACTAAGAAGTCCCGGGTTCGATTCTCGGTCAGGACACATACCTGGGTTGTGGGTTCGATCCCCATTGTGTATTTACTTTATGGAATTTGGAAGGCTTGTTTTGAAAGTTGCTCCCCTTGTGAAAATTTGGCATTCACTATTGTTATTATTTGTTTTTTTCCTTTTTTTTCATTTTACGAATAAGTTAAACTTTACACTGGCGAAAAAGAAGTGACACCATGTAGTAAAAAGCAGGTGAGGAATGATTAGCTTCCCTTCATTTATAACTCATTAAGTTCTACAAGATGATATTCTATATAATAAGGAGAAATTAAATAAAATGTCATCATGTACTAGATGCTAAAGTTGCCACTCACCATGTGTGTTCAACCCATTGGATCTCAAACTTCTGTGTGCCCTAGAGTTACCAAAAAGACTTGTTAAAACACATACTCCTGAGCCCTTTCCCAGATTCTTTTGATTTAGTAGGTCTGTGCTGTAGTCCAGAAATGTACATTTTTAACAAGTTCCCCGGAAGTGTCTGAACTGCCGCTCTGGGACCACATTTTGAGAACTGCTGCTCTTACCAACTGTTTACTCATTAAACTCTCACTTGAGCACAGTGTAGAAGCCAAAAGATGATGACTGGAGGCGAGGCAGGATGCCAGAAAGCCTTCTCTTCTTTTGAATATATAGAGATATGTTCGGGAATGTTTAAAAGTATTTATCAAGTCATAAGCTCACTCATCACAAAGATATTATTCAAAATAAACATAAAATGCAACACTTTATTAAAGTAAAATTATATTTACTATTAATATACAAATGGTGAAGTGACAATTTTGATATACTTACTGTAAGCCATACTTTCAATGTCTCTCATAAATACAAAACTTCAACATTTGCATTATAATTTTTACAGTTTAGACATATATATACAGCATTTCAGAGGGACATATTATATTGAAACAATAAGAAAACTTTGTGGTAGCTAACTAACGTAAGAATATAGAATTTGAATGGAATATATAAGGTAAAGAAAATAACACTATGTTTTAATGCATACTGAACACAGCATAGAATTCACATACCATAAAAAAAAAGTTTAAAACTTTTATTTCTAAGAAGTTCACGTATTCCTAACAGAGTTTAGAGGCAAATGCAAAACCATGAACATTCCTTTAAGAATTAAAACAAATATGCTTGTTCTCAACATTACCATTTATTTTATATAATGCATGTTGTTTGCTAAAAAAAATCCTATTTGCAAAATGGAATCATAGGTTCTAATGTTAACTTTCTCCTTTGGATTTCACTTCGTTTTCTCCTTTGCATCAGGAGCGTTGGCTTTCATTGTTAACTAAGCAATGTTCCTAGTCCCTGCTCACGCTCTCCTCACGCTAAGTCCTGACCTCTTCATACGGTAGGAATTCAGTCTGCACTCTCTGGGGTTCTTTGTTCCTCTATTTTTCTATGCCTGGTTGTGATTTAAAATGCTCCAACAGTCAGTGTTTTGCAAATTCTTTTCTAAGGGAACCTAAAACCAGATGCCAAAAGATATTTTCATTTCGGAAAAAAAAATTGGAAATATTTAATGTATATGGGAAGATTTTATGTTAATACTTATAAACATCATGTGTCCTAAATCCTAAAAATTATTTTTAAAAATTAAAAAGGTACCAACCAATGTTTTCAAGCCATTGATAAAATTGTATAGTGAATAATGAACTATTTTTCTAAGAATATTATATGTTATCAAATAAATATTAACTATTATATAGAATATAAAAGTATGGGGGGAATAATTAATCAATTAATATTCCTGTATAATGCTGTAAAATAGCTGCACTTACATGGGTAAATGAAATTTTTTAAAAAAGAAGAGAAGAGACCTGGAAGGAAATTATATTTGTTCAGCAACTATTATATATAGGACCTTTTATAACTTTCTCATTTACACATATATTTATTTCATCTCAGAATATTACTAAGCCCAAGGGTTGAATACTTTCTTGAAATGTTTTTTTAGGATTTAAGTATTTCGTTTCTGTGACCTTCCATAGTTTAATTTTAGCATATGCTAATACATCCATATGCAATTTCAATGTGAGAGAAATTGTAATAATGCTTCGAAGGGTTAATAGGATGCAAATCTTTTATCTCTAAAGATAAATAATGCGAACAATCTCATTAAAAAAATCTTCCCCTACTCATAAGTTTGTTGAATAAGCACTCTGGATATGCTTATAAAAAAATATCTTTATAAGGAATTGAAATTGAGCGTTTAAATTATTCTCCACGAAAAAGAACATTGCAATTTTAATAAATAATTGCAATATGTTATTCTAATATTTTTAAAATTAAGAATGGAGATTATTCTTTTTACCACTTCAGTTTAGATATTTTCACCAGTGATTATCTTATCAACAATAAAGAATGATTTGTGCTCCCAAATCAATATATAACAGGAATAATGTTGAGCCAAGTGACACCATAATAATGTGCCCTATTTTAAAAAGTCATCTGTTGCTTTGTTTTACAACTGGTAATACTCAATTTCAACAATATCTAGAATATATTATCGTTTAGAGCAATGCAGGACAAATGAAGTATATTTTTATGTGCATTGAAAGAACTTTTTGCCATAAATGGAAATAGTACAGTATAATTTGTTATATTTAGATTTTATATTCAGGGTAAAGCAGTTTGAACTGCACTTATTCACTGAATGTAATTAAAATGGTATCATTCAGTTGTCACCGATAGGAGCAAAATATGTCAATAAAAATTGCAGTTGTGTTTTTTCTTTTAAAAAGCAGACTGTCATGCTAATCTAAAGGCACAAATACATTTTAATTACTTAAAATAAGAAGCATAAAATAAAGGAATGATTATAAAATTATAATTAATTGGCACTAAAATAAATAATTGATTAATAAAATCCTTCTATTTATATAAATGTTTAATTCAAAGACTAAGATTCATGTAAACTTTCCTGGATGAAATAGTCTTTGAAAATGCTTCTATTAGTATTAGTATTAAAAATAAAGGAAAACTTGAAGAGCATTACATTAATGTTAGACATTAGTATCAATAGAATGGTAATCTGTTGATGCATAAAAATAACAAATAAATCTTTAGAAATTACAATTCTTAATTAACTTTCTCTGCAAATTATTGTAAAATACATTAACACATTACTTTGTGCCAGTTTTAAAAACAATATATGTGCTAGAATGCTGACATTATTGTTTCCTCTTACGTTGTTGAATATAGATTGTCATTGCCTAATTGCACATAACCTGTCTAGAAATACCAATATCTTTTTAGTGATATCTTTGCTTCTCTGTTTAAAGTACCACAGGTCCTGATTATTTAACATAATCAGTCAACTCTTTTGACATTTGATACTAACACTTAAGAGTAGTCTCCAATAGTAAAAATAACATTTTTTTCAGTTACATGGATATGTTTAGTCTAGAATAAGAATGAAAAACAGGAAACATGATTTCAACTCTGTTCATACTTTACAATTTACTAAAATCCATCTCTTAGATGGAAACGTTTACAAATAGAGTAATTTGGAGCATTACATAAAAATGTTAACAAAAAAAAGTTTATCACAGTATCCCCTTGCTCCTGCAGGGCATACATTTCAAGGACAAGAGATAAGGACCACTCAGAACATTGAAACAGTGCACTTGAAACAAAGTCTACGATTAGTTCCCAATGACCTCTTAAACTCCCATCCTTACTCCACATTAGTGGCAAGAAACTCAACAGCAAATATATATAAAAGTAACATTTAAGTAAGTTGCTTTACAAGGAAAGTCCAAAGAAAAGAGAGAAACCGAACTTTCAAACTGAAAAAAAAAAAAGCCCACAACAATATTTGTTCTTTATTATGATTTCTCTGGTCTTGAAGTATAGCACGGATATAACAATAGTAAACATGCTAAGATGCTTTCTACGTTTCCCTAATTCTTTCACCATCATTAGCTTACAATCGGGTAGCCCTATCCAGGAAGAATTAGCATTCATGGTTATTGCTTCCTTGACATTTCACGAAGCCCATTCACCTTGCACAAGTATGTTGACTGGTTGTAGCACATCGACACAAAAGGGTGAACAAACAGTAAAATAAAACAAAAGGATGGTAAGCCGAAGCATAATTTAAACAGCAACAAATCCAGCAAAAAGACCAGTTGGATAATTCCTCCTAAAATTCTTAGGTAGGCAAGGAAGTCTTCTCTTTTTCTTCAGAATATGCCAGAAAGGACAGCAAGGAGAGATGCCTGCATCGTAACCTGTACATTAGGGCGGTGACACTGGTGATTTAGTACCTGAACGTGCAGGTGGGCAGATCCTGTCTTGCTGATAACCAACATTTTGGAAAATTGGTTGCTGTCTCTCCCTGGCTGATAGTTTTCAGCACTTTGTATATGAAAGTGTCCATAAGTGGCATTAACATTACATTTAATATCCATCAGTTTATTTCACTAGAGGCACCCTAAAGCAGGTCACTCTGCCATGTTAGAACTTTCCTCCAATGTCTTATCAACAATAAAGGATGGCATGCGTCCCCCAACCGGTCAATATTGGAGCCATAATCCCCCTGGAATACTAAAGGTTATGAATATGATGGAGCACAAAGAAAACTTTGGCTCTCTAGGGTAAGAAATAATCTAAAACCTGCTCCCAATGGTATGTATATTTATAATCTATAATAACAAAAGCATAATATGCTAATTGGACCAGACATCTTTCTGGATGACCTTCCGGATGAAGCCGGGGCTGAGAGGGAAGCTGGATTCGGAAGCCGGGGGAAGGAAGGCCTATTCTTGCACGAATTTCGTGCATTGGGCCTCTAGTTATAAATATTTTTTCCCTCTTACCTTACACATAACTGAAATTTATGTTTCAGCCTTTTACCTCTGGGAGCTTGCATAGCTTGGAAGTTGATAAGTATTTTATTCAGATATAGGCCTGACTGAGAAATATTAGAAAGTTTGTGTTGTATAGTTTAGGGATTTCGTCTACCAAAGTTGTTTATCAAAATCTTAAAATGACTTCTAGCTACAACATCCATAATAAAAAGATGGTAGTAATTCAATTGTTTAGCATTGACACTTTCATGGCATGTTTAAATGTTAACTTCTCCTAATTCAACCAAACTAAGGATTTTAACTTCCATTAGCCAATTAGATTTATGATTGACCTATAACCCTTAAAAATGAACTTTTAAACAAAGATTATCTAAAACAATTGGGGGAAATGTATCTGTAGATATGGTTTAAAGTATTGAAATACTAAAGACCTGTTTTCTGTTAAATTTATTTAAAAGTAAAAGATAATCACATTTTTATAAATATATCAAGACAACATTGATATTATTCCCATTTCAATTTACTTTATTACTTGAAGCTGAGGGCAGAAGTCAATATTATTTTCACTTGCAATACATTTGTGTGTGTGTGTGTGTGTGTGTGTGTGTGTGTGTAATCCACTGTGAGTGAGTATGGCATATAGAAAGAGATTTACGAAATCTTTCTACTCTAATTTTACATACAACTAATATTCATTCAAGTGGGTAACAATTTTGATCTGGCACATCAGTCTATAACTGTAACTTAAAAACAGTTTTCCAAAGTCTCTCTCCATTTCTAATATCTGCTAAAGATAGCTGGCTAATTCAAGCCCAGGTTCCCCGAATTCTCCTAAAAAGTGTAACCTTTATTAAGTGTTTTCATCTTCAACTGAAATCAACTTTAATAATCTATTTGCCCAATATAGGATTGAACACATGCAGGGTTCTCTTTTACAACTAGCTCACAAAGTTTTTTGTTTGTTTTGTTTAAACTCCTATTTTTTGGAGAGGTTGTGGTATGAGATACAGTTCTGAAGAAGTACTAGTAGAGCACATTAGCCATCTAATAAATTGCATTTCTTCAATCATAGAGTCAAATTGATACCCAAGAGTTGGTGCCAGTCAGGTCTCTATATAGAATTTCTTAACAAAATAAACAACAACAATAACAACAACAACAACAACAACAAAGGAAATGGACCATGGGCAGGAGTATTTGATCATATGTATATGTGTACAAGCTATTCCAAGCTAGAAGTTTCCCAAGAAATTAAGGTCAATGGAATAGTTTTGGTCATAGGGTCACTGCAATCCAAACGCTCTTTGTAGCATTGTTCCCGCCTCTGCAAGCTCGCTGTTATGCTTTGCTGTCGTCTTCTTTTGACTGGATGTCATTAGAAACCTTAATTTCTATAGTTTCTGGATTTAGGACTTCTTTCCCATTCTCTTCTTTTAAAGGCAGTTTTCTGGAAGAAAATGTAGAAAAAATAAACTTCATGTGCTGAGGCACTTTAGGTAGGATGCCTTAACATTTAAGTTGCTGTTTTGTAGAAGGAAATATGTTACAATTACTAGAATAAAATAATAAGATCTGTTACAGTATTATTAAATTGACAAAATATAATCTAAAAGAGAATGAAGCAACATTGTCCGCAGTAAAAATGTGGTGGGATGAACAATGATAAAGGAAATAATACATTGGTAAATTTATATGCACCGAATCATTCATTATAGGGTGGCTTAAATTTGATAATGAGTTGATAATATTAAAATATAATTAAGTGTTTTGGAATGTAAAAAAGTCAAAACATTTTCATATGTCCACTAGATGATTTACTAGGACTTAAAAAGTTTTTCTAGTAAAAACAATCAATAGTTGCAGCCATATTCTGTTACATTAATTTCAGAAGCTGGATGAATAGGCAGTATTCTTCGCAACTTAATGCAAATAAATATGTTTCAGGGCTTTCTTACTTTTTTATATTTACTGTTTTCTTTACTTGATCTCTATTCACTATTATTATTTTATTTTTATTTGTGTATCATTTATAAACTTTTTGCAGAGTTGTTTCCAATTGTTACCTATGAAGCAATAACAAACTTTTTTACATTAACATATTTATCAATTTTCTCAGTGTTAAAGTTCACACAGAATAATTTAGTACTCCATAAAGTACATAATTTTCCAACCACTATACTGTACATCTGAAACTAATACAAAATAATATTGAATGTAACCAGTAATTAAACATATATCTATATATCTATATCTATATCTATCTATCTATCTATCTATCTATCTATCTATCTATTAGAGGCCTGGTGCACAAAAATTTGTGCACATGGGGGGATCCCCTCAGCCCAGCCTGAGCCTTCACTCTGTCAGTCGGGGACCCCTCAAAAAATGTCCACTATTGGCTTAAACCCGCTCCCCGGGGGATCAGGCCTAAACTGGCAGTAAGACATCTCTCTGGCAGCCCGGGAGCACTTGGGGAATGTCCACTTGCCAGCGGGGAGTAGGCCTAAGCTGCAGTCAGACATCCTTAGCGCTGCTGAGGAGGCAGGAGAGGCTCCCACCACCACCGCTGTGCTAGGAGCTGTCAGCCTGGCTTGTGTCTGAGCAGAGCTCCCCCTGTGGGAGCGCACTGACAACCAGGGGGCAGCTCTTGCATTGAGTGTCTGCCCCCTGGTGGTCAGTGTGTGTTATAGTGACCAGTCAATCCCAGTAGTTCTGCTATTATAGTTAGTTTGCATATTACCCTTTTATTATATAGGATAGAGGCCTGGTGCATGAGTGGGGGCCGGCCGTTTTGCCCTGAACGGTGTCTCAGGTCAGGGTGGGGGTCCCGCTGGGGTGTCTTGCCAGCCTGGGTGAAGGGCTGAGGGCCGTTTTCAGACTTGCCACACCCCTTCAGGGTGGGGGTCCCGCTGGGGTGCCTGGCCAGCCTGGGTGAGGGGCTGATGGCTGTTTGCAGGCTGGCCAAGCCCCCCAGCAAGAACTCTTACCCCATGGGGGTGTGGCCAGCCTGGGTGAGGGAGTGATGGCTGTTTGCCGGCTGGCCACAGCCCTTCAGGGTGGGGATCCCTGCTGGGATGCCTGGACAGCATGGGTGAGAGTCTAGGGGTCATTTTCAGGCTGGCCACACCCTCTGGCAACCCAAACTCCCAGACTCTCCTTTTTTATCTCGGATTTATTTATCTTCTATAGTGGAAACTTTATAGCTTTGAGGGGAGCCAAGGGCTGGCCAGGGCAGGCAGAAAGCTTGGCTTCCTCCATCACCGGGGGCAACCCAAGCCTCCTGCTTGCTCCAGCTCCATGGCCGCCACCATCTTAGTTGGGAAAATTTGCATACTTGCTCCTGATGGGCTGGTGGGAATGGCTTTGGGCGTGGCTTGAGCATAGCGGAGGGTCTTTTTATTTGTTTACTAGAGGCCTGGTGCACAAAAATTTGTGCACTGGGAGGGGGGGTCCCCTCAGCCCGGCCTGTGCCCTCTTGCGGTCAGGGACCCCTCAGGGGATGTCCACCTACTGGCTTAAACCCGCTCCCCGGGGGATTGGGCCTAAGCTGGCAGTCAGACATCCCTCTAGCAGCCCGGGAGCACTTGGGGGATGTCCACTTGCCAGCGGGGAGCAGGCCTAAGCTGCAGTCAGACATCCTTAGCGCTGCTGAGGAGGCGGGAGAGGCTCCCACCACCACCGCTGTGCTGGCAGCTGTTAGCCTGGCTTGTGGCTGAGCAGAGCTTCCCCTGTGGGAGCGCACTGACCACCAGGGGGCAGCTCTTGCATTGAGTGTCTGCCCCCTGGTGGTCAGTGTGTGTTATAGTGACCAGTCAATCCCAGTAGTTCTGCTGTTATAGTTAGTTTGCATATGACCCTATTATTATATAGGATAGAGGCCTGGTGCATGAGTGGGGGCCGGCCGTTTTGCCCTGAACGGTGTCTCAGGTCAGGGTGGGGGTCCCGCTGGGGTGTCTTGCCAGCCTGGGTGAGGGGCTGAGGGCCGTTTTCAGACTTGCCACACCCCTTCAGGGTGGGGGTCCCGCTGGGGTGCCTGGCCAGCCTGGGTGAGGGGCTGATGGCTGTTTGCAGGCTGGGCACGCCCCCCCGCCACA
>NW_006285802.1:433585-454149 GCF_000327345.1 Myotis davidii
CTCTGGGGTGGGACGGGGGGTGGGGAGTGAGGGCGGGGTGGGGCGGGAACTTGGAGGAGGGGAGTTATGGGGGAAAAAAGAGGAACAAATGTAATAATCTGAACAATAAAGATTTAAATTTAAAAAAAAATAAAAAAAAATAAAAGGAAAATAAAATAAAATAAAAAAAAAAGCTACCATGTGAAAACTAACCAGTCAAAAATAATTCATAGGCAAAATCTAGTAAGATCTATTTCTGGAAATGAAGTAGCGTCTACTTTGTACCAGGTACATCATAAACAGTCCAGTCACAGTTCTTCTTTTCTCCCATCCCCAAGTACTGAAACATTGACAATAAAGTAATTGTAAAAACAAGGGGTTACGTTAGCATCAAAAAATAGAGAAATTTAGAGCTGCCATGGAAGTTAGGATAGGCTTAATATATCTCTAATTCAAAGAACTATATTATTGAGTTTGTAATTAACCGGAGTTTTCAACTAATTCTTGAATGGTGTATATATAAAGATCTACTACTTATATTTATGGTAATTTTTAAAAAGATTACTCTTAACGATATATATTTTTTTGTTGAGTATTTTTTCTATGATTGAGTCTGAGAGTAGTTATTAAATCATCTTTTTTTTTCTGTTTGCTGGATTATTTTAAAATATATGTCTGTCATATGCAAGGGTATTTTCTTGACTCATTTTCATGCCCATCCATATAATATTGTGATAATGAATACACAGGAATTTGTTTTGGGGGAAATATTTTGCTTCATTGAAAAGATTTATAACTTCTGAAGAAGAGACAATCGAACTCACTTTGTGCCCACTGCTTCTACTAGAGTTATCTTCAAATCAGAATGTAATACTTCTAAATACAATCACTAAAAACATCCTGATTATTCATATGAAAAATTTAAATACTGAATAATACATTGTATTTGCTTACATATTACTCATTACAATCCCTTGAGAGCAGATAGAGGGGATTTCTGAAACAAAACGTTTCCATCAGCTCTGACAACACGCAGAATTTGATTTAGGATGAGAAGCCTAAATCAAGTTTTTCTACAAGGGAATGTTACCTGGTAAAGAAAAAGGAATTTTTGTTTTGCAAAACAATGAAATTTAAGAGTCATTTTGGTGAGCAGTATTTCAAGAATAGTATGACAGTCATGCTTTTGTTATAAAATGTTACTCTTGTTACATCTTAATACTGCCTTTGGTTTGAATCATTTTAATTTTTATGTACATGAACCTAGACTCATGTTCATAATCTTTAAAGGTTCAGTTAAAATACCTGCTATGGGTTTAGTGGATTTATGATGGATGCAAAAAGAAGTAAATAACATAATCTTGAATAGAGACCAAGCACCATTTACTATGTAAATATTAACATGAGAATCTAACAGTATTTTTTCCTGCTCTTTACAAATATTCTTTTTAAAAGAGTCTTCTGTATATGTCACACTATTTATTGCTATTATAAACTATCATATTTACATTCAAAACAATGACTAATTTCCAGGCATGTATTTATTTCAGTAAAATCAATCACATTTTCAAAGCATAACTTTCTTTGGGAGTGAGGTTAGTGCAAAAAATATGCCTTTTATTGACATTCTTATATAAAAATATAAGCATATGAATCAATAGTACATTTCCCCTGACATTGATACAGCTATTTCATATGAAATTTGTGAAGAGGAAATGGATTTTAGACATTCACATGAAGCTTCCTAGAAAAACAACAAGTTTTCACATTTGTAAATATTCACTAAAAAATAATACCGTGTTATAAATTTACAAATACTTATCCCCAAATCGTTAAGCATTTCAATCTACATACTCAGGTTCTGTTAGTGGTGTGGTTTCATTTGGCTCATTTACTGGGCTTCCATCTTCATGATTAGTAATTCTTTCATCCTCTGTTCTCATCTCCACTATTGGCTCTTTTGATCCATCTTTCCTACAAAAAAAAAAAAAGAAAAGAAAAGAAAAAGAAAAAGAAAATAAATCTTACCCACATACTGTAAAAAATGATGCATCATGGGTTGTATTTGTGTATATCTTATGTAAATATGTATAATTATGTAATATACGATTTCCTCAACATGTAAAAAGGAAAATAAAACTAAGTTTGGTGTTACTTATTTAGTGAATAAGACATTGTAAAAGCACAGCATGTTCTAATGACGAAAGCAAAAGATACTGAATGGAGAATCGATCCCACTATAAAACACACATTAATATCCAATTCAAATGTGAAATAGAGCCTAATTTCTGTTTGTTCTTTGCTATGTTCTGTGTCCAACAATTAAGCAGGTGGCATTTTGATTGCAAATTGAATCTATTTTATTTGAATTGAAAATGTAAGCTTTCTAATTTAGCCTCTCTTGAAGTGAAAAAAAAAAACTAGACAGTGTATCCATGGGAAATGGTTACAGACAAATTACCTAGGAATACCGAAATGGGCATGGAGATAAAAGATGATATAGCTATGCATAATGAATTTTTCTATATCCCTAACCCTAGACCATAATGTATGAGACCACATATGCCTAAATGTATGCATAGAAAAACCAACATAAAGGACTCAATAATAAAAACGAATGAATTACTGTTATAATTTGAGATTTGATACAAATTTATCTAAAGACCACAAAGCAGAAATAAGTATTCGAATCTCTTAGTTACTCTTACATGGAATTTTCTATAAAATTCAGCTCTGCATATTTTCTCAGAATTCATATTTTTTTTTCTAAATAAATGAAATGCCACAGAGAACTCCAAATTCTAATATATAGTCATGTTTTGATAAAAATTTGGAGGAGTAAATTCAGAATGTGTAATAATGCATTGCACAGAGCATACATTTTCTATGTAGGCAATCTTGAAACTTGTATGTAGTCACTTCTTAAAATTGTAGGCATTGGTATAATTTATGTTAACTCAGTTTAACTTAGTTTTTAACTCAGATTACTGTTGATGTCTGTCTTTAATTCAATATAAACTGAGAAATGGTGGGAAAAAGCATAACCAAATATAATTGTATGATTCCCTATATCTATCTATCTATCTATCTATCTATCTATCTATCTATCTACCTACATACCTACCTACTTGTTTATCTACCTCTCCATATTTAATTCATGACACCCTGGCTGGGTAGTTCAGTTGGTTAGAGTGTCATCCTGATATTTCAAGGTTGCAGTTTCGATACCCATTCAGGGCACACACAAGATTGCAGTTTCAATACCCATACAGGGCACAATGAATGAATAAATAAGTGGAACAACAAATCAATATTTCCCACTCTCTCTTTCTGGATCTCAAATCAATCAATCAAACTTTTTTAAAAAAATTAAATCTTGACAGGAATTTTTTACCATGGATTCCATTTTAAGGTTTATTTATTTTTCCATACATATTTTTGTATTGATTTCAGAGAGGAAGGGAGCGGGAGGGAGAAATAGAAACATCAATAATGAGAGAGAATCATTGATTTGCTGCCTCCTGCATACCCCCTAGTGAGGATCAAGCCTGCACTAGGGCAGGTTTATTTTTTAATGCAGTAGTCTGTTTACAAAGACATTTGGCTCTAAGATGTTATATTTAAAATCATATAGATTTAAGATCCAGAAAGAAGCCAGATTGGTGCCCAATAGTTTTATAGTTAAACTCTCCTATGCTGAAAGAACAAAGCCCTGAATAAAGCACTCCAGCTTGACCTTGCCATTCCTTTAATGTGTTGTGATGCAGGTGTCTGATACTCACAGGTAGGCAGCTTTTCCTTCTTCCAGTTCTTTACTTTTGCCACTGGAGCCACTTTTCTTCCCACACATTCTCCTGGTGATGCACATTAATAACCCACATTGTCGAATAAAGAAGCAGCTGACATCTGTTACCACAAGGATGAGCAAGAGTGCGGCAACTCCCAGGCCAATGACTGCTCCAAGCCCAAGGCCATTAAAAAGTGTGTCTTAAAAAAATAATAATAAGAAGAATTTTATTAAAGTTCACACTAGAGGAGCTCCAGTGGCACAATCGGTTAGCGCGCGGTACTTATAAAGTTCACACAAGAAAAGATTAGAAAGTTACTTCAAAAATAAATTTTATTGGACAAATAGTCAACCAAAAACAAGAAAGAAGAGGCAGCCCAGCCAGCTGGCTCAGTGGTTGAGCATTGTCCTATGAACCAAGTGGTCATGGTTCAATTCCTGGTTTGGGCACAGGCCCAGGTTGTGGGCTCAATCTCCAGTGTGGGGTGTGCAGGAGGCAGCCAATCAATGATTCTCTCTCATCGATGTTTCTATCTCTTTCTCCCACTCGCTTCCCCTCTCTCTGAAATCAATAAAAAAATATTTAAAAAAAAGAAAAAAAGAAGGGATAGTCCCTAGAAAAGTTCAATGTCATGGTTGTTGAGAGGTAGTCTCTGGTTTTCGAACAATGTTTTAAGCAACTGACATGGTAGTGATTTGAACTATTTTTTACCAATTTATTTTAGATTAAAAACTCTTAAGTAACTCTCTTCTCCAAAAACCTTCTTGATTCCCTGTGGGAAAGATAATGAATATTATCATATCTGTAGCTGTACTCTATCAGAAAGTCATAGTCATTAATAGATCATCACTTTATAAAAAGGAAAATGTACTCAAAACTCCTGCAAAAAAATGTTAAATAAATGTTCTTTCTAGACTTATTTTAGTGTTAAGATTTAAATTTGCAAATGATGGCTCCAAGCACTTTGCGTTGACAGAGAACAATTTTTAAAATATCTGTGCATGAATATTTTAAAAATCATTCTTTTAGAATAAATGTGTACTGGTATTTTTGTAGTTAATATTTTAACAGATCATATTAGACTAGAGGCAAACGTTAACAGAGTTGTGGAACTTATGACCTTTCTGAAGGAAGGGCATGATGGGAGCCACTCTTCCTTGGCATGTATTTGCAGGAAATCTCAGAAGCTACACTGAGAGTATCAACGAAAAAGGTGATTGGAAATGGGATGGAATATGCTAACTGACAAAGTAGAAACGGCAAAGGGATGAGTATAGCAAAAATAAACCTAGTGTTGCAAGTCTGTGAGTGAATACGAGGGTAACTACACAACTATAACCATATAGATAGGAAAATAAACACAGTGGGAAGAAACCAGAATAAATTGGTGATATTATGTTATCTAAGGGGAAAAGAGAGGGTTTTATAGGACAATTTTATAGAATTATCCAAAATGATTCTTAATGTTTGCATAACATTTTAAAATTTGTGTGCATAACATTATAAAATTATAATTTCCATTTTAATGATGGTAAAGAAATTTATTGGACAGATCATAATGGCACGCTTACTAAGTAACTGATGGACACAGGTGAAAGATACAGAAACAGATATAAATTTGAGGTTTGAGAAAACCACTTCTGAATAATTACATGAAAAACAATGTTTTTCTAAGTACGATTTTAAAAATTAGGTCAAACATTTTAATAATGACTCAAAGACATTTGTTGCCAAAAGAATCAACATAATTATTCTCACTTTGAATTTACCTCCTGCGTCGATCTTTAATACGTCACGCCTTTTGAATGCTAGTATATTTTTGTGCAGAATGACTAAGTCCCTTATCAACATTCACTTTATTGGTAGTTATTTTGGCTGTACTGCACCTGATTCAACCACTAAAGCTCAAAAGAGAATACATGAAAATACATGTTCAATGGGGCTTTTGCTCCAGTGGATATATTCACTCTATGACCTTCCTGCTTTCAAGTAGTCATTTGTAAGCAATAAATCTTACAGATCAATGATGATTTATCTGGTCCATTATATACATCCCCATTTCATTTTTTAAAGTATGAAATCTGGCTTTGTACTTAAATGCACTGGATGTGGTGTCAGAAAATCCTGGTTCCATCACTTAAGGCTGAGATGCCTCCTTATTATAACAGGGACAGTTATAAAAACAACCACTATCACAAACGGGGTCATGGGTCATGAAAAGATTGTTGTGAATGGGCTATTTAACACTTCTCGCACTTACTGCCCATCGCTAAGTAAAAATTTAACAAATATTTAAAGTTATTTTTATTATTTTACTCTTATAAAATTCTAGAAAATGGAGTTTTGGTGAAAAAATAGACAATCTAAAATTTAATTTATCTGTAATATTTCTTTCATTGGCAACCAACAGTATGTCTTATGAAGCACTGATTAGTCTCTTGAAAATATAATCACTATTTTAATGACTTAGATTTAGCTGCTACCTTTTAAATGATAAATATTTTGTGACTTTTTAAAGAATTAAACAGTATATTGATCCGCTTCACTTGCATCTTTGTAAAAAACTCTTAGAAACATTTTATTTGTAAATTACCCTATAGGAAAGAATATTGATGTTAAAATAGCGATTATTTCTTTCTAGAGAAACAAAATTATATATTTTTAACTTAAAATTAAAAAACTTAGCACCTAACCGGTTTGGCTCAGTGGATAGAGCGTCGGCCTGTGGACTGAAGGGTCTCAGGTTTGATTTCTGTCAAGGGCATGTACCTTGGTTGTGGGCACATCCCCGGTGGGGGGTGTGCAGGAGGCAGCTGATCGATGTTTCTCTCTCATCGATGTTTCTAACTCTCTATCCCTCTCCCTTCCTCTCTGTAAAAAATCAATAAAATATATTTTTTAAAAAATAAAAAATAATTAAAAAACTTAAAGGTTACTTGAAGTTATTTTTATGAAAAACCAAATGTACTTCTGTCATTGAAAAGGGTGTGATGGTCATTAATTATTTTCATGTTACAAGTATTTTTCAAGATAATGTTTTATGTTTTTTAAAAAGCAGTTTAGGGACATATTTAAATATCTATTCTCATATCCCATGAGGTTATACACAATAACTATGAAACCTAAATTTTCTTTTTCTTTTCTTTTCTTTTTTTCCTGCCACCAATTTACTTTGGTGTGAAAGTACTTATTTCTCTTTGGATTTTTCATTTAAAAAATCTGAAAAAAACAACAAAGAACCATAAACATTGGGGTGGCATTGGTTAATAAGATTATATAGGTTTCAAGTATTCATGTCTATGATATATGATCTGTATATTGCATTGTGTGCCGACAACGACCACCCAAAGCCGCATTATCTTCTGTCACCATATATTGGACCTCCTTTATCCTTTACCGTTCCCCTAACCTCTTCTCTCTGGTAACCACCATACTGTTTAAATCTTCGTCTATGAGTTTCAGTTTAATATCCCACATATGCAAAATAAGTCAGTTGAAAAAGCTAAGGCCCATGTGGTTTTGCTCATTTGTAGGATAAGGTTTTTATATTAACAAGGACAAACAGTTAACAGTGAGAGTTTTTACTAGAGTATGGAAATATCCTTGCAGTACAGAAGGCACAGTGTAGGGTAAAGCATACGTTTAAAAGAAAACACATTGTGCTAATTTAATAACCAATAATCATCCCTAAGAATTTCACACAGTTTCTTGTATTATGTTAGACAAGCTGATTTCCTAAATCACCAGTCATTCTAGATTTAGAAATTATCTTAAATTTATAAATTAAATTATTTTCTGTGATATTTTTCCTAGGATCCTCCAAGTCAACAAAACATAGGAAAGTGCAACAAAAGAACCAAAATATAGAAAATGAGGCTAGGGTATAAACTGGGCCGACAAAATATTTTTTAAAAAGATTTAAAACTTTTAATAAGCTTCCCAAATTTAAAAATAGTAGAGATGACTGGCCAGTGTTGCTTAGTGGTTGAGCTGACCCATGAACTAGGAGGTCACAGTTTCATTCCTGGTCAGGACATATGCCCAAGGTGTAGCCTTTACATTTCTTGAGATATCCACTTGTCAAGAAAATAAATAGCAGTCTCTGACCCTGTAGAGGTGTATAGAGAAATGCCTTATTATCCTATATAATAAAAGCCTAATATGCAAATTGACCAAACAGCAGAATGACTGGTCCCTATGATGTGCACTGACCACTAGGGGGTAGACGCTCAATTCAGGAGCTGCCCCCAGCCCACAGGCCCCAGGCCAGCCAAGGCAGGTGCAAGCAGGCCCCCCGCCACCCCCAATTGCCTTGCTGGTCACCCTGCAGAGGGAGGCGACTGGTGGCGGCAGTGATGGGGGTGGGGCTGGTGAGCGGGTGGGGCCAGGCCAGCCAAGGTGGGTCCCAGCAGGAGGCCTCCTGATCGCCCCGCCCATTGCCCACAGATTGGCCCTGATTGCTGGCCAGGCCTAGGGACCCTTCTGGTGCATGCATTTCATGCACTGGGCCTCTGGTGCATTTATGAAGCTTTCTATTTCCAAGAGGGCATACTGAATCTCCTAAACAGAACCTAAATCAGATTAAGATTTGTCTTTGGACTTGTCTTTTCTCAGTTAAACTAAAGGGGAGTTAGGCATACATGTATGAAGGCCATATTTATATGTTTTTAGATATTTTAAAAAATAATTCCAAATATCTGTTTTTTATATATTTGAAACAACATGATTTTTATATCACCTTTGTAGGTGTAATTAAAAATAGAAAAATAAAATAAAACCTTTTATTAATGTGTAATAAAATTCTCTATTAAAGACAGAAATGTTAAAACCATTGATATTAGTAATCTGTGCACAATGTCATGCTATTTCTATCACTCTAAATACCACATTTCTCTTCTGTGTCATGACTAGGAGCCTTTGGAATTTATGGTGCCTGGTGCTATTTCCTGAATTGATAGATGCATGCAATTTTGATTCATATTTCATTTTGCTGTTTCAAACAAATGTTTGAACTTCTGAGGTTTTCAATGTCTGGTCAATATTCTTGTTTTCTTTTTTTTTTAAACCCTTACTGGAGGATATTTTTCTATTGATTTTTTTTTAGAGAGGGAAAGACAGAGAAATATCAATGTGAGAGAAACACATCAATTGGTTGCCTCCTGCATTTGCCCTGACCAGCGTCTAGCCAGGAGGAATCTATAGGCGAGGTATGTGCCCTTGACCAGGATTGAACCCAGGACCCTATAGTCCGCAGGCTAATGCTCTATCCACTGAGCCAAACTGGTGAAGGCTGATCAATACTCTTTAACTGTATTAATTAGAAATGACAAAATCATTGCAAGTTGTATCAGCAAAAATGATTAAAAATACCATTTTGCATTAATTTAAAAAATTAAAAAACAAATAACACCATTTATCCCATATATGCCCTCTTCCACCTCCACCCACCCCTATACCACAAAATAAATAAATAAATAAATATTTATACTAATTTATACTAATAAAAGGGTAATATGCTAATTAGACCAAGAGACCTTCCGGGAGACCTTCTGGACAAAGCCATGGTGATGGGGCCAGGGAAGAGGTGGTTAGGGGAGATCAGGCCAGGAGGGGAGCAAGCAGTTAGGGGCAATCAGGCTGGCAGGGGAGCAAGCAGTTAGGGGGTAATCAGGTCGACAGGGGAGCAGTTAGGGGGTGATCAGGCCGTTGGCAGGCAGAGTGGTTAGGGGTGATCAGGCAGGCAGGCAGGTGAGCGGTTAGGAGCCAGCAGTCCCAGATTGTGAGAGGCACATCCCTCAAGGGGTCCCAGATTGGAAAGGGTGCAGGCTGGGCTGAGGGACACCCCTCCCATGCATGAATTTCATACACCGGGCCACTAGTCTATATATATAAAAGCCTAAGTGACTATTATCACTGGACGACCAGATGACTGGACGACCAGACAGTAGCTATGATGCACACTGACTACCAGGGGCAGACACTTAATACAGGAGCTGCCCCCTGGTGGTCAGTGCGCTCCCAGAGCCAACCTCCTGCAGCTGGTCAACCTCCCACAGTCCTTCCCCCCGGCCTCCCGATTGGCTGGGAGGGACCCCATCCATGCACACATTCATGCACTGGGCCTCTAGTAATAAAATAAAAAATCTTTCTTAAAAGAAGCAAAATTCAAAGAACAAACTCAGTGTAAGTATGATTTGATTTTATATTCTTTCTCTCCTTTAAGCCACTTTTTTCTTTACTATTTCCCTATTTAACTAGAGAAATATTGAGTATATCCTCCTAAGATAGGTGTTTTTGAAATATCATAAGCTTTAATAATACATCATATTTATACTTTGAAAAATTTAATGTACAACTAAAACATAAAAAATTAGAAAGATGATATAAAATAAATATTAATGGAAATTCTAATTCTTAAAATAGTCACAGTGGTATTGTTCACTTGTTTTGTGTCCAACCTGCCATACAACTATTATATATACTTAAATAATTATAATTTTATTGTTTTGTTTCTTTATTAAATGCATGTACAATTCCTATGTATTCTAGCCAAAATATTCTTTGGTAATCAAAATAGTAACTTATTGTTCATTATTTGTTTACAGTATCATTTGTTAAAAAATTAGATCTCTACTTTTAGCATAAAACTTCCTAGATTTTAGCAAGTATGTTTACTTACTAAGTATTGATTTGAATATTGCTAATATTCATGAACCATGATGGACAAAATAATTGTAAATACATATTTATGTTTTAAAAGTGTTTTATTGCTATTTGTTGATAAATTACCTCATTAAGGCCTCAAATTGAGATCATTTTTTAAAGATCATTTTAATTCTTCTAGTTTGATCTGTACATTTTACTGTAACCAGAACTCAACACATTTTTAAATTTAATTTTATTTATTAATTATTCATATAGTAAATTATCTTTTTGTCACTTCCTTACTCTATAAGTCAAATTAAAATCTTTCTTGACTGATGCCGAAATGAATGAACACAAGCTAATTATTAATAATGCTCTAATTGTCTCTGATAGGTGACATTAACTTTTGCTCAGTTTGGGGAAAAGAACATACATATCCTTTATTTGGTATTCTCATCTTCTGTAATTAATTTTGTCTTATTTAGTTCACTATTATTGTGATTATAGCTACTTTTATTGCTATTTTGTACACTACTTTAGACACATTCATCTTCATTAAAATAAAAATAAAATTAATACTCTCACAAGATTTTCACAAAATGGATCAAATGCTCCTCCCTACAAAACAATAAAACTACATCTTTTGTGTTCTAATCTCTTATTCTGTTATATATTGGTTCCCTTATGTACAGCTCATAGAGTTCATGAGATTAAAAATAAAAAGCATTTACATCATTCAACTTCCTGACAAAATACACTTATTAGTGACATTTTAAGTTACCTGATTTCATATTATTCAGATATTTGACTATTGCCTGAACTAGGTGAATGAAAATTGTGTGAGTATAACATGTAATCTCATGCATTTTTCAATGAACAATTTAAAGAAAAAAAGTATGTGATGCTAGTAGTCTGTGATGGCCGTGAAATGAGCACTTTATAAGTGAAAAGAAAACCTCAAAGAGTCTTTTATAAGGGACTGCACTTCAGGAAAGATTTCTTGGAATGTTAAAATAAAAAAAATCTTTAAAAATACAAGGGTTGGCAAAAGTAGGTTTACACTTGTTTATATAGAAGAACACATGCAGGTTATAATTATGACAGTAGCTTTAACTCAAAAGAATATCACAATGGCAAAAAGAAACCCTACTTTTGCCCACTTTTGTATATTAAAAATCAAAATTGAGTTCTAATCATGAAAAAAGTACATAATTATATAAAATTATACTGGTTAATAAGAGCTTTGTGAGTAGGAGGCATTTTTAGATTTTAGGATCAGTAATTTGCTGTGTTTTAAATGAACATGGATTGAGTTCTATGGAGCTCTTTATAAAAGTTCATGTTAGAGAATAATATTATGTGGAAGTTCATTTTATATAATTGTCTAGCTTTTTATCCCTTGATGATGCCATTTGTAGTATTCACATATTAATTTAGGAATTATAAATTTTGAGATTTCAAAAATTATAAGCAGAATTTACCAATAATATTTCAACATTACTCAAATATATCAATAAAGCCTAGTGTTGTTATTGTATGTGTTTTAAATTCTCAGTACATTTTAACAAGGTGGTCATGTCTTTCCTATGTATACTCAGTTAAACAATATTGATATAGACAGTTCATTGCTTACTACCAAATTTGTTTTCATACAACCTTCCTTTTTTTAGAGATGAAAACTGTATTTTATGTCACCTGTTCCTTATTACTGTCTCCATTTTTAGTCACTCCAATTTATCAAAATGTTCTGTTACATGTATAACTATATATATATATACACTCAGTGGAAATCCAAAAATTTCTTTCAAATCAAAGAAGGTAGGGTATCAATGAAGTGTTGATCAACCAGACATCTTTGTTGTTGTAAATCCTCACCTAAGGATATTTTCTCCATCATTGCTTTTCAGAGAGAGAGAAAAGGAGGGAGAGAAGAGAGAGAGAGAGAGAGAGAGAGAGAGAGAGAGAGAGAGAGAGAGAGAGAGAGAGAGAGATGCCATTGATGTGAGGGAGGCATATCAACTATTGCCTCCTGCACATGCCCCTGGGGAGCAAACCTGCAACCAGGTCCATGTCTTTGAACAGGAATTTAACCCGCGACCCTTTGGGCACAGGCCAAGGCTCTAAACACTGAGGCACACAGGAGGCCAGGGCCAGACATTTCTTTAATGTATGACTTGTGGAAAGAAAAAGTAGCAATTGAAGACACTTGGCTTAATAATTAAAATGGAATTGTTAATATGTACTAGTGTATTTGGTACAAATAGCATTTATAATTTTTAAAACTACTTTCTGAATGTGTTTTCCTATATATGTTTGTTAACAAAGGCATAATTACACATTAAATATCTTTTCAAAAGATCTTCTGGTCCTTTGATATTACAAAAATGTTGTCTTTTGTTTTGTTTTGTTTTTGTCCAGGAATAAATTGGTAAAAAAATGTGATCATCCTTTATCATAATGTTATTAAACAACTCTATCAAGCAGTTATTAGGATAAAATAAGAAAAAGACCAAGTTTTTTCTTCTCTGGAGGCTCATAATATATTGGGAGGGCTGAGTAAGGTGTAATTTAAAAACTGAAATTCAGTGTAATTGATGCTTTCCTAATAGTTAACAACACTGTGTCCTGAGCAGATAGGTGGAAGAAGCATAGAAGTTAGTGGTTAGTGGTCAAAGAAAGCATGAGAGAGAAGATAATGTTTGAGACGGTGTTGAAGAAATTTTCCATGTGATGAGAGGAGTGTATTTCAGTCAGAACATGGCATGAGCGAAGATGGAGATGTATGAAAGAAAATATGTGATATTCTGAAATTAGAAGACATACATGGATATTAGAGATAAGATTTTGTGTTGATTAGGGGGATGGGGTTTATTAAGTGATAAATGATGTTAAAGAGGATGGACGTCTCAACTGAATAAACAAACAAGTGAACCCAAAATAAAAATAGATACAAACACCACCACCCACAAAACCTACAAAGAGTGATCTTTCCCCCAAAGATGGCAGGGAGGTATTAGAGATACACACCCAGGGAAGTAGGACCTGCTTAATGGTTATAAGGAGATAGTAGGGGTCTGGGCTACGCTGTGGAATTCCTGGCCAGTCTTCCTTCTCTCCTATTTCATGTTCATTTCCATAATGCATGCAGGCATGCCAACCCAGTCTGATGTTTACATTGAAGAAGAGAGTACTTACACTCAGCCTTTTACATGTGGTTAGTGATTGAATTAATTTTAGATCATTAGTGTCTATTCAAATGTTTTAAAAATAGACACTGTATGAGATAAAATACTGTAAATTTTATAATATACATATATAATTATGTATAACTATTCCATATCCTTATAAATGGGATGACATTTCAAATGTCCCATCATTTTCACTATTTATTATTATTTTAATATATTTTTATTAATTTCAGAGAGGAAGAAAGAGGGAGGGAGAGGTAGATAGAAACATCAATAATGAGAGAGAATCATTGATTGGCTGCCTCCTGCACACTCCCCATTGGGGATCGAGCCCACAACCAGGGCATGCGCCCATGACCAGAATCTAACCTGGGATCCATTAGTCCGCAGGTTGACTCTCTATTCACTGAGCCAAACCGGCTAGGGCCACCCAGTTTTTTAAATACCTACTCAATCCTCCTTAAAATTTTAACACTTAACTTTTCTAAATAATGCCCTGCTGCTGTAGCCAGCTTGGCTCAGTGGATAGAGCATCGGTCTGTGGACTGAAGGGTCCTGGGTTCAGTTCTAGTCAAGGGCATGTACCTCAGTTGCAGGCTCAATCCCCAGTAGGGACCGTGCAGGAGGAAGCCAATCGATGATGTTCCTCTCTCATTGATGTTTCTATCTCTCTATCTCTCTCCCTTCCTCTCTAAAAATAAATAAAAAACATATTTTTAAACAATGCCCTGTAAAAAGTAAACAATCCAATGTATAGTTATTATATTTGTAGGGGAATTTTGACTTCCATAATTTCTATTCATTCTCCATTTGCAGGTTACTCAGTTTGCTTTGGTGGAGGTGATTCAGTTACTTCCCATTGGGTAATGAAGGTTTCTATTGGCTAGCTAGAAAAGAAACTTCTTAAATTGGAATTATGATCAAAAGAAACTTCTTAAATTGGAATTATGATATTGACCAGTGATAAAGAATGTAATAATTTAAATTTCAGTTCTGTAGTTCATCCATTACCTGCCCATTTTCATTGTCCTGTTAATATTAATAGATTGAGCATATATAGAAAATAGAAAAGCTTTCTTTGCATAAACAAAAAATACATTTAAAAAGACTATATTGAATCACATCCATATAAGATTAAACTTAAATTGATATTTTACAATTTGCTTGTTGGTTGATATCCCAGACTGTGTAATTTATTATAAAACTCTCAAATATACATATCTTGAATGTTCAAAATGTATAAGACAATATATGAAAAATATAAACAAATATGTGAATGGAATTATGAGTTTGCCATTAATTTATAACATATTGGGTTTTGTGAAACTTCCAGTTTTATAACTCACTATATTATCTTAGAGACTTCAATTTCTTCATTATGGGTATGTATTTTAAAAAATAAAGCTATAGTATTAAAACTAAACATTCTAAACATGTCTAAACATTGTAAACAGGCCATTTATAATTAATATTTTCTTGTTTTCAAAAGCATTAGGGAGTTTTGCATGTAACCTTCTTTATAACAACCATACGAGTTTAGTCTTTTTGAAATTATATAGAAAGAACAGCAAACAATAGCAAATTGAAGCTTGTTGCTCATGAATTCTTCAAAAACAGAAATGCCAATTTGAAGAGATGATTTTAAATCCTACTTAAATAGAAAAAAAATAACTACATTTTACTGTGATTTTTTTCCAATATTTTAATATTTATGTTTGTAATAATAAATGAGAAATCAGAAGAGAGGCAAGCACATAGCCACTATCCAAATGATGTGTTGAAACTGTTTATTTTGATTTCTTAAAATAAAAAGGATAGATGCTGAGGTGGAAATATATATTTTAGCTGTTATTAGACAGCAAGTAAAAATACTATTCATATAATATTGAAATACCTATTTCTACCAACCATGTAAATACCATTTTAAAAAGTATTTTCAGAAAATGTGTAAAAATCATAAAGTAATACAGTTTCATTTGTTATTCGTTTAAGACTATAAACTCGGTGTGAGTTTATTCCTTGATCATGGCAAAGCAGCCACATTTACAACTTGAAGTGAGAAAGACAGCAGTTAATAGAAGTACCGTGACTCCTGGCAGAAACTGTGGCGGGTAAATACATGGCCTTTACTTTGCCACATACTTTCCTCTGTTGGCCAATCGAGCAGAGATGAATGGAGCTAGGCTGAAGACATAGACCATATATGTATAGAATAGAATTGGTTCAGTGTAATTTAATAATAGAAATATAAGAAGAAAACTGAGATTTCCAGTTGCTTGACTATGTCCATGACTAATTACTTGGGTTCTCTGATCCTCAGTTTCTTATGATAATAAATAATAAAATAACGGTGTTTGATTAGATTAGGTTTCCTCAAATCTCTTTAGCTTCTTCACAACGGCTCAAAACAATAAAGTAACATAAAGGTAATGTGACTGTCATTAGGAAAATGTCAAACAATGACAGATACTTCCCATTTCATATCATCTCATTGTCATGAGACTTCAAGAAAAAACAACAAAAACAAGATACAAAACTTCTATAAGTATTGTATTAATTGAGAGAAGTTTAAATATGGCAACAAAATGTAGACATTATTTTTAAAATATATTTTTATTGATTTTAGAGAGGAAGGGAGAGGGAGAGAGAGAGATAGAAACATCAATGATGAGAGAGAATCATTGATTGGCTGCCTCATGCACGCCCCCTATTGGGGATCAAGCTGGCAACCCGAGTATGTGCCCTAACTTGGAATTGAACCTTGACCTCCTGGCTCATAGGTCAATGCTCAGCCACTAAGCCACGCTGGCCAGACAGTAATATGTTCTATTAAGAGCTCTGGATCTGGGTTCTAATTGTGACTCTTTACTATATAAATTATTTACCTTCTTTAGTTCTCGCCATTCTCATCTAAAATATGGGAGAAATGATACTTCAGAGGAATTGTATGAAGAGTGGATAAGATGTTGCCCTTAGGCATTCTGCACAGTGTAGGACACAGTTACATGTCAAAAAAAAATAAGAGGCGCTCTGTTTTGTATTATTTTTATTATGATCTGTAAACTTCCAGAGTCATTTATGCTTCATACCTTGGTTGTGGATAAGCTAAGAACCTTAATGATTTTCTACGACTTTATTTTCATGGTGTTCAAACTGAATTACAATGCTATATTAATTAAAGTAATTGGAGGAAATCACTTTAAGCATTTATGTCTGCTCTTACAAACATTTGTAGCAATGCAGACTACTCAATAATTATTGACATTATTACGCATATTCACATGTTTTACTGTTATCACCTGGTTATTTTGGCCTCCTACTAGCAGTGAAAGTTTCTAAGAAGACTCTAGAATTAGTTTACTATGAAAGTAACAGTATTTGTTATTGTTTCCAAATTATTTTACAATATGTCTGTTGATGATATATTTCTTCCAAAAGAGAAATCAATTATTATATGTTTATTACACTGAAATATAGGAGTTGACCAAGTTAGAAATGAAAACACACAACAAGGACAGAAAGAGTTTGTACCAGTAATAAAGAAAACACATATAACAAAGCTTTTCCTCAGTTTTCTTTATTACAACAATGGAGACACAAAAATACAGAAAATAAAATGACATTTAATATACTATGAAACACATGCATAAGAATACATATAGTGTTGATTATTATGTTGAGGGTTTCAAATAAGAGATGATACTGAAGACAATACATTTATAATGTACATTTTTCATGGAAACAACCTATGATGAGAACAAATGCAATTAAAATAATCAGATCAGAAGTGTTATACATAAAATCAATGTAAGATGTGAGATAAAAATATTCTTGAAAAAAGTTCATGAATTGTGAATATTATTTAAAAGAGTGAGTTGAGGTTGCTTGCTTTTAGGAAAAAAAATTAGCTAGAAAAATTATTTCATAGTGGCTACTTAGTACACACATAGAATTTTTAAAAATATGGTGTACTTAAAAAAATGATGCTACCTCTTAATATGAAATGTTTGAGATATGTAACTTTATATTTTAGTACTTAAAATGGAATAATAATTACTTAACTTGAACATAAACAATTAAATTTTTCCATATACCTAGGCTTAATACAACCAACATTATATAAGTTCACATTTAATATAAAATTCAGCTCTACTTGAACAAACAAGTCTTTAAAAAGTAAATAAAATAATAGTTGACCAATAAAGACATGAGGACATCAGCTGCAGTTCAGATCATCTCTGATATACCAATAGAACTCTTGAGTATATGTTTTCCTTGGGTGTTGTTTTTTTTAATATATACCAATTTTGTTTCATAGTAGCTAAAACTGATGTAATAGAACACTCCACTCTTCTGGTACTATTTAGGGGCAGATATTTTAAACTTTAAAAATAGTTAATAGCCGTTTGGAAGGGAGGACAGTACTAGAGTTCATCTGGTTCATAATCTTAGAAAAGGTAACAATGTCAAAGGTATTTGGAAAACAAAGCATTGGTACTAAACTCCCATCTCTTTTATTTTAGAGCAGTTAGATTTAAACTTATTGAATTATTTGCCTTACGTAAAAGTTGAGATGCTGCTTATCTACTTTGATATCTTTATGTGTTTTATCAAGTTCTTAATTACAATGAAGTAAAAAGAGAAAATACTACAACTTTATAATTAAGTTAAAAATTGTTAACCCTAGAATAATACTCAAATTCTGAAGATAATTAGAAAGAGAACTTAATGAGATGTTAGAAAGACTTTATTTTAGTGAAGACCTAAAATTTACTGATATCTTCTGAATTCTAAAATTGACTATTAATAGTGATTAAGTAATAGTCTTTATTTTTTAATCACATAGCTGATTTGGAAATAGTCTTTTTACCAAGTTAAGTTTATATTAAAATCATTTCAAGCGCTATTTGTAAAATACCCGTATCTACAATCATTTTATATATATAAATTTGAGCTGCCCATTCAATGCATTAGCTTTGGTGAAGTTTCATGACATATGCAGGGACTTTAAAATTTACCCATGACTAACAGAAAAGGAATAGAAGAAACACAACTACAATAAAGATTAAAAAAATTAAATATATCCTATTTATTATTGTCCAGTTATTTAGAGGGGAAAAAGGAGGGTGATAAGAGGGGGATATTACAAAGAAAAAATAAGAAGGAAGGAGAATTGCTGAAACCGGTTTGGCTCAGTGGCTAGAGCGTCGGACTGCGGACTGAAAGGTCCCAGGTTCGATTCCGGTCAAGGGCATGTACCAGGATTGCGGGCACATCCCCAGTAGGAGATGTGCAGGAGGCAGCTGATTGATGTTTCTCTCATCATCGATGTTTCTAACTCTCTATCTCTCTCCCTTTCTCTCTGTAAAAAATCAATAAATTATATTAAAAAAAAGAAGGAAGGAGAATAAAAGGAAATAGACCAAAATAAGAGGTCCTACTTAATTTGTATTCACTCAAATGTTGTTTAAAAGGTATGTTATGCCCCAGATTTGAATCTTAATAAAATGAATACAATGATTTAATTAGGTATGATCTTAATGATTCTTTAGCTTTATTCAAGTGGAATCATAATACATAGGGCTACAGAAAATTATAAATGCTAACATTTAATTTAGGTAGTATCATAATATATTATTTAAAGTTCTTAATGCTGCTAATATAACCAAAACCAAAGAGGTTAAAATTTTCAGATAATTTTACATGACTAGAGATATTAATTAATAAACTTCTATAAACTAAGAATATTATACAAAAAAGCAGCTAACTCTTCTTGAAAGCTAGAGAAAACCATACTGAATTATTATATTAGTGATATAAATATCCATCTTGAATCACAAAAAAACATTTATAACTTAAAATTTTATTTCTCCATTCTTAGCGTAGGTATACCATATTAACAATAATTAAAAAAAAGCTTCTCATGTATCTGACAGTTCACCCAGATCTAAAAGTGCATGGCTTGATTCTCTCGTGCACACTACATTTTCTTGAATATAAGTGAACATTTATAAATTCAATCGTGTTGAAATTATTGTAAAATTTTGCTTATTTTAGGTTTAATTTAAATTAAACATATTTAATGAATGCTCTTACATAGAAAACATTTGAATTAAATATAATAGTTTTAAAATTGACACAAATCATATAACCTATGACTTACTGTGCATACCTGTAATTTTAATTATTGATTTTAAAAGAATTGTTGAATATTTAGAAAGTTAAAATTATTTGCAATGAAATTATTTATACAAGTATAAATTATATATGTAATGCGAATCCAATGTCTAGAGTCTAGAATCTGTCTATATATGTATATTTTAAATATATATACATATATATGTATATATATATATATTTAAAAATTCTAAATACTTGAGATATTTTAGGCTAAGAAAAAGATGAAAGAAATGTTAAAAAAATAAAACAAGTCAATAAAATTTCATTCTTGTCCATGTCTTCCAGTATGAATGCATACATGTGCACTTGCATAATGGTTTTGGAAAGAATAGGATTGCAGAGCCAATCAAATATATTTATTCTTATTGAATAATAATATTAGGAGAGGATCAAAATTAGCCATCTACCTAAGGTTCTCCCATGCAAGAACATATTTTGTAGGATAGAAGAATTTACTGCTACTTCCTAAGCAGAATCTGCTAGCATATCTGAAACAGTGTCGGTGGCCTTATAGTTACTTAATAAATAATTGAGTTTGAATCAGGCTAGCTACCATTAAGACTGAATGATATATAAAGGAAAGAAGACAGACAAACAGACTTGTATAAAGTTGGGAAGCATACAGGAGATTTCAGGTTTGCATATAATATTTAACCTGATATTCCACATGCAGATAATAGTAATCATGCATAAGCACATCGACCTAGCTATATAACTGCTATAATTTGGTCAAAACCACCTTTTGAAATGATTTATCACTTAATGATAATATATATATATATAT